>NC_063175.1:57215350-57515350 GCF_023159225.1 Perognathus longimembris pacificus
CTCCAGCAGAGCTTGGACAGGGCCGGGAGACAGATGTCCTGCTGGCTAGATCCGCTGGTTTCCACAGGGGAAGGGGCAGCGGGAGACAATGCCTGGCCACCACCGCCGTCCTTTCCTTCTTTCCTCCCTCCCCCTTCCCGCCTTCCCGCTCTTCCTCGACACGGGACTGCTCTCTCCCACCCCCCCCCCCCAACCCCCCCCCCGGCCTGACGGGATGCCTCCCGCTTGGCAAGTTTTAGTTCCTTCCTTTTGGTTTTCTCAGTCTTCACAGAACCAGGTAAATAGCATGGTTCCGAACTGCTCGAAGAGAGAAGGAGAGATAACCCCTACTTCTCTACCTTACAGGAAAAGCATGGCTCGGGAGATAAACAGATGCATTTCTTCACTGCCACAACATCCAAGTGCCATGCGAATGTCTCACCCCACTAATTACTCAGTCCTGCCTTCCCCCTGGCCTGGGAAGTCTCAGTAACCACTCTGTATATGCGTTTCTCTTAATGAGAAAGGTCTTGCTTAAAGTTTATTATGGATTATTAAGTCTGGAAAATTTCTGTGTAAATAAGCCACAGCATACCTTGATTATTAGCGAAATACGTCAGCTCGTTTCAAGAAAGACGCAATAAAAAATGTTCCCCAGCCTAAATTTTTCCCAGCCTATTATTAAAAATCCTTTTATTAGGGAAGTGTTGCCATTCAAAAGTAAGATAATATATGAGCTCTTAGTAATATTAAAGCAGCGATAAGAAATGGAAGAAAATTTCAGTATATTAAAAGCACTTCTTAGAAAATTAAGTATAATGAGGTGTACAATAAACAAGGTCAAACAAGTTAATTTGAAACGATGAAATGGGGTGAAAAGGAATTAAGGGAGATTGCTGGAACAGATTTATTCACTGAATGTATGATGATGTCATTAACGAATGCTCGTGCTACATTATGGGCAATTGACACCGGGAGCAGCACCAACGGCCTTGCGACGGGAGAGATTTCCTATTCCGCTCCTCAATGGGCTTATTAATTGTGTTTCTGAGCACCTTGGAATGAGCCGGGAGGATTTCCATGAAGAGTGTGAAGCTCTGCTGCCTTTGAAGCCTGGGTGTGCGGGCGGAGATGACTTTGGGCCTCCGGCTTTCATTCCAGCCGGCCGGGTGTTAGGACGAGACTGTTTGCAGAGTGTGTGAAAGCACCAAATTTGACATTTGATTCACCCTATTCTGGGATTTTAAACGGTGATGTAAATTAGTATGAAACTGGTCTTTCTTCCATTTTCTCTTTTCAAAATGTAATACAGCTAAATGACAGAGATTAATTACTGCGGTAATTACTGTTGGAAGGCAAGGGGACCGTGGTGGGAGACGGGCTCTTCCGTGGTGACCAGGTCTTTCTTGACGGTGACGCTGGGTTCCGGCGGCGATTGTTCTGCGTGGCCCGGGGCAGGCGCGCGAGGGCAGGCGGGCGTCAGGGCCCGCTCCCTTCCAGGAGGCATGAGAACGAGGTAATTACGCTTGACGAGCAGCAGCCCCATTCCTAGGGGACCGCCGGGCACTTTTCCTGAAGGGAGCGGCCGAGACCCCTCATCGGTGGCCCGGCTGACACCGGGCAGCCACGACTGGAGAGATGTGCTGGGTTCGAGATCCTTCTCCTTGCACCCCGTGTTCTCCAAGGTCTCCCTGCGTGCGGCCGTGCAAAGGGCGTGGAGGAGCCCGGGTCCGGGCGTGGGCAGAAGTCCCAGGGGCCGCACGGAGGAGGTCACAGAAGGCGCTTCTGAAACGTCTGGAACTCAGAACACTGGCTCCGTCCCTGCGCACGGATACTACACCACCGATCGGAACAGGAGCGGGTGATGCTGGGGGAGAGGATTGTTGACCAAGATGATTGGCTCGCCCGTCTCCAGCAGCCCCTTCCCGCCTCCAGCCCCCCCCCACCACCGGCTCTTCCTGGCGGCCCCTTCCCCGGACGGGATCACGACTCGCTGTTGACATCAGTGCCCTGTGTCCGCAGGAGTGGCCGCGTCTCTCGTCGATGTCCCACAGAACCCCGCGGGCCCTGGCCAGCCATGGTGTGGCTCTACCCGTCAGTGGCAGGCCGAGGCCGGGCCGGCCCCCCTGGCTGGGAGGGGCGCGTGGACGTGGTGGGGGGGGTGGAGGGGGAGGGCAGACAGCCCCCAGAAGGCAAAGACAAGGAGCCTGGCAGCATGCTGGGGCTGGGCTCCCCAGGCCGTCCCGGGAGGCGGGGGGGGGGGGTGGAGAGAGAGAGAGAGAGGAGAGAGGGAGAGAGAGAGAGAAGAGAGAGAGGAGAGAGAGAGAGAGAGAGAGAGGAGAGAGAGAGGAGAGAGGGAGAGAGAGAGAGAAGAGAGAGAGAGAGGAGAGAGGGGGGGGATATTTGAGGATGGCCTGGAACTGGGTGGGACAGCAGAGAAAACAAGAGGGAAGGAGGGGAGTGGAGAGAGGGAGGGAGGTAGGGAAGTGGAGGGAGGGAGGGAGGGAGGGAGGGAGGGAGGGGAGTGGAGAGAGGGAGGGAGGGAGGCAGGAAGCGGAGGGAGGGCAGGCAATGGGGAGGGAGGAGGAAAAGGGCCGGGCGGACTTCAGGCTCCGCTGCTCTTTGCAGGTGCCGTTGCCGGTTCGACTCAGTCCCTGAACCATCATCAACTTCCTTAATGGAATAGGTAATTAACATATTATAATTGTGGTAAGGGTGATTTTGACAGAAATCATTTTCCATATCTAATACTATGCTAATTTAATCTGTTCCTCGCTCCCCGACACGACCTTTCGTGATTAAGTTTCACGGCAGAATTGTTTTCTTCCCTTCTTCTCTTTCTGTGTTTTCTGTTGTTGATGGATTGATTCCCCCGGCAGGGCGGAGACCCCTCTGTGGCCATGGCTGTCATTTTCCTCTCCCCTTGGAAATCTCTCCCAGACAAGCATGTCCGCCCCCCGGGGCGCAGGGCGTAGGCACACGCAGGGAGGAGCGAAGGACCGCGGAACGGCAGGAGCGCGGCCCTCCCAGCGGCCGACCCTGCACAGACAGCCCGCAGGGGCTGCTCCCAGAGCACCACGCCACAGTAGCTCGTCCTTCTCCCGGTCATTTGGGGTCCGGTCCCTCCCTTGGGCCACGGGAGTGGGGCCGGGGTGCTGCCTGTCACCGAAAGATAGCAGCTCCATCAAACCGTGCGTGATGCGAGGTCTGAGCGTACGATGCACGTTCAGTGTGGTCCTCGCCATCTCATTCTTCACTTCGTACCACACCAAGGTAATTGTGTTATTGCAAAGTATAATTATCGCTTTATGTGACTATGGTAAACGCACAGACAATCTTAAATAGAATTGGTGGAACGTTCTTCTCTTTCTTTTGAGAGCATGGAATCTGTCTCGAAAGGAATGCGGTGTTTAAAGATTATTTGGACATGGGAAAGCCGGTGGCGGTGGTACTCAGTCTAGTTCAGTGGTCCTCACGCTTCACTGCCAGTTTATGGTAAGAAAGGTAGCATGCAATGTCACGCCAAATACATGTATAGGAGCTTCGTGAAGGACGCTTAATCTTAACTGACACCACTAAGTTTTAATCTTCGTCGCTTGTTTTCGTAGGTTCTATTCTTTCCAATCCCATCTCATTAAAAAGAAGATGGTGGTTGATAGCACCTAAGTGAATTTCTCCATCCTCTGCTTCATTAGGGTCTTTAATGAACGGTCTCTAGCTGAAGCAGTTAATTTGCACCAGTACATTGCTTTGGCTTGTGTATGTGATGAATTTATAGCTAATCATATCAATAAGGATTAAAGGCTGTGTGTTACTGATTTGGGCACATTGAGGAGGTGATACTTAGAAGCTTTTACTTATTGTTCAGCCTAGTCTGTACTCGGATGTATGGAAAAGATCATACTGTCCTTATGTTTACAAGGGACACCAAGACTAGAAACTTGTATAAGTTACACTTTTGCATTATAGTTAAAGAATGAATAAGAACCCCTTAGAATGTATGAATAAACACTACATTCTACTTTTGTATTTTCTTTAAAAAGAAGTCAAGTTTTCAATAGTGTAGAAAAGCTATGTTTAATTTAAAAAAAAAATTGTGCCAATCCTGGAGCTCGAACCCAAAGCCTGGGTATTGTCTCTGAGCATTTTGCTGAAGGCTAGCACTCTAACATTTGAGAACCATATTATACTTTTACTTATTTATTATTATTTATTTATTTATTTTATTGTTTATTTTTAAAAGAAATCATGTAGAAAAACTGTTGTTTTTTTTAAGTTTAAATTTTTGTGCCAGTTCCGGGGCTCGAACTCAGGACCTGTATGTTGCCCCTGAGACTTTTTATTGAAAGCTAGAATTCTAACACTTGAGTCATAGGTCCACTTCAATCTTATTTTATTTCTTTTGGTGCTTAACTATAAATAAATATCTCATGGAGTTTCCTTCCCAGGCTGCCTTTCAACCATGATCCTCAGATCTCAGGCTACTGAGTAGCTAGGATTACAGGTGTGAGCCACCAGTGCTTTGTGGGAAAAAAACTATTTTTAAACCAGCGATTTGACAATCTCTGTCTTTTTAATGAGATCTTCAGTCCATTCACACTTAATGCAATTTTGGTATGGTCAAATTCACATCAGTTTTTGTTGTTTTGGTTTTGCTGCTTCCTGTGTCTTCTGTCTTTTTGTTTCTTTATACCTTATTTACTGGATTGTTTGGTGTCAAAGTATTGCCTTGTCTTGCAAATTTAATTTCTTTGTAGACTCTTAATCATTTTTTCATTTATTGTTGTTCATTTGTTTACCTTGGTGCTTGTTTCTGAAATTTCATCCTCCATCTTAATTTATAATGTACTTAAAATGATCGTAACTCAATCCTGGCATAGTTCATTTCCTTACCCTTTTCATATTCACCTTCTTTTTTTTTCAAATTTTTATTATCAAACTGATGTACAGAGAGGTTACAGTTTCATACGTTAGGCATTGGATACATTTCTTGTACTGTTTGTTGCCTTGTCCCTCATACCCCCCTCCCTCCTCCCCCTTTCCCTCCCCGCCCCCCCGAGGTGTTCAGTTCACTTACACCAAACAGTTTTGCAAGTATTGCTTTTGTAGTTGTTGTCTTTTTTTTACCCTGTGTCTCTCAAATTTGGTATTCTCTTTCAATTTCCTGCATCCAATACCAGTATACACGGTTTCCAATATACTCAGATAAGATTACAGAGATAGTGTAGGTACAACCACAGGAAGGTGATACAAGAACATCATCAATAATAGAAGCTACAGATACACATGGGATGTTGAAAGTAGTTACAACTGTGATATAACAATTGTTTCCATAACATGGAGTTCATTTCCATATTCACCTTCTTAAAGTCTTGTCACAGGGATACAGTGATATCCTGCACCAGTGAGGCCCCAGCCTTCCATCACAAGGGATGCTGTAGCCATCTTAGGTTGTGTGAAATAGACAACATTCTGTTCCCACAACAACACTGCTTAACCCTGCGCATCTCACTGTTAAGTGATGCATGACTGTACTGCTAGGGTTCTACCGTAGGGTTTATGCGTTTGGGGGGTGTACACAGTTTGAACTGGTTCCAACTGGCTTTTTACTGATTAATTGGAACTGAGAGTCCTTTGCGTTTGTCTGCTAGGTTGGATTTGCACTGCTAATCACACATCTCAGCCTCCTGAGTAACTAAGGTTAATGGGAGTGAGTCACTGATGCCCAGCTCTGCCCACTTAAAAAAAAATTATTGTTCTGTATTCTTAGGATTCTATTGTATCTATATGTTTTCTTTAGAGTCCGATGATTCTCCTGCCATCTCAGCTCTGCTGATGAGCCCTTTTAGTAAATTCTTCATTCAATCATTGCGTGCTTTTTGACTGCAGAATTCCCATTGATTCTGGTCTGTTTCCCTATTTGACATATCCTATTTGTTAAATCTTCACCTGATGCTCTTTCCTTCCTGTGCCATGACATGGTCACACGCTATCACTAGAGTCACTGTGACCTACCACCATAGGAACTTACTCTTTGGAAAGAGTTTTCACTTTCCACTCGCCTGCCTGGAAAGTTGAAACTACCTTTCATTCATCACACCCAATACACAGGAAAGAAAATGGGCAAATACCTTCTCTTACATGTATAGAAAAATAATAAACTGTTATCCTAAGAAACACCAACACCTACCATCTTACATAATGGTTTATCATTCTGCATGCTTTTTAAAAAAAATTCAGCAAACACACAAGGATGTCCATCACAGAGTATAACATAAGAATGCTTTTGATGAAGACCTGGCCGAAGAGAACGGAGTGATTCAAGAGAAGAGCTGCGTTCCGAAGCACAATGGAGCTCTACTAGAGAAAAAGCAACCATGCATCATACAGCTTCATTTATTGACAGATTAATTCTCAATAAGTGTAATTCATCTGCTTAACATTAAAAGCAACTAAACTTTAATAGCTTTTCACATGAGACACTTCATATAAGCAAATTGACAAATGAGAAAAAAATGACTTGTTGGGCTAATGTATCTTGATTTCATATGCAGATCTATGGTAAACACAATCAAGATAAGACAAACACTTAGAGAAATTGGGAACTGGCATGGCCAGACCATAATATTTTTCTTCTTTCCTGCGCTGTCAGAATGAGAGACGAATAACTGGACTTAAAAAATTATAAAACCAAGAGATTTCAGTCCTCACAAAGGGAGGAGGGGAGGACTAACCATGTTCTTCATTTATACAATCTATGTTTTTTCATTTGGCTATTCAAGAGTATCTGGGCCTATATTCACCAAAGACTCACTTTCTTGAACGTACATTTATTTATATCATGGTAACATTGTGAAATATACACCCCGGTTCCTTTCGTGATTCTGTTCACAGAGGCTAATTTATTTCTTGGTCCCCGTTCCTCTGTCTCGGAAGTGGGGCTGCCAAAAAGTCCGAGAGAATCAACGTTTGGGTTCTTGGCTTTGAGAATTCAGGTCTTGCAACCCATGGCTTTCAGTTGCGAGGCGGAGCCCTTGAGAGTAATGAGGACTGTGCAAGTTCCTTCTTGTAGAGACTTTGCTTGAATCCCGCCGTCCAGCGGCCACGTGGATGGTCTGGGGAGATGCAGGACTGCTTCCCGCCCGGCGCGGGGACATTCGCGAGCCGGAGCCTCAGAGAGGCCCTGAGCGCGTCCCAGCCTCGCACAGGGCACGAGTGAAAGGCGGAGGAGACGCCACCTCCAGCCAACTTCCCACCTTGCATGCCAGCGCGCCTCGCGGCAGGCCAGGGCCCGTGGCGGGGCCTTTAAGGATGCGAAGGCGGGTCTTTCCGCCATGCCCTCCCGCCCCCCCTCCCAGAGAGCCAGGGACAAGCAAGGCGACATAAATCCCAGGGGACTCCGGCTGAACCCCAAACCAAAGCCGGCTGCCCCCATAACCTCGTGCTTCCCCCACACCTGGAATTCAGAGGCCAAGCGAACACAGCCAACGGCAGCACTAAGGATGTGGAAGTCAAATTAAACGGGGCAGACTGTGGTCCTCATTACCGGGGCCTAATAGCTTTCCTTGCAGTAACAATTAAGGCTTGCGTGAGGAGCCGGGGAGGAA
Organism: Perognathus longimembris pacificus; assembly: GCF_023159225.1. NCBI lineage: Eukaryota > Metazoa > Chordata > Mammalia > Rodentia > Heteromyidae > Perognathus > Perognathus longimembris. The sequence continues at coordinate 57,222,937 of NC_063175.1, forward strand.
CGAAAGCCTCCGGGACTCTGGTGAGCTGAACAGCTTGGGAGCAAGGAGAGAAAGTGTAGTCAAACTCGTTACCGCACTTCAAGAGTTTGGAAAGTAATTACGCATACGCCTTGCATCCGGGCCCCGGTTCTACGCTCGCCCGGAGCCCGGATGAGTCCCGCTGGTGGCCCGGCACAGCTTGAAAGGCTGACCCAGCGACCACAAACGTCCGGAAGAGCCAGCGTGGCCGGCCCTGGGTGCCCGGGAGCCGGGGCTGGGGAGCCGGCCTGCGGCTCCGCCCGCGGGAGCAGCCAGGCCAACGCAGGCGCCACGGCATCGAAGCGCGCGCCCCACCCTCCACCGCCACCGAGGCGGACGGCTGGCTGCGGGCTTTTCGGGGTGGCCTCCGCGTTGCGCCCCCAACCACCGCGTCCAGAGGGCGGTCCTGAGCACGTCCCCACGCCTGCCCCCGGGAAGACAGCGAAGATGCCAGTGTCCCTGCCCGTCACCCCTTCCTGCCACCCAGCATGGGGCTGCGGCTGCCGCGGGGGGGGGAGGGGGAGGGAGAGCCGGGCGGCCCCGAGGGAGGGAGGCTCAGGAGCCGAGGCCTCAGTGCTCCCCAGGCCTACGACCTTCCCCAGAGCGTGCTTCCCTGCACTCACACCCCAGTGCAAGGCGGGGGGGGGGGGCACGAGGCGGGGCGCGCCGTCCTGTCCCCCGGGGCGGGCTGGGGCACACGCGCCCCCAGGCTGAACACACTGTCCCCGTGGGCTGGGGCATTGCCACGGCCTTCGCGAGCGTGGCCTGGCCTCTAGCGCGACGGCGTTCAGACCAAGGCCTCCCTGCTGTGGGGGGCAGGGCTGTGTGCGTGGACTCCGCACCCCGCTCTTCGCGTGGACTGCACACCCCGCTCTTCACGTGGGCTCCGCACCCCGCTCTTCACGTGGGCTGCACACCCCGCTCTTCACGTGGGCTGCACACCCCGCTCTTCACGTGGACTCCACACCCCACTCTTCGCGTGGACTCCAGACCCCGCTCTTCACGTGGACTCCAGACCCCGCTCTTCACGTGGACTCCGCACCCCGCTCTTCACGTGGGCTGCACACCCCGCTCTTCACGTGGACTGCACACCCCGCTCTTCACGTGGGCTGCACACCCCGCTCTTCACGTGGACTCCACACCCCACTCTTCGCGTGGACTCCAGACCCCGCTCTTCACGTGGACTCCAGACCCCGCTCTTCACGTGGACTCCGCACCCCGCTCTTCACGTGGACTCTGCACCCCGCTCTTCACGTGGACTCCGCACCCCGCTCTTCACGTGGACTGCACACCCCGCTCTTCACGTGGGCTCCGCACCCCGCTCTTCACGTGGACTGCACACCCCGCTCTTCACGTGGACTCCGCACCCCGCTCTTCACGTGGGCTCCGCACCCCGCTCTTCACGTGGACTCTGCACCCCGCTCTTCACGTGGACTCTGCACCCCGCTCCTCGCTCTGGGCTCCGCTCTCGGGACACGGAACACGGTATTCTTAGGACTGAACCTCGGGGCTGGGGCGGCAGGGGCCCCTCTGCACTCGAGTGCCTCGCGTGGGTGCTTTGCCTGAGACCTCTTCCTAGCCACAGGAAACGGGAGTGGAATGGCACGGCCGGCGTCGGGGGGGAGGGGGGTAGAGGGAGGGCAGCCCGGGGCTGCTGGCTTCTAGCAAGGTCATCGTCGGCAGAGGCGTGGAGCGAGCGACGGTTAAACAGAGGCGCGTGGAACCGGCGGCCACCTGCAGAAGGAGGAGGACGGGAGGCAGGACGGGAGGGAGGACAGGAGGGAGGATGGGAGGGAGGACAGCAGGGAGGACGGGAGGGAGGACGGGAGGGAGGACGGGAGGCAGGACGGGGTGACCTGGCCTCGGGCCGAGCGCAGAGGGCCCAAGGACGGCGGGTCAGGGTCAAGCTTCCCCCGGCGCGAAGGGAAGGATTGGCCGGGGCCCCGGCGCAAGGGTGAAGCAGAGGAGGCTGGACTGCTTCTTTAGGAAGGAGAGCATTGCCACCCCGGCTCTGCGCGGAGCCCTAGGATCCCTGCGCAGACTCCGGGAGGCCCGGGGTCCCCCCGCCTCTCACCCAGGGGGGTGCCTGCCACCCCTCCAACCGCGGCTCTGCGCGGCGGGATTCTAGAGGAAAGCACAGCGTAATTAAAAATGTCATTGCCGTGGCGGGATGCTTTTTCCCCCCTTTTTTACTCGGAAGCAGGTGGAGCTCGGGGCCTGGGGGCAAATGAGCACTTTCTTGTTGTTGTAATATGAAAGAGGGTTTTATTTTTAACATTATTATGACTGAAGGCATTTCATTAAAATTGATCAGCCGGGTTTAATGCAGCATTGACTGCTGTGAATTGGTGAATTTACCTTAAAGAAAAACCAATTTGTGTCAAAAAAAATCTACCAACAAATCAGTCAGGCGCCTCTTAGGAGGGAAACGGCGGTGCTGACGAGGTGAGTTATTTTCGCGCCGCGCTCCAGGTTGGAGGCGTCAGCGGTGACGGACGCGCGTTCCCCCCCCCCCCCATGAGGTGCCGACGGGGGTCGCACCTGCTGGGGCGGAGGCCCGGGAGGACGTCCAGGTCCCCTTCCCGGGGCCGTGCCAGAGCCCCGAGTCCTGCAGACAGCGCCAGCGTGGAGCCACAGCGTCTCTCCCGCCTCTCTGTCTCTCTCTCTCTCTCTCTCTCTCTCGGCAAACACTCCTGGAAGATGACAACTGGCGCCGCGAGCTTGAACGACACGAGTAACTGAAAGAGCCGAGGCACCGACTGCTGTTTGGACTTTTTCCCGTCGGTGTTTTTTGCTTCTGTAAAACACGGAACGGTCTTTGACGGTGTCAGCCCAGGCTTGCCTCGAACACACGGTCCGCCTGCCTCGGTCTCCAGAGCATTGAGATGGTGGACGCTTGCCGCTGCCCGTGGCTGGCTCTCAGTCTTACTCTCCAACTTAGATGTTTCTTATTCTAGAGATTCCCAATAAGAGGGAACATCTCTGAAACGGACAGGTAGTTTGTGCAGAAAATATCGGTGTGATTTTTGTATTTCAGAGGATAATTCTTAAACTTATAGTAAGTTCTTATACATCCCAACAAATGCTCCCCAAGGGCACTTAAACTTCATTTGTACAGTGGTATGGCTATTTTTATGTTAACTAGACGGATGTTCAGTTGATCGTGGTTATGCTATTCTAAGTCATTTTGCCCTATTTTACTTTTGAATTCCTCAGCATTTGCTTATTTCACGAGGACGTTCACAGAAGCTTGCTGGACGCTCAGTTTCTCTTCCTACATAGCCCATACTCCTTTTCTGTGGGAGGTGACCTCTCTTTCTCTACTCCCTTTCACGGAAGCCGTGGGCTGAACAACCAGGATGCGTACCGGGCTAGCTATACTTACGCAAGAAAGGGGAACAGGGGTCCCCTACCGAGCTATCAGCCATTAGCCTAGCTGCACTTCAAATCAACACCTACCTCCAAGACTTAGTATATTGACCCGAGCACTCAGTTATATTTGAGTCTTTTTCATAATCTAAATTTGAGTTGGTGACAGCAGTTGTAGACAACAGTTGATGAATGCTTTTTATAGACACCAAAGAATTTATTTTACAAATATAACTAAAAGCAGTGCATGAGAGAAACCATCTCAGATGCTAGTGAAAACAGCCAGCTAAACAAGTGGACCTCCATGGACCTCAAAACTTATTTCTACATTCCATTCTCTCAAACACAATTAATAAGTAGAAAATCCAGGGTTCTGTTGGGCAATTCAGTTCCTTAGGCCTTTCTGATACCTGGATTTCTTCCTGTTTTCTTCATTGTCTTCTCCAATTCCACTGCCATTCTGCATGGTCGAAACTCCTTCATTATATCTCAATAGCAGGAAAGGTCAGTTCTGAAATCTTAATTTCCAAATCCAAACTCAGTGTACACCACTTGTGCTTACATTCCGTTGGTGGGAACAAAGTCACATGACTAAATCTAGCTGCAAGGGAGGTAAAACAAATACAGTCTCCCTAAGTAGGTGTTCACAATGATGTTTTGAAGATTTTATTACCATGGGAAATGGGAGAACAAAATTTAGTAGAAATTACAATCTTCTTCACTATGACCATGTTCCGAAATCGTATGTTTCTAAAAGTGGGAGGTAGTTATGGACACCATTTAAAAATACAGTTTAAAAAATTACCTTTAAGTAGCTATACAAAGGAATTTCCCTTCAACAAAGCATTTTATGAATGCAATCCCTCTTGATTAATGTCACTCCTTTCACTATTCTCTCTAATCCCTCCCTTCAATTTTCTTAATGTTGTAGAATATGCATTGAATTTTATCACTTCATTCTCCTCCTGCTTCTTCTCTTCATTTGCTGACTTCCACACTTGACCTCACCCCTACCTTTCCAGTGCCCATTTCCTGGTATGTATTTTGTCAGAGTAAGAGTTAAATTCTCCCTTGAATCCGCCAAATGTTGGTCAATATATTTTTGGATAGTATTACTGGAATAAATTATTTCAGGACCAGAAAAATAATGACTTCACCGTATTTTACATAGATCTTCACTATGCCGTGGCATCGTATTTAAAATTTGGGTTCTCTGTTATAGGATATGCTGAGGTCATGCAGGGCGGAGAAAGCAGCGCGGCTTTTTGTTTGTTAATAGTCATACACGACTAAGCTCCAACAGAGAGAAGGCTAAGGGGAAGCATAGTTGAAAACACAATTTATGAAACTATATCAGACTCAGAAGTGGATGTCGAAGTCCCTTCTCTTCTGGAACGATGTGTCTGTGGAATAGAATAGCTAAGTCATCAGATCCTTCAGTAGCACTGGTGGGCTCTTGTCATAAGACAGCCACCTGGCCAGGGTTTGGGCGTCCGATGACAGGCAGCATCCCTCCAGGGCCTCCTAGAACTGTTCTCTCCAACCATGTGTTACCTTTCACCCAAGGACTCCTCATTGCCTGTGTGTTAACGTGACCTTAGCTGCTGTCCCGGGGTTCGGTCGGGGGATGAGCACAGGAAGTCGCAAGAGAAGCCTTTCTCACCTCCCCATTTTTCTTTGTGCAAAATTCCGTCGGTGCTTCAAAACTTTCTTCTGAATCGAAAGCAGGAAATGGTGTGTTTTACGCGCGCACAATTGGAGGACGCAAGCTGGAGTTAGATGGTAGAGACGGATTTTCACAGGAGCTGGGCCATTTGGTAAATCACACTGGGTCTTGAATTATAAATTTGACCCATAGACTGAGTGGCATTAACGTGCCTTCAGAGGTACCTAATACAGGGAGAACGGCTTTTATGTGGATTTTCACCTTGCAAATCCACATTCTTGTTTTGTACCAGCACTTGACTTTTTGCAAGCTCATCGTTACCATTCACCACACTGAGACAAAAGAAAGGAAAATATAGTTGTACTTCTGGTACATGAAGTCCCTAATTTTAGTTACAATCGTTTACAAAGGTAAAGAAAAAAAAAACCTAATGAGGAAACGTCATCTGAAACACACAGCATCTAATTAATCCATTTAAGCAGAAAAATCATAAATCCCTTTTCTTTCTTTTAAAATTTTTCTCTTGTGCATTGTTGTTGTTTTACATTCCCTCTGGAATAAGTAGACATGATGCCGAAAAAAAAAATCTTTTAAAAGAAGGTTTTAGATGGTATTCGGTTGAACCGAGTCTGTGCAAAGCACAGTTTTGAGATTCCTGTTTTGGACTGGCTTCTCTCACACCGCGTAGGTGTCGGCGGTGCCGTTTCAGGGTGGGGAGCCTCACCTGGGCGTCTCCGCCGGAGGGCTTCGTGGGGTGCACTTAGCACAAGGCCCTGAGCGCATTCGCTCCATTTAAGGGAGACAGACCTTCAGACGGAACGGCGGTGCGAGGCCGTCGGTGGCGAACGGCTCCCGCGAGCCTCCCCCGAGGTCTGCGAGCCACGCACGCGGCAGGCAACGCCCGGGTGGGGGAAGCACCCGGAACCTCGCCGCCGTCCGGGACGCGCGTGTGGGCCGGGCGGAGGCACGGGAGGCCCTTGCCGCGTGGGGGGCTGGTGGGAGCCCTCGTGCCGCGTGGGACTGCGCGCCGGTACAGGACAACCCCACAGGCGAGGGGCTGGCGTGAGTCGGGGGGCAGAGCCCACCTCCCTCCCGAGAGCTCCACGTCTCCCCGTTCTCTGTGGGCCGGCGGTGCTTGGGGCTCGGTCCTCTCTGGGTGTAGTGACAGGCTGGGCGGGCGGCTGGCGCTACGGGAAGGCCTCCTTTGGGGGCCACTCGCCAGCACGAAGCCTCCGTGACGATGGCCCGTGGGTGGCGGGGGCGGGGGGGGAGAGGCGGAAGGCAGGCTGGCTTTCCCGTCACGAGCGCTCCCTGGGAGAACTCCCATGCAGTGGAGATTCGGGGTGGCTTGTTCTCAGGGGCCGTGCATCCTCAGGGCAGTTATCAGAGACTGAGCGGTGTTTGTTTTCTTGTCGACCCACGCGGGGGGCCTCGCTGCCTCCACCTCGGAAGGAAGTCCTCGTGCACACTCGCGGGTTCACTGAGCGCCCACAAGGAGAAAGGACGTTCCCCGAGGTGTGACGATCGGAAAGAAGCCCGGGCCGGGCGAGGGCGGTGAGCTCTGCCCCGGGCCTTCCCACGAGGAGCGTCCCCGCCTCCCAGCCGCGCAGCCCGGTCGCCTCCGCCGCTCGAGGCTCCGGGCCCTGGGCCGCACCCCCAGGCGTGTCACGGTTCCAGGTCGGCGTCTGGAACGTGTCACCTGCGTCACCACTATAACTCTATCAGCCCCGAAGGACGCTGCTGGGCATTTGATCTTGTCAAGGTCGGGTTCTGTGTGCTCCCTGACGGGGCAACCATTCACAACCCAAGTGGTGCTAATAGAGAAACCTGGCTACCCTTCCTTCCCCCGCCCCTTCCCTCCCCTCCCCTTCCTTCCCCTTTCCTCCCGTCCCTCCTTTTTCCTCTCTCTTTCCCCTCCCCCATTTCCTTCCCTGCCCGTCCACTTCCTTTCCCTCCACCTTTCTTCCCTCCTGCATAGCAAAGACACAGCTGATAAACAGGTGATCGGAGGATGATAGTCCCCTCTTTATCACCTTTGACAGGGATTCCGCATCTTAGCAACTACGGTAAAGCTTTCATCACACTAACAAGAAAGGAGAAAAGCAATGAGAATTGAAATGTGTTTGCGCGAGACTAAATCGGTTTAAAGGACTGACATCGGGCTCCTGCTTTTCTCGCGTCTTTTGTTTTTCTTTTTTGTTGTCTTTGTTGTTGTAAAATGACCTTTCTGTAATGAGACGTTGGTTGCAGTAGATGATAGTTCTGCTCAGTTTAATCTTGACACTACTATCTACTTCTGTTTGCATATGTTGCCGACTATGTTTGATACATTTCACCGTTCCTCAAGCCACGAGACTGCAGCTCTAACCCTCAGGTGACTAATGGTGGCCACGTCAGATTGAATTAGAGACAAAGGCAGGGCTGCTAAACCCAGGGAAATAAGCGTTTGAGACCATGCAGAGATCTTCACTGCTAGTCAAATCAGCACTATCTATCCCAGATCACAAGGTAGTGCTCTATTAGAGAAGATAAGACTTGCAGGTGTAATCCATTTGACATTTTACCTTTTGCTAGTATGTCCTATCTGAAATCAAAGTTTTGCGGTTAGAGTAACAGCATCGGGCACAGATTTCCTTGCTTTGGGCATAGAAGGAAATCTGATTACTCCCACAATGTACCCTCCACACAACCTATTTCCTATTTTTCAGTACCGTGCTAATTTCTAGAGGGCTACAATAATTATTTTGTCATCAAAGAATAATTATCTAACTTACCCAATAAAGTCTAAAGAGCATTTGAAATAGAATAGGTGCCAAGTACACAGTTACAAATTCATTTTACTTCCTAGATTTTGTAACTTTTGGTATATAAGAAGAGTTGTCTTATTTTGACAAATCTGTCAATAAAGCCCACTTAATTGTGTCATTTTAATTGAAAGAGTTGGTTCTATCAATGATTTGAACGATGTAAAATCATCAGTTTCCATGGAGTGAAATCACACAATGTACCAAGTTCCTGTTTTTCTGAGATAAATGAATGTTTTTATTCAACATTTGATTTTATTCAGAATTTAGCTAGCGTTCTACGTGGTTGTTATTTGTTACAAAGCTACCACAAGTTGCTATTTGACAAAAAAAAAAAAAAGAAAACTCCCTCTGAAAAGCTGAGTTTGCGTTCCTTGGTTTCTTCCCCTTTTCCACCTTCCCTGCTTCTGATTACTTCCTTTCTCACTGACAGGCATGTACTGCTATGGCGAAGTCTCAGAGGCATTGGGAGTGACGTAACAATGTCTTCTCCTGTGGTGACGATGGTGATAATGACATTGACGGTGATGGGGATGGTAAGGTTGACAGTAACCATGGCGGTAGTGATGACAGTGATCGTGAGGTAATGATGGGAATGGTGCTGGTGACAGAGATCGTGGTATCAGTGACAGGGATGGTGATGACGTGGGCGATCGTCTTCATGAAGCACGTCCCCTGTGCTAGGCGCTGTTGTACTTTACCAACACCTGCTCAATTATGAGTTGCTAATAACAATGAGGCGCACAATAATCAGTTACGCTGACCTCAATGGCATCTTAAGGCTAGAGGTAATTATCAGACTGGGATAATAATTCACATGGACTGCGCAGATAACCTGGGGATTTCCATCTGCCAGAGTGTCATCCTTCTCCCTGAGTGCTTGCCGGTGCTTTAAGAGAGTCCCAGAGCCTCTGGCTGCGGCGGAGGCCTGGGATGGGGCCCAGCCTTGGGGACCATGTTCAAAAGCACTAGGGATGGCCCCCTGTGCCACCCGGGCTCTGGCCTGGGCCTTCCGTGTGGCTCTCTCTGGGTGTCTCAGGCCAGTGTCCCGTCTTTTCTGAGCTTGATTTGGAGGTTAAGAACACGGATCGTCCTTCCCTAACTGCTCCGAGTAAACGGTGCGCTTGTGTTTGCTGACGCCATCACAGACTGATCATCACAGCCTCCACGAGGCTGAGGGAGAACGAAGGAGAGACAGGAGCACAGCGAACTCCCCAGCTGGACACTGTTTTCCAGAATCCCCGGCTGGGGATATGCACAGAAAACTCATCTCCTGCGACTTTTGTTCTGCAGCGAAATTCGCTGCCAGCGCCGTGGAAGGCTTGGACGGGGTCCTATCATTCATCTCCTAGAAATAAATTGTAGCATTAGGTTCTGGGATTTCAGAGATTCACCATTTTCCCATTGTCTTCCCCTAAGCAATCTGTGCTGTTCTGGGACGGGACCCAGAAGAGATAAATTCACATACAGCGAATATGTGCACAAGATCACGGAACAGCTGGCAGCCGCAAATGCGTTTTAGAAGAGGGGCCCTCGCCAGGTGCCCGGTCACGTGGCGCAGAGTAGCCGAGGAAGGCAGCTCGCTAGCCTGGGGTCAACACCACGGCAGGAGGGTGGGATCCTCTCTCGCTGCACTGTAGTCACTTTATTAAAACTTTAGCAAAGAGGTGCGGGCATGATTGGAGAATTATGAACCTGGCGATTGGGGATGGTTGTCGTTTGAAGGGGAGACGTTGTTTAACTCACTCTGTTCCGCCGAGTGCTCCAGCGTGCTCGAGTCTGAGTTGGCAGCGGATCGTGGGGTGGAGCAACGCGGCTCTGCTTAGCTGGGGGCGGGGGGGGGGGTCGTAGGACGAGCAGAAGGTCGGCTCTGCCCGTGTGTCCAGGGCAGACACCAGCCACGGTGGCGGGACTCCTGATCCGAGATGCTACTGGAAGTGTCTGGGGCCCGGGAGGAGGGGAGTTTGAGAATTCGATCTCCTCTCTTAGAGTTCTGTTGTTGCTGAGGCAGCGCCCTCTATGGGGTCCAGCCTGGCCTCGAACTTGTGGTTCTCCAGCCTGCGCCTCCTGCGTGCTGGGATGCGAAGCCTGTGCCGCCGCACACAACCCGTTCGACATGAACAGATTGCTTCCATTCTGGTATCCTGCAAAAGAAAAGAGAACCAAGGTTTTCTTCCGTCGCTCCCTGGAAAGAACGAGGTCACGTGCAGCGACTTCCTGCCTTCAGATCCAGGCGCCAGTGCGTTCGCGAGGCGGGGCGCGGGCCGGGCGTTCCCTTCCCGTGGAAATGTGTTTATGCATCGCGCGATCCGACTCGAGCTTGTACCGCTCCTGTGCAAACACTGGCAGATCCCGCGTTGTGTCACCCAGGTCAGGCATCGGCAGCCAGGGGTGGTTTTCCTCTTCCCTCTCCTCTCACGTCGCTGACAGCCGTGTACACAGGAGCTGCGCAGTGCCAAGACTAATACTGTGTGGAACGGATACCCGCTGCGCTTTGAAGGGAAAGGAAAGGAACATGGGGCGGGGGGGGCCCGGGGCATGGCGAGAGAGGAAGGCCGCGCTTACAGGAAGGCGTGGCGGAGCCAGAGCTCACGAGGCCCGACCCGCGGCCACCCACCGCCCACCCGGCCTGAGCCCCCGCCCCGGCCCTGGGCAGCCCCCCTCCCCCACGCCAGCCTGAGCCCCCGCCCGGCCCTGGGCAGCCCCCCTCCCCCACGCCAGCCTGAGCCCCCGCCCGGCCCTGGGCAGCCCCCCTCCCCCACGCCAGCCAGCCTGAGCCCCCGCCCGGCCCTGGGCAGCCCCTGTGGAGGGAGCGGCACTGTCCTGACCCGCGAGGCAACGGGGCTGGCCTGTGCGTGTGTGGAGACGGCCGTGCACGCGGCCTTTCCCATGGTCCTCAGCGGAGCCCTCTGTGCACCTGCGCGTGCACACGCAGAAGGATCGGCACCTGCCCTCGCCGATTCCTGGTTTCCATCCACACAGAGCCCCGGGGCCGCAGCCGCGGCCGGGGCCGGCGAGAGGGGCTCGTTCCGCGGGACGGCAGAGCCAGGCCTGGGGCTAACGAAGAGAGGGGCACTCTCTTTCTGTCAGCAGCGAAGTTTTCCCTCTGGTTCTGCCATGCAAATGCACTCACGGTGTCACCAGGGTCTGTCATAGCACAGAGGCCGCAGACTGGCTTTCTCTCTGGCGCCCCGAGGCGTGGCCGGAACAAGATCCCAGGCCCCGGGCAGAGCGGGCGCGGGCCGCGGACATCCTGCGGGCTCAGCTCCCAGGAACCCAGGCCGGTTTGGTTTGGGATGCTTCCAGCTCGGCTGTTTGCAGCAGACCCAGCCTGGGCTTGGTGGGAGCTCGGGGGGGTGGAGGCTCCTCCATAGCAGAGAGGGCCTGGAAGAGGGGCCGTCAATGCCGGAGGGACCCCCAGAAGTCGGCTCAGGGAGCCCGGGGAGGGGGGTGTTTGCTGAGGACACAGCCCTCGGTGCACAGGGTAGGAGACAGAGGCTCTGGCAGAGGGAAGTGAGGCGGAAAACTGATGCTTCCTGGTCACTGGTGTTTCAGGCGGGTGGGAAATCTAGCCGTACACTCCCCTCCCCCATCCCCACGCTTCATACAGACCGAGACTGAGACTCAGGGAGACTTTGCCCTACACTCACTGCCTGTTTCTTTTTGAAGCAGTGCTAATTGGTGATTACTTTCATCAAGCAGTTTCTTGTTCGGTGCTTAGGATTAGAGCGGATAAGTTAGTGGATAAACAGTTCATTCATATCTAAGAATTTTCCTGAGAATGGTAGAAAGTAGGATTTCACAGAGAATCCAGAAACAGCTCATCCGGCGTCTTCGTTCCGTAGTTAAAGAAAATAAAACCATGCGGAGACGTTGATGGTCCCAGCAGTAAGAGACCCAAGAACAGATGTTAACATCTCTCGTCTCCGCAGGGCTTGGGAACCGAGGCTGGTTGCGGATGCAAAGTCTCTCTGGATGCACAAGGTTACATCTTGGCGAGGAGTCATCGTGGGAGAGTGTGGACCAGATCTTTTTTTTTTTTGATGATCTAGAAGTAGATGTGGTTGTCCTTTGTTAAGGCTCTTTTTACTTCCTCGCACCAAGATGTGCAGGAAGGAAAGAACCCAGTAGTGTGTACAGTGGAAGAGACTTTCAGAGTCGGGTGACTAGGAAATGAATGCCAGTTGCTCTCATTTCCTTCTGTCCTTACTTTGTCTCAACTGAACAACTTTCAGCCCCATGTCGGCACTTGTAAGCGCTTAATGAGATCTCTCTAGAGAAGAACACATTGCTGCAAACCTGCAGACGCAAGGACCTCAGCACAGTTGAACCTGAGCGGCAGAAAACAGGATTATTTCACGGATGGTCATCTTCGGGAGCATTTTGTCTGAAAGTACGCGCGTGGCTAGAGAAGAACGGAAAGGTGAAAATCAGAACAGGACAGCAGCGATGCGGCTAACAGGTGCTACACGCGCACGCATCCGCTCTCGCACAGACAGCAAGGGAAGTATGTGTCGAGCTACGCCGCGGTCTGCTCGACACCGTGTTTCTGGAGAGGGCCTTCGCAAAGAGAGCTTTTCATCTCGTGACCCCTCTGTTGCCACAGACCACAACAGCCACCCAGTGTTGGTCTGTCTCCTTGAATTCTAACTCTGGTTTCTAAAGACACCGTCTATTCCCTAGCGCGAGGCTTTCCTGACCAAATCCACACAGTCATTTAGCATCTGGACATGGAGCCCACGGTCACCAGGAGCAAAGGCTGGCTGTTTTCTGTGTCTATTTTGCGTTTATATCGTATCTCCCTTCAGTTAGGGGAAATTTTCAGCTTTCCCAAAATAGTTATAATATATTAGACTTTGACACTGCCCGGCTTCTGCTGTGCTGTTTCTTAGCAGTGGCCGGGGGCCTTTCTGGGCCACTAGTCACATCTCTATTTCCGTTCCAAGCAGTCCTGGGCCAACAGTCTCCAGTTCCATTGCTAGCAGACCTTAACTCCGTGTTAAGGCCACTGTGAAAACCTCAGTCAATAAGTGTTTAATATAAATATTGACCATGGTTTATGGGGTCCTGATTCATAAAGGACTAGTGCTAACAGCATTGAGCCGTTCATGATTTGCATTTCCAATCACTGTAAACAGACGTATTTGTTTAAAAGGGAAGTCTAAGAGTGAAAGGCGGGAGCAGTGGGTTCTTGGGAAGGTGCTATTAAAGGGAGCAAATCCATAAAGTAGATTTACGTCTCATTAAAAGATCCCTGCTTCGCTGGAAGAAGGAAAAAGGGAAAAGATCTACTGCTCAGTAACCGAAAAGCCATTTGTTCACTGGCATGATGGTCTTCAGGGCTGCGTGGGATTTTCAAGGAAAACGCTAGGATGGAGTTAGCCTTCCTGAAGGTAGCATGAGTAGTTACTTGAAGACACCTGAACTTGTCCTTCAGCAGCGCCCCGGAAGTGAATAAGCATTAAGCCAGGGCCGGGTGGGTAGAGCCTCCTGGCTTTTTATTCTACATACAGGTTGAGAGCCCCAGTCTGCTGTCAGCGCTCCTGCCTGCCCACAAGATGAAATGTTACTTCTTCTAGCCTTAAGCTGTCTGGAGTAAACTGCAAAGTACTGACGGACTGGTGAGGCCCGGAACTCTATGACAGGATTAGATTATCCGTGCTCACATTTGTTTATTACCTCACAAGCACGGTGGTGGGATTGGGGGTTACTACTTTATTTTAGTTTTAATTGTTGCGTATTAACGGTACAAAAAGGTTTCATCGTGATAGTTCCATACACACCTACAATGTACTTGGATTACAATCCCCCCCATTACTTCCTCCTTCCTTTCTTCTGCCTTTTAAAAGTGCTTCTAATGGGTCTCATGGTTTTAGTTTCATACGTGTGCCTAAAGCAGCCGATCACATAAACTCCTTCACCTTTTGCCCTCGCCTCCTGTTTTACACCATATTAGTCACCCCCACTTTAAACTCCCCCCACTCACTTTCTGAGGTCTGGACTTGCGATATTAGAGAAAACACCCGATCTTTGTCTCTCTTAGTCTGATCTGTTTCATGGCACTTGGTGATCTCCAGCACTATCTCTCTTATCAGCACATGACATGACTCCCTTAAGGTTGAATGGCATGCTATTGTGTGTGCATGTCACTTTTCCCGATCAGGTGATGTGCACGGGGCTGGTATTGTAGGTTTGCTCTCCGAATGTTACTGCTATGACCAGGGGAGTCAACTGTGTGCTGACTGCACTGCTTCCTTCGGTAGTTCTTAAGAAGGCACAACCATGGTCACTATTTCCAATCCGAGAAGGAAAGACAACAGGAACGACAATGACAACAACAAAGCTACAAAGTTCAAGGGGGTCCGGTGTTACTGACAGCACAACTCCTGCTTAAGCAAGCGGTGAGTCCCGGCAGCGCCCTCCTTGCCCAGGGAGCGCTCTGTGTGCCGGTTGACGCTGTTGATGGTGTTTGGAGATGCATGGGCGGCGGCGTGTGCCTTACGGAGCTCCGACGCACCCGCTGACCGTCGCTCTGACACGGACTTGAAATGCTCTCCCAGGAGCTCTGCCTCCCGTGGATTTGCATAAAAGTGAAACAGGTGAATTTTGATAGGCATCCTGCTATTGTCTTAATGCTAATTCACTGCTTGACCTTTGGTTTTATAAACTAAGAATATTTAGCACTCACAAACATTTTAGGAATAAATTGTTCAGGGATAGGTCACACTCTATCCTCGGGTTGTTTGCCAAGGCTAAATAAGGAAAAAGCCTCCAGTCTCGGGCTGTAGTGTGGACATCCCCCAGGCATTTCATGACCTGAGCGGTAAGCGCGTGAGCTGGTGGAGGAGATGCCCATTAAGTAGAACAAGAGCACATTCCCAAACCCATGGCATTTCCTTAGATCATTAGAGGAGCCTTAGCCCTCGATGCAAGTGTTTTCGCGTTCATATCCTCAATAAACATTGCATTGTCTCATTTGGCTTTTTCCACCATAACAACTGCTTGACAAACGTCTGCACTTCCTATTGGGAATCACGCTAATCTGCGTGAATAAGTGAAAAGAGAAACGGTTCTAAGCACGGCTACCTAGGAGCCGCGGCGGTTACGATAGCAACGCGACGGACACCGTCGTGGGCCCGGAAAGCCTCCCCGACGGAATGACCTTGTGAACCGAGGGTTCCCAGCCGGCCGAGGGCCCGGGGAGTCAGCCTTTCCCATCCTAAGCCGCGTACGTGCTTGCACTGGGGCCCTCGAGCCCAAACGGGCCTTCCGAGTGAGACAGCGCCTCTTCCTCCGCTCCCCCAGGGGGACGGCTGGCCCGTGGCTCAGCACACGTGGCTCCTGGGCTCTGGGAGGCTGCGGAGCTCCGCGTCCCGTGGCGGGACGCCCACGCCGCCGGCCAGGCTCGGCGGTCCCTGCCGGTCTGCAGTCCGCGTCTGCGGGTCATGGTCAAATAGCCACCAAGGCTGCGCTGCATGGACATGAAACACAAGAAGGGCACGACCCCCTCTAGTCCCCGCGCGCCCCAGCAGTTGGAGACGGCCGCCGGGCTGACCCAGGACCCCCCGTGTTTGGAGAGCTGCTTCCAGAGCGCCCTGAACGGCGCTGTTTCCTAGTGGCTCAGTCACTCTTGTTTTGACTTATTCTGCTGGGCTGGTAAACCATCTGCCTGTAGGAATCACAAGGGTGGGGGGGGGTGGGGGAAGATCTCCTCGTCTTGTAGCTGTCACGGAGGTAAAATCCCTGGCAGCAAAGTGGGACTTGTGGTAATAATTGTGACACAATAGATTCTGACAGGACAGACTGTGGATGTGTTCATTTGCATACTGATGTCCTCCCCATGGTTCGCTGGGGGCCCCCCACGAAGGTCCCAACCGCTCCTGAAGAACGGGACGCTCCATCTCACCCGAGTCCCCACGAGGCAAGCGGCACCCGCCCCGTGCGGAGATGGTTGTGAGACACAAATCTGAATGGCCACACACTTCCTGGCGAGAAGGGTGGGAAATCACGTGGGCCCGTCGGTCAGTGCCCTTGACGATCAGAGACAGGTCACTGTAAGAGAAGGTGCAACTGGACATTAGGAATCGCTTTGCTCATCCGCTCAGCAAGAACCAAATCTTTGCCAACGGACAGCGAGACGCTGAACGGAAGGAATATGCCACACCACTGGTGATTCCGTTGCTTTCCTTCCAAAGATGCAATCTTAGGTTTTGTTCGAGCCACACTGATCATTTCTTTCCCCAAAGAAACATAGTCCAGGTGCAACTTGATAGAGTAAAAATGTGTTGCAGAGGCCTGGGAACTGGGATTGCACGTTTGAGAACCATCTGGGAACTTCTAGATTTGACTTCTGGGAGAATGCGAGTGGAAGTTCCGCAGGAGGAAACCAGCGAGGCAGATGCACTCTATCTCCCAGGCCTAGGCGGGGCCGGCCTCCTCCGCTGCCTCTGCCCTGCGTCCCGGCAGCGCACCAACGGAGGTGTGTGCACCGGAGTCACCAACGGAGGTGTGCGCATCGGAGTCACCAACGGAGGTGTGCGCACCGGAGTCACCAACGGAGGTGTGCGTACCGGCAGCGCACCAACAGAGGTGTGCGACCGGAGTCACCAACGGAGGTGTGGGCACCGGAGTCACCAACGGAGGTGTGCGCACTGGAGTCACCAACGGAGGTGTGCGACCGGAGTCACCAACGGAGGTGTGCGCACCGGAGTCACCAACGGAGGTGTGCGCACCGGAGTCACCAACGGAGGTGTGCGACCGGAGTCACCAACGGAGGTGTGCGCACCGGAGTCACCAACGGAGGTGTGCGCACCGGAGTCACCAACGGAGGTGTGCGACCGGAGTCACCAACGGAGGTGTGGGCACCGGAGTCACCAACGGAGGTGTGCGCACTGGAGTCACCAACGGAGGTGTGGGCACCGGAGTCACCAACGGGGGTGTGCGACCGGAGTCACCAACGGGGGTGTGCGTACCGGCAGCGCACCAACGGGGGTGTGGGCACCGGAGTCACCAACGGAGGTGTGGGCACCGGAGTCACCAACGGGGGTGTGCGACCGGAGTCACCAACGGGGGTGTGCGTACCGGCAGCGCACCAACGGGGGTGTGGGCACCGGAGTCACCAACGGAGGTGTGGGCACCGGAGTCACCAACGGGGGTGTGCGACCGGAGTCACCAACGGAGGTGTGCGCACCGGAGTCACCAACGGAGGTGTGCGCACCGGAGTCACCAACGGAGGTGTGCGCACCGGAGTCACCAACGGGGGTGTGCGTACCGGCAGCGCACCAACGGGGGTGTGGGCACCGGAGTCACCAACGGAGGTGTGCGTACCAGAGTCACCAACGGAGGTGTGCGCACCGGAGTCACCAACGGAGGTGTGCGTACCAGCAGCGCACCAACGGAGGTGTGCGCACCGGAGTCACCAACGGAGGTGTGCGCACCGGAGTCACCAACGGAGGTGTGGGCACCGGAGTCACCAACGGAGGTGTGCGTACCAGCAGCGCACCAACGGAGGTGTGCGCACCGGAGTCACCAACGGAGGTGTGCGCACCGGAGTCACCAACGGAGGTGTGCGTACCAGCAGTGCACCAACGGAGGTGTGCGTACCGGAGTCACCAACGGAGGTGTGGGCACAGGAGTCACCAACGGAGGTGTGCGTACCAGCAGCGCACCAACGGAGGTGTGCGCACCGGAGTCACCAATGGAGGTGTGGGCACCGGAGTCACCAATGGAGGTGTGTGCACCGGAGTCACCAACTCACTGGAGTCACCAACGGAGGTGCGCACACCGGAGTCACCAATGGAGGTGTACACACAGGAGTCACCAACAGAGGTGTGCACACCAGAGCCACCAACGGAGGTGTGCGCACCGGAGTCACGGGGGACAACAACGTGCCCCCATGCGGTCCGCGAGAGTTCAGATTCTGAGAGCTCCCTGTTCACAGGGCCGCAGCAGCCCTTGCTGTACCGGATGTTGCCGATTTACCTCGCCGGGTCTCCAGCGGGCCTGGCGCCCCCCTCCCTCCGCCGGCGCCCCTGTGTGCAGCGACCCCAGCCACCCGAGGTCTGCTGGGCTCTTGGTGTGGCGCGACACGCAGCCATCACCTGCTCATTAAGCACAGCAGTGTTTACAGGCTTCTAGGACTCCGTACCCGACTGAAGTCTCCTCTAGAACATCTGGTTGGTGATACTTTACATAAATTAACAGACTGTCATCTCCTCTTGACAGTTACCTGCTTCCTTTCACTTCATTAAATGCCATTTTTCAGAAAGAGCACAAACTACGTGAAACACAACATGTAATTAAGCAAAACAATACAAATAAATGTAAATAATCACAAGGAGAGTGGGAAGACGGAGATCTACCAGAGAGCACCGAGCGGGGCTCTGCGTCGCGTGTGAAGGCCGGCCTGGGAGTGGGGGCTGGTGGTCTGCGGCGTCTCCCGTGTCGGTGGGGGCCGGCCCCCTCGTCCACAGGAAGGCCGTGTCTGGAGAGTTAGAACGCTCCCCGTGACCCCTGGAGGAGGAGGCGGGGGGGGGGGCCTTGAACTCCCACCCGAGCCTGGCCGGGCTAGTCCACAGAGCCCACAGAGGAGGCTTGAGCCTCCCCCGCCCCGCCCCCCCCCTCCACCGCCCACACTGCCAGGGCTGGGCCTCTCTGTAGCTTTTATTTTTGTCTCAGACGAGACTTCACTAAGGAGCCCTGGCTGGCCTCCAACTCCCAAGCCTTCTGAGTCAGTGGTAGGATCGCAGGAGAGTCCTTACCTGTGTAATTATCTATCTACGTTTGTATACGTAGGTATGCATGTGTGCACGACCCATGTGTACAGACAACTACCTCCCTACGTCTTCGCTGGTGATTGCCATCCTATTTCAACGTGCAAAGAAACGAGTACCTTCTGTGATTTGTAATAGCTATGTTTACTGTTGCCATCACACCTAATGCTCATCTGAATTACCTAACTCCATCAGCATCAACTAGATGCTATTCTTAGTGAAATAGAATGCTTTTTTTTCCCCTAATACGCTCACTTTTCCTCAACATTCCGTCTTTTGTCTTACTGTGTCAATCACATTTTTATTCCACCCTTTCTGGTTCATGGGCCAACATTTTTGAAGTATGAAGTAGGAGGAGAAAGAATGCATTTCTGCTGGGCTTAGGAGAAATTAGTTTCCATAGATAATTTCAATTTTTATTCCGGAATTGAGAGTAAGCGCTAGGCAAAACCCACTCAAACATAAAATTATTTAACTCCATGGGAAAGCACAAAATCTGACCTCAATATTTTCATCTATTTTTCACTTTCCGCATGAACTTTTCCCCCCCAATAACAGTCTTAATAGACTTGCCAGATTTGATACATAAAGGTCGTTAAATGAGAAAAGGAAAAAAACAACAACAACAAAACCAACTGAAATACAGGAGAGTCTTCCTCCAAAGTCGGGATGTACAGCTGGCTTTAGGAGCGAATGACAACTTTATGGTCCTTCAAATACCAGTAAGCCTTTGGCAAGCTAACTTGGTTGGGAGAGGCATGTAAATTAAAGACTTAATGTGGGTGAAAGAAACAAACAAAAAAGAACAGTACACTTTCCTACTGCACAAAATCAGATATTTTTATGTCACCAAGAATGACGAACAGGAATCAAGAAAAGAATCCGAAGGCTGGAAAATAGTTTTAGCATGTATGACAAAAGTTGTCTCTCCTCATACTAAAACAAATCTTCTAAGATGAATGAAAACATCAAAGATAATTTGAAAAAAAAATTCTCAAACAGGCAATTCATTTAAAAGGCTAATAAACATCTAGACAGATGTTAGAATTTTTTTTTTTTTTTATATACTGAGTCAGAGAAAGGGGAACCAGAGCAAGAGTGAAGTCAGACAAGCCGGGAGAAACGTCGGGACATGGCCAAACGGTGAGAGACGGGGGAGGCTGTGTCATACATTCCCACAGTGTGCTTAGAAATGTCCCTTAAAATGAGGACCACGCCGGTGAGGGCAGCGCCTCCGTCCCGGGAGCCCACCCCACCGCCATGCTGAGCGCCAGCACGGAAGGACCCCACGTCCCCGTCGCCAGCCCCGGCCTCGTGCGTGCGTCAGAGCTCAGGCCGGGGCAGCTCTCCGCCTGCGCCCCGGCACGGGCCCGCCGACGGCGTGTTCCTGCGTGGGAATGGTCACGGTGGAGAAGCAAGTCCGGGTCATTCCGCCTCTGAGGGCCGACAGGCACCGGGTCCTCGCAGCCGGGGGTGAGCACTGAGCGGTTGGAGCGACGGAGCCGGCATGGAGTCGTTATCCTCTCTCGCCTGCCGTCTCCCTGGCTTCGTGGACACCGTTTCAGAGGTGACGCTCTTCATTCCAACGACGAAGTGGACGCAGGTGCAGGGGCTGGGATGGGGAGGCGCGCGGCGGGGGCGTCCGCATGGGGGGAGGGGGGGGAATTCTGGGGCAGGCCTGGCCTGGCAGGGCGGCTCGGAGAATGGACCCAGTAACCAGGGGGGTGGGGTGGGAGGGGGCCGAGCTGGGGTAGAGAAGACAGGGCGTCCGATGGACTGGAAGCCAGCGACGTCGTGGAGGAGACGCTGGGGGAGGATGGAGGGGACGGGCAAAGAGAGGGGAGACCCGGCAGCCACACCGGGGTGCGCCTTCCCCCAGTGTCTGCCAACGGGTTCCCTAGGGCAATGGCGGTCGCTGGACGAGGGAGCTGCCCTCCCTCGGGGCAGGGGAGGCTGGGTGTCCGTCCAGTCCGCCCCCGTCACTCCTCAGCTCTGGAGCTGCGCGCTCAGCTAACACGGCCCGGTCAGTGCGCTCTGCCCAGCCGTCCCTTGGGAGGGACGTGGGGACAGAGGAGCAATTGCACCCCCTGCACCCCCTGCACCCCCTGCCGGGCGAGAAGGACGAGGATGATCGATTTCTGAGGTGGCCGCGGAGAGGCCCAGCTCTGGCCAGATGGCACAGTCAGGACCGGAGCACCATAGGTGTCTCACACACACACACACACACACACACACACACACACAGGTGTGACATGACCCTTCAGTGCGGCACTTACCCAAATTAAAATCCTTGTCCGTGAAGAAACACCACGGGGAATAAAAGTAAAAGCCACCTCTGCTCACGGAATGAGCCGACACGTGGAGAAACGGCGGGAGAGAAGAACAGGAAGCACGGGGAGACGGGAGGAAAACCACGGCCAGATTCGAGCGTCCAAGGGGAGGGGGCGCAAGGGAAGGGGGGGGAGGGAATCGGGGATCACAGAGGCGCAAGACGCCCAAGGACGCTCACGAGCAGAACGCAGACTTTGAACTCAAGTCCATTAGTATAATTTACATATATTGAATTGAATAACTAACACATATTGAGGTAAAACCTGTTTCATAAAGAAAACTCAACAGTCATAAAAACAAACATAGAAACTTGTGCTCTGAAAAGATGACAGTGTTGGGGATGCGGGGGAGTGAGCGCTGATAGTTTGGAAGACACATTTTGGATGTCAGTCATCTCTTGCATTTGGAATTTGGTGTGAACCCTCTAAATCATTGGTTAAAATAATACCAATCCTTCTAGCCTTGGATCAATGCTTCTTGAGAAGGCCCTCTTAATTTTTATGGCGGGTAAACATGGCATTATCGGCATACTAAATTAAGAGTTTGAAACGGTTTATGAGGACAAAGTTACAAACACGGCTGGATAAAATAATGCTGTTGTTGATAACATAGAATATTGTCGATTGCACGGAATATGTGGCCTGTTTCTCTTCCCTCCCTAATGTATCTAGTTAGCTACTGTGCCTATAGTGGCCCCCCAAAACAAATGGGGATTGTTCACTCCATAGCCAAGCTCTAGAAGAGCTTGTGTCAGATTGGGGCTCCTTGTGTGCTGGGTGAAATCATTGAGGGAAGTATGTTATTTTAAAGGGGATTTTTAAAAATAGCAATCAAAATATTATGCAGGACTTTTGGTAGAGTTTACATTTTATAGAAAATGTTTCATTTAAACTTCCAAATTTTTGATACCGTTATTTGTAACAGTTCCTAAATTTTATGTTCTGCTCTTTTGCAGTTATGACCATTTTATGGTTAATATTACCATTTCCTCAGTCCTCACGAACCTTGATAATTCTGTGTATTTTACAGCTTTTTAATGGAGTCAACTTTTGACTTTATTGTTATGTTCTATTATGTTTATTTCCACTTCCATTGATTTTTTTTTATCATTTCATTGACTAGCTTCATTGAATTTATCTTGTTAATGTTCTGTTATCTTTTAAATTGAATTAAGTAATATAGAGCTCTTAAAATTGTTTTATTGTAGAGGTGATGTATAGAGGGGTTACAGTGACATAAGTAAGGTAATAAGTACATTTCTTTTTGAACAGTGCTACCCCCTCTTTCATTTTCTCTCACTTTTTCCCCTCCGACTCCCCTTCTCCCCAAGTTGTAAAGTTCATTTCCAACAGGGACTGGTGCGTATCACTGCTGAATTGGTTCACCCTTTGTCCACCATTTCTGTGCTTTCCCTTCACTTCCCCCAATGAGATAAACTTATATACAAGACAAAGGGTACAAAATTATAAAAAAAAAAAAAACACCCTGTGGCAACAAAGAGTAAACAAAAAGAAAACAGAAGTGCAAACAGTGCACTCAAAAAAAACATCTTGTTTCCATTTCTTGGAGTTCATTGGGATAAGCATCATTTTATATGGTCATATGCTCTTAGCTGTTGGGCTATTGTGATTCCTCTGCTAAGAATATTCTAGACATAGTCTAGTTATTACAAATGAGGGAAACCATGCAGCCTGTGTTTCTTTGGGTCTGGTTTGCTTCACTTAATATAATTTTTTTCCCAAGGCTTTCCATTTCCTTATGAATGGAGCAATGTCATTCTTTCTGGTAGAAGCATAGAATTCCTTTGTGTATGTATCTCACATTTTCTTGATCCATTCATCTACTGAGGGGCATCTGGGTTGATTCCATGTCTTAGCTATGGTCAATAGTGCTGCAATGAACATGGTTGTGCTGGTAGGTTTAGTTTGGTCTTGGTGGTGGTCATTCGGGTGTTTACTCATGTTTACCCAGGACTGCAGGGTCATAGAGGAGCTCTATGTTTAGTCTTTTGAGGAACCACCATTTTGCATTCCAGAGTGGTTGAACAAGTTTACACTCCCACCAACAGTGTAGTAGGGTTCCCTTTGGCCACATCCCCACCAGCCTCTGCTATTATTAGTTTTCTTGCTAATGGCCATTCTCACTGGAGCGAAGTGGAATCTCGGTGTTGTTTTGATTTGCATTTCTTTTAAGGCCAGAGATGTTGAAAAAATTGTAAAATATATAGGTAAAAATCATAACATTTTCAGTATTAAGCAGATCTCTGAATTTTTGTTATATAATATTTTTGTTTTCTTTTGAGTAGAAGTACTTTATAACCATTTTGCTTTATTAAACCATTTTGAAATGCAAGCTTTTTTTAAAAAAAAAACTGTTTTTTTCTTTTACTGTTAACCTATATCTTCTGACAAAAAAACTAATACAGTCTGTATAGCATTCGTTATGTAATTGTTCACTTGTTTTCGGAGCCAGTGGAGGTTCAACAGGTAAATTCCACATAGATTTGAAAAAAACTGGTCTCTAAATGGTGAGTGAAGAACCTATGAATATTCATTACATCATACTTGTTATGTTTTCTTCTATTCTCTTGTATATTTACGAACTTAATTGTTTAGCCTATCAACAACTGAGAAAGTTGCAATAAATATTTACATTGAGATTATGGCTTTGCCAATGCTTTTGTTAAAATTTAAAGGAAACCCCCCAGTGCAGTTGAATGCATTTCTTAGATTTATGCACTTACAGTTTTTAAAGTTTTCTTGCTTGATGGACTTTTCTTCCTTCCACACTCTCTTGAACACAAATACTCTCTCATGAGATGTTTATTTAAATGGAAAATTTTGACAATTATTATTACAGATGGATTGTGAGTACTTAATTGCACAGTTTCTACTTGTTTTGAATGTTTTCTTAGGTACTGAGGTTTGAACTCAGGGTTTCTTCACGCTTCGGAGGCAGATGGCCTACTACTTGAGCCATGCCCTCAGTCTTTGTTTTGCATTTGTTTTTGCTTCCCTACCCTTCCTGGTTTCTGGTGCAGCATGGTTGATGGCAAGGTTGGACTCCGGGTTTGGTCAGCCTGTTCCGTGGCCAGGCGCAAGGCCCGCTCTGTGGGAAAGTGCCTCTCACTAGCAGCAGAAGCCGGCTTGCTCCCTCAGCCCCCCTGCGGAGCAGCTCTAACTCTGCTGGTGGTTTCAGAAGGTCTCTCTTCCTGGTCACATGACCGGGCAAGGCTAGTGCTCGCATGATAAGACACATTTCTGCTGTCTGCTACTTATGCCTGCCTTCTGAGCCTTGCAATAGTTGAGGCCTGTGTTTGTGAGTTACTACATTTCCTTTGTGCAAGGTAGTTCCCCTGAAAAGATGCGGTGCGAAGCTGTGGAAAAAGCCTTTCTTCATATTCTTAAAGATGTTAGTACGACTTTGTGTGAAAAGATGAGATCAAAGATAATACGAATAATTACAGAAGTAAGCCTCTCAAAGACTACACAAAGCAATTATTTAGACATAGAAAACATCAAGGAGTAGAACGGTGCATCTTTTCCCATTTTCTGTAAGCATTTTGTCGGAGTCCTACACTGTCAGCGTGGCTGCTGCTTTCAGTACTGCACGTAGGTATAATTCCCTCCTTTCAGACATCTAGGTTGTCTTCCATTTTTAAACGTGGTACGATGTGCCACTGTGTTTCCTTTTTTGGTCTCCTCTTATTATTAAAGAACACAGTAAACTTCCTGAAACAGAATGTGCTGGCTCCGAAAGTCTAAAGAATTGTGTGCTCTAAATGCACAGAGAAAATGATTTTCTAAAGCAACGTGTGATTACCTGCATTCCTCCCATGCTAGCTCTTAATACTTCTTGCAATGTCTGTGTAGATCTGTGTGGAGCCCTTTGAGTGGGCAGGGGGGTTCACCCCTGTATGGGGGTTCACACCTGTAGTCCCGGCTACTGGAAAGCAGAGCGCTCTGGTCTCTGATTCTCAGGTTCTCAGCAGGTGGGCTCCTGTGGTCTGACCGCAGTTGCTGTTGCATTTCCTCTGTTTATTGTCTGTTTGGGTTTTTTTTCTCTCCCATTTCATTCTACTAATGGCATCTTATTTTTTAAGATGAACTCATTTAGGAAGGATCTGTCTCTTGGTGCGCTGGGTTCTCCATCTTTCTCCACTAGGATGGAATTAAGGTGAGCCGTTCCCGGCGCGGCCCCGTCCTCCGCCTTTGTCCTTCCTCCAGGAGAAGCTGGTGTTTCCGCTGGGGCTGCGGGAGCCTCCATGTGCTGGGGTCTCAGTTCCCCCCCTCCCCCGCCCCCGCTCTCAGCAGCTTCCCAGACTGCATCATTACCCACCAAGCCAACCCATCACCAGCCTTCTGCTCTCTGGCACTGATTTAGCTGACTGTAGTTTTCTCACTTCATGTAAAAATAAAACACAACTCCACAAGTCCCTAGCAGAACACATGTAGCAGAGTAAATTGCAGTTTGGAACCGAGATTGCATTTGAACATCTTGTCTTTCTCTCACCCAGTGAAATTCTCCGCATTGGCGTAGCGGGGGTGATACGCTTTAGGCAACAGAGTTGCTCATTGATTGCTACTTTTTCCTGATCCCAGTTCCTGAGTGACGTGTGTGTGTGTGTGTGTGTGTGTGTTGGTACTGGGGTTTGAAATCATGGTCTTACACTAGCTAGGTAGGATCTCTACCAGTTGGGCCGTGCCACCAGCCCTTTCTGCATTGGTCATTTTTAAAGTAGGGTCTCTCCTTATTTGGGGGTGGGGGGAGGTTGTTGGGATGGGACCTACTTCTCCTCTTTCTGCCATAGCTGGAGTGACAGGTACACCCCACGCCACTGAGCTCTAAAGGCCCGGGGCTGGCCTCTCACCACGAACTCGCAAATCTTAGCTTCTCAAGTAGTGAGGACTACAAGCATGAACCGCAGTGCTCACCTGTAAGTGTGTGAGATGAAGGCAGCAAACGACTTGGTGTCCACACCTGGTCTACACTAGGGTGAGCCTAAGAACGCCCTCCCCTCTCCCGCTTCTCATCGGAGAAGAGGATGGGACTCGGGTGGGTAAGTTCCTCCTGTGCATCCCACACGAAGCCCTGGTGAACCTCGTCTCCATCTCCACACACCAAGCCTTCCCCAAGCAGCGTCTTCGTAGTCTTCCTCCCGCTCATGACACGTCAGCAAAAGGTCAAAATGACGCCACCCTATCCCTCACCTTTTGTTTGTTTTCCCCGATATGTCCAATAGCCATGAGGCCGCAAGTGGAGTCAAGGGTGCCGACCGTCCCAGGGAGCAAGCAGCCGAGCCACGGTCTCCCCACCACGCACCGGCGTAGCCTTAGATTGGTGGGGATCTGCCTGCCCCTCACACTCACAGTAACTGGACGTGGAAGACCGGAAGGATGGAGCGTGAGGAAAATGCTTCATTTGGTGGCAAATGAAGACGGTGGAGCCTGGTGGAGGAGAGCAACACCATGGAAGCACAGACCGTGGCGTACAGACAGACACACGGCAGGCAGGCACGCCCGTCCCGGCCACATGTGTTCAAGACAACCAAACTGTATAAACAAAAAGTACACGTGCCTGTGAAATGGGAAGTTCCCCAGGAGGAACGAAGGAACAAGAAAGGGAACCTATGTTCCTAAAAACGACTTTCTACCAGGTAGTGAAGATTGAGAGGGTATATGCCTGGTACTCACAAAAAGAAGGGTGCACAGACTATGATATCTTAAAGATAAAACTCAGTAGGAAAAGGAAAAGAGCACAGAAGCAGAGGTAGGATAAGATATAAAAAGAAAATAGAAAAACACCAAGGAACCACGCACCTAGTGGAAGATAGAGAGGAAGAGAAGGCTATTCAAGCCAAACTTCACACCTGGTGGAGTCAGCCAATCAATGGCAGCTCACTCCCGCAGTCCTAGCTACTCAGGAGGTTGAGATCTGGGCATCATGGCTGGAAGTCAGCCCAGACGGGAAAGTCTGTGAGACTGTCATCTCAAATTAACCACCAAGAAGCCAGAAGATGAAACATGGCTCAAGCGGTAGAGTACCAGCCTTGATTGAAAAAGCCAAGCAAGAGCATGAGTCCTTGAGTTCAAGCCCCAGGATTGGCACACAGACACAGACATAGACACACACACTCACACAGACACACGTAACACACACACACACACACTAAACTACAGAAGATTAAGTAAAGAATACAAAAATGACCATATATTGAAAAGAGAGAAATACATCCTCATATCTATGGGTACCATAGAGTATATTTAATTTGACACTATTTGTGGAAAGACTGGACTGTATAAAACTAATTATGAATATCTGGAATGAAATATAACCACTAAAATATAAAAATTAAATTGATATAGAAAATGCATATCCTTTCATTGAAATAAATCAGGTGGAGTTAAAAATCTGGAATTATGTCAACACAGATGGGAAAAACAGTGGGAAGATGATAACAATAGAAACAAGTAAATTGAATATTAAAGGAAAACTATTAAACGAGAGAGAACAATTTAGCCTTTTTACAAAAACATGGAATATTCTAAAACTATGCATATCGGTAATACCATATCCTGAAGCTAATTTTAGAATGACAAATTAAAATTGAGCATTGAAAGGCATTTTTTTTTCAATTGGTTACATTCTCTTCGTTACTATACTTGATCAAAATTAAGTGACGATTCGCGAAACCTCTACAGCAGCGTTACTTCTACATGGCCAGAATGTGTGCGTGTTCTTATGAGGATAGAGAGCGTTTTTATGCGGGCAATTCACTGTTCCGAGCTTGGATCAAACTCGTGTACCACCATAGTTGTTTAGCGTCTGGTGTGTCGTGGAGCAGGATGGATGCATGCATGGAGAACACTGCCAATAGGGAAAGAGGTAGAAACCTGGTTCAGGGCTTCAAAAAAAGATATGTCCAACACAGAAAGATCATCGGTCAGAATTTAGTAAATATGCAGGATTTAGACAGGTGTTCACATTTTTCCTCACGCTCCGATTCCCTCCTTCCGGTCTTCCACGTCCCGTTCCTGTGAGTGTGAGGGGCGTTGCTCCACGTCGACGCTCTGTGCACACACGGCCGGGGTCAGGACGCGAGGAGCTTGCCTCGGGGTCCCTCAGCTCTGGAGTCAGTGGGCAGCGGCCGCCGAGGCGTCTGTGGGGTCCGGGGGAGGGGGGACGGCGTGGGGTTGCCCCTCCCCACTCCCTCGGCCCACGCGACCGGAGCCGGCCCCTGCCTGGCGGCACCTGCTGCCCCGTGTCCCCGTCCCCGGAAGACGGCCGCCTCCGGCGGTGGTCACTGCGTCCCTTTCCACTGTGGCCGTTGTCACTCTCCTTAGTGACTGAGGGTGTTCACGATCAGACAGTGTGACCGAGGTCAATTCCAAATTGGTTTGGTCCATTTGTTAAAACAACAACAACAACTTGGTGTTTGGAAGAGACGGTTCCTCACTAGAAGGACGCGGCCCTCTGGGGTCGCGGAGTTGACGGTGGAAGGGGAGGCCGACGACATGACATCTCCAGTTGTCCCTCCCGGGTGGAATCCGCCTGTGGGAATGGCCGCGGGGGACTGGACTCGCGAGGCAGCCACTGAGCGCGGGGTGCACAGCTCAGAAGCGAACCCGCGGCGGCTGGCGGCACCTGCGGTCTGGAAGCGTCACCGGGGCGGCGTTCTCCCGCCACGCCCTCCGAAGCAGGTGCTCACACCCAACTACGTCACGTCCGCTGAACACGGGCCTCCCCAGCCATCAGCTACAACAACTCTACCCCACCCCCCACTCCGGGGAAGCAGGAGATGGACGTCCGCAGCCAGCTCGCCCCGTGGAGGAGTTGCCACCAGCTGAGAGTCCCCATGCTCCCTTCCAGCGCGAGCCACCGACCCTGACACTGCTACTCGCTGTAGGGAGCACCTGGTCGGCCTCTTCTCCGGTGGGGGGGGGGGGCGGAGGGAAGCAGCTTCCCAGGGCGACAGATGGGCCACCGCGGTTACGTCTTCAGTCTGTTGTGTCTGGAATGCATGTTGACGACAAGGAAAAGGAGAGGAAGGATTTCTTGGAGCCGGGGAGGTGTTTGTTGTGTTTCACAGGATTCCCTGGCTTCCACGGGAGGGGAACGCCGGAGGCATCTCCACACTGCCGTCTGGCGAGGGATGCAAATCAGCTCCAGACTGACAAAGACAAGATGGAAACGGGTGTTCCCCCGCCTCAGACACGCACAAAGCATCGCTCACAAAGGAGGTGGGATTCAACCGTGCGGGAGAAAGGGAGTTCAAAAACCACACCGAACCAAGAGGCACGCGTTCTGCAGCAGGGATGGCCTCACCCAGCCTAGCCCTTCTCAGCCAACACTACCTGGAAAAGTGCGGGGGGAGGGGGCCCCCTGTCCTGGGCGATGGAATTTCTAGGTCCGCGTGGGTTTCCCAACAGAACTTTCACCTCCAGTTCCTGGAATTCAAAGCACGAGACAGAGAGGTGGAAACACGGGAAGAGGCGGTGTATGGATTCACCAAGAGACCCAAATAACACAAAACTTCTAGTTATTATTATTTGCACTTGTTATTATTACTGTACATACCAATTACTGCCCATTTATTTGCTCTATTTCTCCTTAGACCATCTGCAGTTATTTGGCTATTCTCTGATCATTTGTAATCCATTATCGGATCATTTGTAATCAATAATGTGAACTGTTTTCCTTCAAGCTTGGGAGATTTCGATCTGCATCACTGTGAGATTTGAGACATAAACACGGCTGCGTTTCCTCTTCATCTCCTTTGCTGCCTTTCATTCACAGGTTGCCCAGTCACTTCTTTCCTCTTGAGATTCTAGTCATTTCTGCATCACAATTATTTACTTTTTGCAGAATTAGATCCTTAGGAAAAGCTTTTCTCATTACTCTTCAAGATCTTTTTTTTTTTCCTGGAGAGTATTAAACTGCTCACATTCCAAGTAAAATATGCTTCTTTTATAGCAGAGTGATTTGTCATCTTCTGTCTGGGCAGGTAAAGCCGCTCTCCCTCCCATAGAAAGCGTCGTGCCAAGTGTACTTTGTTGCTTTTAACTAAGGCCACATTCCACAGGAGTGGGAACCACGTGGGTCACCCCACGCGATGCCACCCCACAGCCGGGTTCTTCCGGCCACAGCATGGCTTTCCTTCCCGATCCGTCTCTAAACTCCTTCTGTCTTGAATTACTTATAGAATCACAGGCACACGTAAGACATCACAGAGATTCCATATACCTTTCACCTCCTTGGTTCTCCGTGTTAGAAACTTGCGAATCTATAGCACAATGTTGGTAGGGATGATCGTCTCGACAATTCACTGACTCCGATTTTGCTGGTGTGATGTGCACCCATTTGAGTGGGTTTGTGTAGGTGCAGTGATTGTCGTGCAATGAGGTTCCACGTGGGCACTTGTGTGTCCAACACCAGAGCCGACATCACTGCAGTCCCATGGCAACAGCTTCTATGTTGCTGTCTTCTACCCTCCACCCTTCTACTCCCCATCCCTCCACCTTCTCCTCCGCCCTACACACAGCACAACACGGCCTCCAGCTCACTGGGATATCTGCAGGCTACCATCCATGGCTTTCCCTACCACAACAAATCCGTTGGGCCTCAACCTTTCCACCGTTACTTCAAGCACCTAATTTCCCCCAGTGCTGAATTAGCAACATTCCTAGTTTCAGTTGGAAAAAGGAGAAAAAGATATATAAACATGGCTGCCTTGGGAAGATAATTACTCTAACGACTCTTTCATTGAAATAGGAATATTATTCTAAAAATAATAATTATAAAGATTTTTTTTAAAAAAAAAACCTGCCCACAAACCCTTGTGGTGTACAAAACGGGACATCGAACTTACAAACCATATTGAACCTTTTCACCGTTGTGTTTCCAGCGGATCTGAATTTCATTCCATCCTCTGGACCTCTGGATAATACTGAGTTGGAAATTCCCTGGAAATCTGGCATCAAGTAATTAGCTGGGCAGCATATTTCACCTATATCTCTTCTGGTAAGAAGAAAACAAGATGCTGTTTTAGCTTTCTTTTTATGGGTCTGACTTTTTAAGCCCTGGAGCGTGTGGAGTCTGGAATTAAGTAAGTTCTAGGAGAGCTCCGCAGCCTCTGCCCCCACCTTGCCAATTACTGTGGGGAAGAGTGGGCTGCGGGAAGCGGATCTGCTTCATTCTGTTCTTGCTCTTTCTCCAGGATTGTCTGAGTTTCCAGGTTCCTCCGCCAAGCACACAGGGCTGCTAATGCAGGCGCACTGCCATGATTTCTGATTTGCTGGCTGTCATTTCCATTAACAACTGACTAGGCTGTCAGCCTGTCATTCCTTGTTGTTGTAACGATTTCTTTCATACAAGGGACTTGATTCATGAACAAGAGGAAGGAAGGTAAAAATCATACAGCTGGCTGTATATATATATATATATATATATATATATATATATATATATTATACCTGGAGGGACACAGAGGTTATGCAATGCCTTAGGTCAAAACTCCACGTTTATCCTCACAAGTTAATTGCCCAGCACTTAGCTGGACCGAAACCTCCTTGAGCTTGGGAGGCGATAGAGTTCGGAGAACTCCGAGGAGGCTTCTTTCCAAGCGTTGCTCTCCAGTTGCTTCGTCTGACATCACCCAAAGCGCAGCCCTCCGAAGGGAGCAGCGACCCTCTCCCTCGCCCGGGGCCTCCCCGGGGTCAGTACCCACGAGGGTGGGGGGGGGCTGCTCCCAGGTGCCGGGAGCCACGCGGAGAGCCTCGTTCTCCCAGAGCTCGGGAGGCTGAGGCCCAGACGGGGGGCCAGAGGTGTGGGGCCGTCGCTGGGAACGTCACAGACGGTTTCAAGGAGCTGCAGATTCTGGGGGCATCGCACAGCCGCTATCCCGCGTCCCCCCACCCAAGGCCGCGGGTCTCCAGTGCTGGGTCCCCAGTGCTGGGTCCCCTTTGCTCTGCTCCCGTCCCCCTCCTTGCCCGATTTTGAGCAGTGAGGGACCGAAGGGCTCCAGGTCCTTGGAGGTCGGCGGACCGTCAAGCCCCTCTGCAGGGCTCCCCAGCCATCCGCAGGGGGGGAGCGCTGGGCTCTCTCCCCCCTGCCTCCCTCCCTCCAGATGGCTCCTCCGGTCTCAGACGGGCGCATCCACTTTCCTGTCTCTTCACCCACAGTTGCCACGGGCGGCGTTCCTCTCCTTTGAGGAAAGAACCCGAGGCGTTTTGCGTGAGGCTTTGCACTTCCTCCGGCAAGTACAAGGATGTTGAGCGCACGGGAACCTTCCCACGGAATCCTCTGCGACTTGCCTGTCCCTTGCACCCCTCCTCCCGGGGGAGCCCGGGAGGCGGCCCACAGGGAAGGGGGGAAGGAAGGCCCGGCGGGCGGGGGGGGCTCACACCGCGTGGAACCTGCTGGTGGCACCTGCACCTCTGAGCCGTGGTCTCCTCTTCCACAGCCCTTGTACCACCGGCCACGCCCTGGCCCGGCTCCGTCCTCACCCTTCCTGAAACGAGGGTCCCCGGAGCGTCTTGTTGGAGACTTGTGAAATCTGCCTACGTAGGGGCGGGGTGCATGGGGAGTGTCCCTCCCGTGATCTTCATTCTTTATCCTAGCATGAAAGTCTTAATTGCAGTCTGCAGCTGGAATTGACTTCGTGTTCCCAGCCACGGCTTCCCATCAGACCGTTTCCTTTCTGTAGAGTGAACTGGGTAAGGTGCCACACTCCACGCCGACTAGGAAAGTGAAGATGAACATTCAGACGGTGTGCCTTAAATATCAGAGATTCTGCTCTTAGGAATGTGTGAATTAATTTTCTATTTGATTCAGAAATTTAGTCATGTTACTTTCCTAAGTAGTTTGCAATAATTTGGAAGTGTGAAAATTTAAGATTTGGTCTCTAAAAGCAATTAATGTGCACTGAATTAGAAAATAAGTTTA
Source organism: Perognathus longimembris pacificus (assembly GCF_023159225.1). Classification (NCBI taxonomy): domain Eukaryota; kingdom Metazoa; phylum Chordata; class Mammalia; order Rodentia; family Heteromyidae; genus Perognathus; species Perognathus longimembris. The sequence goes on from NC_063175.1 coordinate 57,255,840, forward strand.
GACTCCAAAAAATGTTAGTCACTGACTGAAGCAATACAATTTCCACACTGCCTAAAACAGTAGCCTCAGCGTCTCTGTCATCACAGACGGGGCTCATCTTGAGGCAAAGACCTTGTTACAAGAGTAATGTTTTGGGCACCTGGAGGGGCATTGCAGTAAGGCCTCCCATTGGCCCTCAAGAAAGGAGAATAAAAATGATCATGCCACCAAATGTGCTATTCAAAATAGTTTGTAGACCTATGTGTTAGAGGTCTAAAACCAGGAGCAATCAGGAAGACATTTCCATTACTTTGCGGGAGGCTAACACACACCTCTTAGAACACAATAACCAGGAACTACAAGAAAAGATCAATAAATGGGGTTCCATTGACATTAGGAATGTCCACTTAATGCAAAATAAAATGCAAAGTTCAGGCTCAGGGAGTTCATTTGTGATAGATGGATCCAACAAGAAATTTCATATCTGGGATATATGAAAAAGCTATTACAAATTAATAATAAGAAAAAAAGCCCAATTTAAAGATGAGTAAAAATGTCAAATGTTACATCACCAAAAAAAACAACAACAAACAAACCCAAAGACCCTCTAAATGAGCCCATGAGAGTCTGTTTGCTATCATATATCGTCTGAAAAATTGGAAACAATTTCATGATGAGATATCATAAGAGTACCAAACACTGGTGAATTGTTCACGTATTTCTGGGTGGAATATAGTTTGCTACAAAAACCACTGGAAAACTGTTAGACATCTTCAACTTACTTAAACATGTACCTATACTCAGACCCACAAAGTTCATTCTTGAGGACATGGCTAGAAGAAATCTATACCTATGCATGCAGAGAAACATGCACAGGAAGGCTTCTGGCAGCTCTGTTTATAGTAAAAAGAAAGTTCCCAGAGATGTCACCCAGGCCCTGAGTTCAAGCCCTACAAATGACAAAAACAAAACAAAACAAAACAAACAAACAAAAAAGCACATTACACTAGAAAGTCTAGAACAACCACAGACATTTTTTAGCAAGTCCAAATAATGAGTAGGGACAAAATAAAATCTTAATATATCTCCAATCAAAAGCAGAATGAGATGGGAAGAAATACAAAAGTTGATGCAATAAGGTAGGTATATAAGAAAGTTGATGAGCCTATCAGAATATGTTAATAGTTATATGGAGCATAAATAAACTAATTACACCCACTGGGGCAGATGTTCTCAAGTCAAATACAAGAAGAAATAGCCAATACAAGCTCTTGGTAGAGTATCTGGGAGTTGTCCTAAAGAGACAGACACAGAACAGGGAAGCCAAAGGCAGAAAGAAAGTATTCCAGGACAACAGGAATGTAAACAGCCTCTGTGACAACCAGACAAAGCAGACTTCAAAAGGAAGATCGCTGACGATAAGGGACAATACCTCGGGGATGAAGGGGTCAAATTATGCCAAAGACATAACAATCCTGGGTGTCTGCATTTCACAAGAGTGCTTCCCAGAGGGGGGAGAAACGCCAGGTTATAACTTAGACGTTGGCTTTCCGCTCTACGAGAAAGGAAACTCGGTGGCCACCACCCTCACTGTTCTACAGGGAAGTGGAACACACTGAAAGCTCACAACTGCCTGCTGAACTGCTTTCCCATGTCCGGGGAAGCAGAGCACGCAGAGGGGCCGTTAGAAGGGCAGCTCACCCCTGAGCCGAAGCTGCCCAGGCCAGGGATGCCCCCCCTCCCCGCCCCCCCCCCCCCCCGCCCCGCACTGGGATGTGGCCAGCGGCTAGGAGATGGGAGACCGAGAAGCTGCCGTAATAATACCTTGGATCTATCAGTACGATTTCCCGCTGTTTATAAAATAGATCCAGCCACCAATCCAGAGGATTCCAGGAATAATAACTACAACGCATAAAGTAAAGAAACAAGAAATGGGAGAAAATTAAAAACAACAACAACAACACCCGCATACCTACCTACACTTCCAAGACCGCAGTGCTGAGGACGCGTTTCGGAGTCAGCCCAGCCCCAGCAGAAACGTCAGCAAGGCTCCGTCTCAGCGGAAGAGACCGGCTGCTCCCAGCGGAAGAAACGCTCCTCCAAGCCGTGGTAGGAAACCGAGAATGGGAAGATGGAAGTTCACGCCTGCCTACAGGCGAGAAATGAGACCCCATCTCAAAAACAGCCAGAGCAGCCTGGTGCCAATGGCTCACACCTGGGATCCCAGCTACTCCGGAGGCTGAGATCTGAGGATCATGGTTCAAAGCTGGCCTCTGGCAGGAAAGTCTGCGAGACTCTTATCTTTACTCAACTGACAAGAAGCTGCAAGTGGAGCTGTGGCTCAAGTGGTAGAGCACTAGACCTGAACACAAAAACTCAGTGACAGAGCCCCCCCCCACATAACACACACACACACACACACACACGCACACACGCACACACACACACTAACCGGAGCAAAGAAAGGGGTGAAGGAATGGCGTAGCAATAGAGTGCCTACCGCTGCACAAGGCTCTGAGTTCAAACTTCAGTACTACCAAAAGAGTCAAAGGAATCCATTATTATGATTTATTAAATTAACAGAGCGAAGAAGAAGTACAGCCATTCCACCGTGTCATGATAACGTCTAGCTCCGTCCAAGAAGGGGCTGCGCTGGTGCAGGGCACGCTCCGCGGGTGGCGTCCACGTGGGCCGCGGTGTAGAGGCCGGTCGGCGTTCTTCACCCACAGAGGCTCTGGAACGGGCTAGGCTGCCCGCAGCAAGCGAATTTCGGAAGAAGTGCAGAAAACAATGTGGTGGAAAAATAAGGAAGCCTTCACACAAACGACGTCCCAAGTGATTGGTCTCTGCACACCAACGCCTTACCTCTGACTCCCCAAACAAACCGAACTAAAGTCGATCGCGACGGCACGCGAGTCCTCTACTACACCCAAAGTGGGGGAACTCTGCTGTTGAAATAGAGCGCAAGTGTCCACGTTCAACACTGTGAGCAACGTTCAACACCGTGACCTACCGACTCACGGGGAGCAGCCGTGGGGGGGGCGGGGGTCAGTCCCGCCCTGTGGGGGGACAGAGGAGCCCCGCTCGGTGCTGTGGGCCAGCCAGGAAGCAGACAAGCGCAGAGCCGATGAAAGATATCCCGCATAATACCACCCTCCGCTGAGAAGAAGATCTCATCTGTCTGTCAAGACCTATGAGTCTTCCCTCTGTGTCTAAAGGAATCATTGGTCTAAGTACATTTCAGGATAGCCGGACATGGGTTATGCAGCGATCTGGGCCTGACGTCTTCCTTTCCTTAGATATTCGTGTCATACTCGAGCATAAACTAGAAATGAAGGCTCCGGTGGCTGGCTGATAGCAGGCCTTTGAGAAGTAAATAAATTCCCTAAGTCTAAGTAATCTGATCCAAAACCTGAACAATCTTAATGGAGTGTGAGAGGACGTCTGTATCTCTCCTGTTGCGCAACGTACGACAAGCGGAACTCTTAGGAATGAGGAGCCCTGGGAGGGGGAGGGAGGACGGGGCGCGGGGGGGGGGGGGGGCGGGGGGAGATGTCCGCCTGGAGTTTGCCTGGAGTTTGCGTAGCTCTGTGAAGCACAGATCTGGCTTGGACCCAGCAAGTCAAAGTGCCTCTCTCGCCTTCAGGAGATGCCTCCTCCCTTCCGTCTCCTCTCGTGCGTCCAGGAGAAGCAGCGGGTCCGCCCCACTTCCCAGCCAGGCTCCCCTCCTATGACGGAACTCCCAACCTTAGCACCTCATCGCAGCCCGGCTCCCTCCCCCCTCCCCCCGAGGCCCCTCCCCCAGCACGAGGACATCCAGGGGCAGAGCTTGGACGAGTGACATTGGGGGCCGCACCGACATTCTGTTCTGTAGGTAGTAGCATCTAAATCAGATCACGGTATGAACCACCGGCGTAACTAAAGGAAATATATTTTGGAGTGGGAATGGGCTATAAAGGAGATGGCTTTAAATTTTTAATTATTAAATGCATTCTTAGAACTATTTTTACAAGGAGATACACTCCAGGAGAAGTGCATTTAAAAGCACAGGTGTCTAAACTACCAAGAAATAGACTTTAGGAGACACCCCCAAGCCCCTGCTGTACACAGCAGACGAGGGACTCATTAAGAGCATCATCTTCCTTGATGGAAAGGAGGACCGGGCAGGGCCACTGCGGAAACATTTGCTAAAATGCATTTTACAGGATCAAAGACGTGAAGAACTTCCCATTGTATCGTGGGAACACACATAGTTTGGATCTTATTCTCCTTTGTTTTTAAACACATGTTTCCCCTTAAAAGTGTTTTGTTTTTAACCCCCGAGTCTTCACAAAGGAGAGATGAAGATGTTCCCATCACTGAGATATGAGAAAACTTCAAACACAGAGGTTATTTTTTACAGTTCCTAAGGGGGAAATCTGATAGCTATTTAGAATGAGGATCTGAATAACCATGATTTGTTGCATAGCTTTAAAAATAATTTGTTGGTGGCTGTTGGAGTTTAAAGCGGCGTAACGCCTTCCTTCTGAGCGAGGTAAATAGCTTGTTTGACTTCCAAACTGCAAGGACAAGGTGGGGCCAAGATCAGGTGCCTGGCGGGTAGGAAATAAATGCACCGTCAAGACCACGGAGGGACGGCACACCTGCCCCGCGCCCCGACAGGACCACCTATTTGTGGAAGCGCTTGGGCTCCCGGGAGGGTGCTCAGGGGTCCAGTCAACCAGGCCGTTGTGGAGTTATTTAATTCTGGAATTCATAATTCAGGGCACATGCAGCTGGTGTGTGAAGCCAGGAGATCTTTAAACTGTCTCTCCGCACGACACTCCCAGTCCCGGCTCTTTTGGGGAAGACAGAGCACCTCTTTGCGAGCAGAAGGCAAAAGGAGGCCAAGGTCAAACCTTCGCTTGGGGAAGGTGATGGGCTCCGTAAGGGGAGGGCAAATCACAGAGCCAGACTGCCTCCCACGGCCGTTCGCAGGGGTCCGGGGCGCCGTGCCGGGATGGGGGGGGTGGGGAGGGGGTGGCTGCGGACGGCCACGAGCCACGACTCCTGCCGGCCTGGCCTCTTCTTCCTCCACACTCCCAACGCGAGTGGGGAAGCACCCGGGACTGCAGTCATTCCAGCCTTCAGCCTCATAGTTTGTTTGTTTGTTTGTGGCTCTTCTGCGATCCTGCAGCCGGTGTACAGAAGGGTTTCCACCCCACCTGTCAGTTTATGGATATGGTGGCGAATATTTTGATTGGGTTTGCCCACCCTCCCCCTCTCCATCGGCCCGCCCTCCCTCCCTCCGCCCTTCGTCCGGCCTCATAGCACACGTGTCAGATTGCTGTTATTTGGTGACACCTTAAGTTACTTGTTGGAAGGACGTACGCCACGGCAAGCCCCGCTTGGATGCGTTTATGCGTGTCTGCCTAGGACCCTGGATCTGCTTTCGTGTGTGTGTGTGCGTGTGTGTATAACTAAGACCTAACGCCCAGGAAGATCTAAGCCGACCTCACATTTGTTTTTTATGGATTCATGTATTGAATAAGTTTAATAAACAGATAAGCAATGATATAATAGGTGAATACAAACATTATGCCAGTCAGCTTTGCTGATCTTAATGATTTACCTTGGTGTGTTACTGAGAATGAGTATTATCCTCAACAGTCACTTTACAGTAGTTTGAGACTTACGTTGAAGTTTGGTGCATTCTGATCCCATTTTGTATTCACGATAAACAAAAACGTCATCGGAAAAACCCTGAGAATAACCAGTATTTTAACTTTATTCGTAAAGCTTGGGACTTCAAAGTATCAGTAGAGGATGCTGAAAATGCATTTGACTTTTACTTGGATCCTCACATTGTATAGGGGCGGAGTGGCCTTGAAATGGCCGTCCTCTCACGATCATCTTCTTTAACCGACTCTTGGGAGTCGTCGAGTGATCCATTCCCAGGAGCCTGGCCCCAGGTCAGGCAGAAATCTTCCCGGCGTGCTCTTTAGAGCGAGAGCATCGGGACTTCAACGGCCGCGTTAGGAGGCCATACGTATAACACCCACGCGGGTTATTTCTTCACCCGGCGAAACAGCCCTGCTGCTGCCGGCAAATCCCGCGGAAGGAGGAGAGAGCGAAGCCGAACGCAGCAAGCGCCCGGCCGTTAGGAGAAGGGACACGCGAGCTGCGGAGGCCGCCTCCGGCTGGGCTGCGAGCGTGCGTGCGCTTCCGGCTCGGTGACACTGCAGCGCCCTGAACCCCGACGGCGCCGGTCTCCGTCGGGCCTTCCCTCCCCTCGCCCCTGCGCGGGGCGTCCGTCCCCCGTGATGTCCACCCTCTGACGCGTGCTCTGAAGACTCCTGCGCAGGGACGGTGGCGGGCGAGGACCAGGACGGACCACACAGGCCGTGGGGAGGAGGACGCGGCCCCCACCCCTGCATCGGAGCCCCGGGACGGGGGGAGGGGGCAGAGCAGCTCCGCCCTCCCCCCCCCCCTGCAGCCTCAAGGTGAAATGGCAGTTGAGACCTCGCGCTTCCACACCCCGGACCAGGACGTTCTCCTGAGCCATGTTCCCGATCACCTGCTCCCCGGGACGCCACCAATCCACCCCATACCAAGAGAGCCAACACGGCCTGGCGCTGCCGGCTGAACTCCTGTCCTCCTCCGTCTCCGTGCAAAGCCTGCCGGGGCAGAAAAGTCCACCACACGATTACCTCCAATTATCTACCAACCCCCCCCCCAAAAAAAACAACCTGGAAATGGATCTGTGGCTTAAAGAGCAGAGTGCTACGTGTGCGCAAAATAATCCAGAGACAGCCCAGGCCCTGAGTTCAAGCCCCAGGACTGGCCTGTGCACACACACACACACACACACACACACACTTACAGAACTAGCTCTCTGTTCTCTACAAACCTTCCCACCTCTTCCTTGGCCCTCGTCGCCCACCTCATCCCCGCCTGAACCCCCAAACCTGCCACTCCAGCTCCTACACCCCTGCGTTCCATGAAGACAGGGCGGGGGAAGGGAGAGGACACAGCCATAATACTGAATGTGTATCTTGTGGAATTAAAACAAATTGAGGGAGGAGTCCGGTTGGGAGGGATGGGGGAGAATTGTCTGGTGGTTGTTGTTTTTTAATAGTTAGCTATGGCTGGGGATATGGCCTAGTGGCAAGAGTGCTTGCCTCATATACATGAAGCCCTGGGTTCGATTCCCCAGCACCTACATCTATGGAAAACGGCCAGAAGGGGCGCTGTGGCTCAGGTGGCAGAGTGCTAGCCTTGAGCAAGAAGAAGCCAGGGACAGTGCTCAGGCCCTGAGTCCAAGGCCCAGGACTGGCTAAAAAAAAAAAAGTTCCCGTTGTCTTCAGTTTTCAGTGAACTTTACCAAGAAGCTGTCCAGTTCAACAGTTTCTGGAGTACAGTTGTGTGCAGTGTCATCTTACTGTTAAGGGTACGATTATCTATGAAATCAGTAATGTTCCTCTTCTTCGTTCCTCATACTTGCGAGTTCTGATATTTTCTTTGATTTTTTTTTTTTGGTCTGTCCAGCCAGAGGTTTATCCATTATGTGGCTATTTTCAAAGAACCATTTTCATTCTGCTTTTCCTCTGCGGTTTCTTTTTTTCTACTTGATATTTCTTATTTTTCTTCCCACCGCTGCATTATTTTCTTCCTTATGTTTGTATCTGTTTATTATATTACTTAGTAATCCGTTTTTAAAGTCTTTTAAAAAAATTTATTGTATAGGCGATGTAGAGGTGGGTCACAGTTACGTAAGTCAGGTGATCCGTACATTTCCTTCTGAACAGTGTCACCGCACCCCCGGTTTTCTCCCAGATCTCTCCCTCCCAGCTCCCCTCCCCCACAAGATGTACAGTTTGTGTTCAACACGGAGTCTGGTGAGAAGTACTGGTGACTTAGTTCACTCTTTGTCCCATTCTTCCCCTGCTTCCCCCATCCTCCCATCACATAAACTGACTTTTTGCATTTTTTTTTCCTGCTTTTCACTTTTGGTCACTATTTTTTATTTCTGTTCCTTTTGTCTTGTATGTAAAGTTTTTAATAGATAGATAGATCTCATACTACACATTTCTCTCCAAGCTCTTCTTTAGTTACATCTCACGATTTACATTTATGTTATAGTTAGTTTAAAATAATTTTAAATTTCTCTTGATACTTCTTCTGTGTTTGGGGTTATTTAGAAATACTTTACATTTCTAAATATTTGAAATCTTCCAGGAGTATTTCTCATTGATTTCTAGTTTAACTTCATTTAGTCTAAGGACTATTAAGCCATGAGTTATGAAAGCTGAAATCTCCATCGCTAGTTGGGAACTTTTCTGTCTTCTTGACTGTTCTGAGTGTTTGCTGATGTCTTTTGAAGTTATATTACTGAAAGCATAAACACTGAGGATCAGTGGATTCCTCTCAGAAGAAACTGCTTGCCCAATCTTTCTGTACCATTCCACCACCCTCCATAACATTCCTTCCTTTGAAGGGTAATTCTTCTGATATCAATACGGATTATGTGGCTTTCTGCTGGTCACTGTTTGCATGATGGTTTTTTTCTACTCATCCTTTAATCTATCACTGTTTTTACACATGAGGTGACTTGTATGTCCCTTGTGTTTAGTTGGATTTAGACTGCTTAATTTCTTATTTGGGGGCAACTTGAAAGTCTTTTTAATAGCTCACATTATTTAGCTAAGTGTCTTATTTTAACACAAATTTTCATTATTTTAAACAGATTTATTAGCATGAAGTTGTTCTCATCTTCTCCTTTAATTTGTACACAGTACCGACTCCTTACATTCCTACTGCTAGCATCAGTTTTATTTCTTCCTTTCTTTCTTCTTTCATTATTATTATTATTATTATTATGGTTTTATGTGTGTGCTGGTGCTGGGGTTGAACTCAGGGCTTGGGTGCTGTTTCTTACCTTTTTTGTTTAAGGCTAGCACTCTAGCACGCGGTCCACAGCTCCACTTCTAGCTTTCTGGTGATTTGTTGGAGATGAGAGTCTCGTGGACTTTCCTTCCAGGACTGGCTTGAACTGCTGTCCTCAGATCTCAACAACTGGAACAGCCAGGATTCTAAACATCAACCACCAGTACCCAGCTCTTTATCATTTGATTATTCGTTTGCTTCTGTTTGGTTTGTAGTATTGCTTCCTTATTCACTCCTGACATGGTGACTTGTGTTCTATTTTCCATTTCTTTGTAATTATTTTAATATAACATTTCTTAAAAAATTTTCTTTGGAGAATCCATTTTGGTTTTTTTTTAACTTCATAGGTTTCTTTCCCCATAGTCTAAATTCTTTATCCCTGCTCTTACCCCTGTTTCCCTCTTTCTTAAGGTTAATTTGCGCTTCCGTTTGCATATCTTTGCGTCTGGAAACTTTGATTTGGGACTGTGCTTCTTTTATAAGCATTGGCTGCCGTCCGTCGTCCTTGGGGGAGAGGGATGGGCGTCTCAGCGTTGATACAGGGCGGAGACCCCAGGGGCAGGGCTGCTGCTGCTGTCGGGGCGGAGGCCACGGGGGCAGGCGCTGAGCAGGCGTCAGGAGCACAGAGCCGGAGTGAGCGGCACTGAGGAGGACACGGAGGCCTGGGCCCCGCCCATCAGGCTGAGTGCGGCCGGGCTAGCACAGCACTCGGCCTTCCCAGGGCCCGCGGGCAGCCCGAGGCCGGAGGCGTCCTGGACACCAGGGAGCTGTGCGGCAGACAGACAGACTGCGGGCGAAGGTGGAGGCCGCTTCCGGTAGCCGTTCCTTCCCACGCTCTCCTCCCAAGTGTGCCCAACACCCCCTGGGTCCCCGTGGACGCTTCGAGGAGCTCTAGATCATTCCGTACTGGGACCGTCTCTGGCACTCGACGTCACCTGGGCATTCACGCCACGCGCAGAGGTCTTCGCAGCAGTGCCCGGCTCGGCGCCGGGTCGAGCCACGGGGGTATCTCGCCACTCCAACGCGTGTTGTGAACCCCGCACGGCCACCCGTGGGGGCCTGGAGAGCTGAGTGGGAACGACGCCACTGTTGTCACCAGGTCACCTCGGGGGAGAACCGCAGAGGCAGCAGGAGGATCCGGCCTACCTATTATTTACTGCGAAGCGTTTAATCAGAGATCTGTCTCTGGTCCAGAACGCCCCATGTGTGAATTCAGTGGAAAATTAATAAATAGGAGTATGAAGAGCCCAACAATAAAGCCATCAATTTTACTGGAAAGTTTTACTGGTTTAATTAAATGTTACAGGTTTGAGAACAACTTCCAAAGCATGCATCAAAAATTTATTGCCGTAACTCAGCCGAAAGTCTCAACATCTGTTGACTGTGGAGAAAATTCGTCTGTAATTAGTGAATACTTAATAAATACACAGATACTTGGGATCATAAAAACAGTTACATAGGTCATATGATATACTTTGTTGCCTTCATTGGTATTTACTTTTATCAGCATGCTTTGTGAGTTCTCCTATACCGAGTTCACAGTTTCATTAAGTTCTTTGATAACAGGAAGCACAGTGAAAGCGTTTGCTATGTCTTGAAAGTGTCTTTATTCCCCAGTTGTGTTTTGATCATACATTTTACATGGTGTTTTTTTCCCCCTCTTCTTTGAATAACTACTGAGTTATTGATGTTAATGTATATATTATTTATTTATCTTGGGAATCTAGCAACAGCATTGGCAGGCAGGAAGGGTACATGGACAAGCCTGAGTTCGTACGTGGAGACAGCCACCTGCCCCACAGCAATCCCCTGTGTGTGGTAGGGAAGCCCGTCCTGGCTTCCTCCAGCTCGCAGTGCGTCCCCAGCTTCCAGAGGGAATCTCCCGGCCCACCGGGCCAGGGCCAGGCCACTTCCGTGGGAGCCACGGTGGCCTGCCGGTTCTCGTCTCCTCAGGGGTCTCCTCCGCGTGTTCCCCGACGGGACCGCCTTCTCGTGAAGTCACGACGCGGTGAGGATCCTGAGGCTTTTCCGTGCCAGTCAGCCAGCCTTCCACGCCTCACCTCCACTGCCCACGCCCCCCGATGGCTGCTCCTGGGCACCTTGCTTGGCCTCCAGTTGTTAAGTGTTGTGTGTCGGTTTGTAGGTCTGCACTTTGCTTTCCTGGCAGTCCTTTTCTATGTGTGCACAGATGTTACAGGAGTAACAACGGTCCATGGCCGGGCTTTCTTCTGTTCTCTTTCACTAAAATTTTAAGCTTTGATTTCAGACGGTTGCTCCCACCGCTCCCGGAAGAAAATCTCCTGGCGCTCCTTGTCCAGTGACGGCTCCTGTCTCCCCTCCATCATGCAAACAGATGATCTTGTCTGTCAGCTTCGCACAGCCGTATCTGGAGGCTCTAAGTGCGTATCTGAAATCAATAGGGATGGAATCACGGTAATCAAATTATAGCACTTACATATAATTACACTTATGTAAAAAATACCCACCCAGACTCAGAGCTGCTTCTGCATATGATAGACATAAATCTCTGGAAATGATCAGCTCCCCTTGGGGGCAGGGAAGGGAGAGGGCGTTAATCTTCAAAATTATGCCGGGAAAAACGAGGATCCTGGAACTCCTTCACTTCAGAGAAACCATTTGATACCAACCCTACCTTTAAGCAGACATTTTCCAGTCATTTCCATCTTCGAATGGTAATGTGGATGACGTTCTTTCTGTGGGCGGACGGAACTCTTCCCTGGGGGTCTGGACTGGAGCTCGGGTCAGCCGGGCCTCGGCCTGCCCTGTCCCGTCTCCACCGGGTGGCACGAGGTCCTCACGCGGTGGAGACTCTGAGACAGGGCGGGCCTGGGGTCTGGGGTGTGCGGGGGGCCTCGGGGCAGAGCCACATCGCCTTCAGTGGGGCCCGGGAAGGGCGTTGTCCCGGAGGCCCGGGCGGATGGGAAGCCGTCTTCCAGGCTAGCGGCAGGCCGCCCCGAGCCCGCGAAGGCGGGAGGAAGCGAGGGTTAGGTCCCCAGGACTGGGGGGAGCTGGGTCTCCCCGTCACCCCTCGCTCGGCAGCGTGTATGTCGTTTCCTCTGGGTTTCCTTCTCCGCGCACACATGGTCTCGGGAGACGCTTACCTCATCTCCTCTCCTTCCCGAGTTCGCCTCCCGCCTCCCGTGCCCTGGCGCGCTGCTCGCGGCTCATGTCCCCGGCTTTGTTCTGGTTTTCGTCCATCACCCCCGTTTCGTGTCAGGAACCTCAGAGGCTCTGCGGGGTCCAGCCGTGGACCTGCGCTGGCGCAGAGCTGGGCTCCCCGTGGCTCCTTCTGGAAGCTGCTCGGGCCGTGCAGGTTGTGGGGGGCGGGGGGGGTGGCCCTGGAGCCCCCACCACCCCGCCATGCCCGCGGGGGCCCGCTCCGCCCGGGAAGCCCTTCCCCGCGCTCGTCTCCCGCCTCCCGTCCGCACCGCGCCCGCCCCGTCCGTGGTGGGGCGCCGCCGCTCTGTCCGAGCGCAGAGGCCTCCCTGTCGCAAGGAGTCTCATCTTTTCGGGTCATTTATATAAAACAAACTCGAAAGCAGCTGCTGAGGGCGTGGGCTTCGGAGCGCGGCCTCCGAGCCCCTCCGGGCCCCACGCGGGCCGACGTCACGCCTCGCGCGCGGGCCCGGGTGGGAGACCCCGGCCTGGAGCTCGGCCGCGGGCGTGCAGGAACGGCTGGCAAGCCGGCCCGAGCGCAGATGGAGCCGCTCGGGCCGCCGGCGGGCAGCGCGGGCCTCTGGGTGCCAGCCGCATGGCCGAGGCCACCGAAGGACAGCGCGGGGAAGCCTGGATTCCCCCCACGGCGTCACCACTCTCCACACTGCCCACCCGTCTCACAGGCCCGGCCAGCGTGGGATGGAGGCCTGCAAGCGTGGATCCCACCGCTTGCACCATCACCGCGCCCCCTGTTCCGGTGAAGCCTTGCTCCCGATTGGAATACCGCCGTCCGTTCCCGTTACTCCTTGCTCAAATCACCTCACGGAGGACACGCAGCGTGGCCTTCCTTGATATCGCAAATCAACGTTGGTGGGCTATTTCAAGCGATGGAGGAGCATGCTACTGAGAACGTGAGACCACTGTCGTGAGGCGAATTCACATATTCGTGTCTCACCTAGCTAACCTTAGAGCTTCGTGCTAAGAATATGTACACGTCGACTTACTTGCGTTGTGACCCTTTTCAACCTGATCTTCACGGTGCACCTCAGACTCGTACCCTCTGGCCCTTGCTTCCTCCCTCCCTCCGTCCCACCCACGGGACCGTGGCTGTGTGTCCTCCTGTGTCTGGCTCTCCAGGGCCTCCACGCTGTGGCGAGTGGCAGGAGCACATTCTCTTGGAGGATGGACAATTGTCCTGGCTCTTTGTCCACATGTGCCCTGGCAGATAAGCAGAGGGTGTCGGTGTTGTGAATAACCACAACCTACAGGGAGCGTGACGCCAGCGCCTTTACACGGTGGTAATTCCCTTCCTCGGTCTACCTGAAGAGGAGTTCCTGGGCCAAGTGTCTTTAGAATCCACCGCACAGTTGGCCCTCAGGACTGCACTCAAGCCAGCGGTGGTTTTTTTCACATCTCTGGCTGACAGCAATGATCTTTTGACTTCTGGTAGTAGCCACACTAACAGGTGAGCTGAGGAACCACTACCACACGTTGCTTTGATTCCTGCAACGCCCTCGTCTTCGTATCTGATCGAAGGAACTTGACCCCGGTGGGTCCTGTGGAGAACGGCACCTGCTCCTTCTCCCCGACTCCCGGCATTCCCTCTCTCGGCCACGTGAGCAGTAGTGCAAACAACCATAGTGCAAACAACCCCGTCTCCATTTTCCTATGCCACAGAAGCCCACTCTTATTCTCGCGATGGTTATTAGTCATACTCATTTTAAAGATAATTTAGTTTTAATACATTGTCAATGCAATTCTCTAGGGTGCGTGAAAAGTAATCTATCTTGTGCACATCTGCTCAGCTCCATTTCCTCTTCCTGGAGCCGCCAATCTTTCTGCTTTCAGTGGAGGGAAGCGACCTGGCGTACAGTCCGTAGAGTGCGTAGAGTCCGTCCTGGAGCTAAGGGAAGCGACCTGGCGTACAGTCCGTAGAGTGCGTAGAGTCCGTCCTGGAGCTAAGGGAAGCGACCTGGCGTACAGTCCGTAGAGTGCGTAGAGTCCGTCCTGGAGCTAAGGGAAGCGACCTGGCGTACAGTCCGTAGAGTGCGTAGAGTCCGTCCTGGAGCTAAGGGAAGTGACCTGGCGTACAGTCCGTAGAGTTGGTGCCAGAGCTGGCACTGTGGAAGGCGCTGGGCCGGCCCCGGCCGCCTCGTTGTGGGCCTGGCAGGGGGAAAGGAAGTCATTGTGCCCGGAAAGCAGTGCGGGCCCTTTGGTGCTGGACAGAGCCAGAGCCACTTGCTGAGGCAGAAGCCTCACGCCCCATCGCAGGGTGGGCTGCGGTGAGCATTGCATTATCCTGTCTTTTTGGATGTTTAAAGCTGTCCGGGGAGCCCAGCCCTGGTGGCTCAGGCCTGCCATCCCAGCTGCTCAGGAGACCCAGAGCTGAGGATCGCGGTTCAAAGCCAGCCCAGGCAGAGAAGTCTCCACTCGAACACCAGAAGGGGAGTTGCGGCGCCAAGTGCTACCGGGCCAATCTTGAGCAAAAGAGCTCAGGGAACGGCACCCATGCCTTGAGTTCGAGCCCCACGACTGACAACAAGAACAACAAAAATGCCCAGATACAGTGCTTTAAAATCATGACAGGGGAAGCCGTCATAAATCCCATGTATGTGTGGAGGACAGCCGTGATAGTTCACTCGACTTTGCCCAGCCATGCCAATAGCTGAGTTGGCTGATGATATCCACTGAAAGTGAGGCGAATTTCCGCGGAAGAACTCAAGCATGAGCAACGTGAGCGCCGCACCGCGGTTTAGGTCTTGAGCGTCCCCCAAAGGTCCATACGGGGCAAGCTCAGTCCCCAGGGGATGGCTGTTGGGCGCTGGTAGGACCGTGAAAGGACCAGGGCTAATTGGAGGCCTTCCAGTCCTTGGGAGGTGTGGTTTCAGAGGGGATGTGAGGCCCTGCTCTCTTCCTTTCAGTGCTGGATGGGAGTTGCATTGATTTCTTCTCCTGTCTCCCCTCATCCCGTGGTGCTACGTTACCACAGACCCGAAGGCCGCTGGGCCCACTGACCACTGTCTGAAACCTCCACAACCACGAGCCCAAATAAACTTCCTTCTAAAGTGAAAATAAATACCATTCCCTATTAGCAGTTTGGTATTGTACATGGGAATAGGTGTGTTCCCGACCCAAAGCAGCTTTTCAACAAGAATAGGAATAAATAAACACAAAATCCTTTCTGGGACAATGGGTAGCAGTATTCTGACTTGCCCATCTCCAGGCTGGGGCATTCCCTATCGACCTACCACCTGGAAACTGCTTTGGGAAGGCACGCTGCTGGTGAGTTCTCGAATGATCGTTCGTCATCCAAACTCTTGCTCCCTCTCCAGGGAGGAGATATCAGTGCAGTCTGGTTGTTGGATTATCCCATTTTGTTTCCTTCTCTGGTTTGTTCATCAATGATCAGCTTATTTGTGGAAACGACTTCAAGCAAAGGTGAGACTTGGAAGAATGATTGCAATGCAGGGCACTTACAGGATGGGTTGAGAAGGAACACTGGAGTAGAGCCCCCATGCTGACCCTGCTCCTATCTGGGAATCCTGGAGATGTAAGGAACCTTCGGAACGAGTGGAGGAGCCTGTATCTGATGGAGGAAAACAGTATGGGCAGAGAGAGGCATTTGGAACAAAATGATGTAGATAAAAGAGCAGCATCTGTCAGTGTTAAGGCACTTAAGGAATAGGTAAATGGATGGATGGATGGATGGGCAGATCCAGTAATCTGTTGTGGGACTGCGAAGCTTGGCAGATGCTGCAATGAACATGGCTGTGTCCTTGTATCCCGTCATGCAGCATTTTGGATGCCAAGAGTGACATCATTGGGTTATAGAGTAACTCTGTTTATATGTTTAAGGAACACTCATACTAATTTCTCTAGTGGATGCAACAGTTTACATTCCAACCAACACTTTGGTAGCATGCTACTTCACGCCCTCTCCAGCATTGGTTGCTGTTTATGTATGTATATAGTCTTATACACAGAGAGACACCTACATACACACATATTCTATTTTCTTTGCTTTTTTTCCCTCAGTGATTGGGTAAATCATGCGATCTCCCAGATGGCTATTGTGAACAGAGCTGCAGTAACCATGGGCATGCTGGGAACTTCCTTGTATATTTATTGCATGTACCCAAAAAGGATTTGGTGAGGTCCCCTCTGTTTTGTCAACAGCATCCATGCTGAGTTCCATGGTGGCTGGCCGCACTCGCTTAGATTCCCAGTGGCAGCGTGTGGGGGCTCCCTTCCTGCATATCAGCCCCGGTCCTTGTTGCTTGTTTCCCTGATAACTGCTAAACAGATGCAGAGACCCTTGCGATGGAATGGCAGACCTGGGAATGAAACCGCCCAGCTACACGCCATCTGAGCTTTGCCAAAGAACCTGAAAAGATGCATTGAGAAAACAGGAGTCTCTTCAACAAACAGAGCTGGAGAAACTGGTTCTTTATATGCAAAAACAAACAGAAAGTTCACGTCCCTCTCCAACTCTGTACTAAATCAGCTCCAAATGGATCAAAGGTCTTTGTGTAAAATCAGAAGCTTTGAAACTACTGCAAGAAAACAGGGAAGATGTAGCCACAGTAAACTGCTTTTAACTGGGACCGCAGTTTCTCGGCAAATAAGAGCATTTTTCCTCACAGATGTCCTTGGCCATCCTCCCACTGTGACCTCCTGCAGGGCTGAGATCACAGCCAGCCGCGCACGCCTGTGGCCTCTTGGTGGAAGTTGGTTGTCAGGAGTGGCCTTAGACCACACTTCTACCCGTGCCTGCCTCCTCAGTAGCTGAGATTCCAGGTGTGCGCCACTCTGCCCGGAACCTGTGGTGCTTCTAATGTGTATCGCGGGTTAGCCCAAGGGCAGAGGGAGGCACCACTAGACACAAGCACACAAAGCAACCCAAGCGAGGATGCGAGAGGCCGTCGGGCTTCGGGAGGCTCAGGTGCCCTAAGGGAGAGGAAAGGTCTGCGTGCGAGTCCGACGAGAGCGGAAAGTGCTTGCTGTCAGCGGGTGAGCGGGAGGCAAGGCCCCAGAGCGGGTCCACGCGAGTCTACGGTGGGCAAGGGAACGTGGTTTCTACATGGCTAGAACTAAGTGTTATTTGGTTTACTGTTTTGCAGCTGTCTTCAGAGTAAAATTTTGAAAAATATCCCTGTGAGCATTTGCATAACTCCTTGAAGTGTTTACTTGTACATTTGTTAATCAGTTCTCCCATCCACACGTGAGAGGAGACACACAGCCTTTGTCCCTCAGATGTATGTCACTTCACATGATTTTTCTTCTAGGTCTTTCCATTTCTTTGCAAATGAATGGATCATCATTCTTTCTAGTGGATGAGTAAAATTCAGATATAGACAGATAGAGATGGGTAGATAGATAGATACATCCATTCATCTATCTATCTATCCATCCATTATCTATCTCCTTGATCCATTCATCCACTGAGGAGCATCTGGGCTGATTCCATACCACAGCTATGGTGAATTGTGTTGCAGTGAACATGGTTGTACAGGTAGCTTTATTATAGCCTAGTTTGCAATCCTTTTGGTAAATGCTTCATTTGGGGGGGGAGGGGGAAGACCTATACTGCTTTCCAGAGAGGTTGAATACGTTTCCATTCCCACCAACAGCAATCCTGGGGTTCTTTTTCCCCACATCTATGAGAATTCAAATGGTGAATTTCCTCAAAAAGGCTGACAGTCCAACAAAATAAACACCAGGAAATGTGTGCTGGAAAGGGGGGAGTGAAGTCAGGAGGAAGGGAGGCAGGGGATTCAAGGCTGAACATTGAAGAAGAGCTGGGATTGGGAGGGATGAACGAGAACAATGAAAAAGGTAACAACGATCAAGAAGCAGTGTGCTCATAGACTCTTTCGTTCAATGGCAAATCCTTTGTACAACTACCTAACGATTAGAAATGCATGTTTCAAAAAATGTGGAAAATATGTGATGGCCACAACCAACCATTTGTGACAAACTGAGGTAGCGATGTGTTTCAAACCTCCGTAAGCCTTACAGGTAAGGAGATTCAGAAAAGCTTCCTCTGGTGCCAGGCCCTGAGGCGACCCCAATACCTGGTGGTTTTTAGCAAGTGGAGGCTTGTTTCATCTCCCACTTTTCAGATCTTTGAGTGGGTAACGTGAAGTCTGTGTTGGTCCGCAGCGTCTACTTCCTGATCCGCGACCACCTGCAGGTTTGCGTCTCTGGAGACAAGTGAAGTATTTCTGCGACCACACTTTCCGGAGACCCAGGGCCGAAAAGTGCTCTGCGCCTGCGCCCTGCGACTCTGGGCTCTTCACCTCACCCTCGAGTCCAGCTGCTCTGCACAGCCAATCTCCCTGTGGTGGTTGGCACGCAGGGCGTGTTCTTGGACATTCTGTGAAGTTCCAAGCATTGGGGAAACACCCTTAACTCCACGAAGGATCATCTGAAATGACGCCTAAGACGCTTCGCCCCGTCACGGGCAGTCTGCTTCTCACTCCTCGACACGGTTTTGCGTTTGATTCGGAAGCGTCCGTGATCTGACTCCCCTCCCTGGGAGAGTTAGGGCAGACAGGGAAAACCGACAGCAGCTCCGGGTACGGCACGTCGCTCATGGTTGATCATGGAGATGGCTATAAACTGTGCTTATAAATCGTGCTTATTGTGTTATAACTAGTGGTGCTGGCAGTGCATCACGTCGGTGAGGTCATTAAATACGTCAGGAGTGAACGGCGTTGATATCCACACCACCACGAGGCCCTGGGCAGCACGCGCTCCCGCCCAGCCTGGGCCGGCGCCTGGCCTCGTGGAGCCGCGAGCCAGGCCAGTCTCTGAGTTGGTGAACACACAGGCGGATGCAGAAGTGATCTGTGCACTTGCCTGATGGGTGGCGAGGTATAACACCTGCCGGTTGTTTTCTAGGAGTTTGGGACACGCTGCATCAGGAAGCTTGTTTTACAGACCAGTTAATGTTTGCCAATTGGAGAGGTTGATAGGACTGGGGTCGGGGGTTGCTTAGCTTTTCACTGAAAAACAGCACCTGCTAAATTTTCCTGAACAGCGACCCTATGTTCTATACTATATACTATATACTATATGTACTATATACTGTATGTTCTATACTATAAACAATCAAATCCCCACAGGAACAGGGCTTTCAGACAGCTCACGGACAGACAGACCCGCAGACATCTTTTCACAGTTCCTACTGGGGTGACATTGGCTTAAAGAACACAGTGGATGAGCGGGCCCACTAGAAAGGCCTCAGAGAGCCTGGCAGGCGGCCGCCCAGCCGGAGCCGGGCTCTGCATCCGGTGCTCGGGTGTGGGCCCTAGGGTGGATTGAGATAAGTCAATCTTTTGTGTTGCGTTTGAAAGTGTGTCTGCAGAAGAGGAAAGAGAATTTCTGAAAAGGAAGAGAAAACACATTTTTTTTAAGCAGGAAAAATAAATACATTTTCAGATCTGCTCTGGCATCTTGTCTTTCCAAAAGCACACCAGTAGGAATATGCTTGCACAGTAGGTGATAAAACTGAGAATTAACCCCAGCCAGAAAGTTGAGTGATCACTATGGAGAAGACACCGGAGAGGCATTCAAGAGAGAAAACAAGCATTGGGGAAGTCTCTGATGCAGCGAGATGTTTAGCTAAGGCAGTGTCAGTCCACAGATGAGGAGACCGAAAACGCAGCTAAGGACACATTCCCTGACAGGGATGGGACTTTTACATCTGAGCCAAGGAGCAAAAGAAAGGTGAGGAAGGCATCCAGACTGGACAACAAAGGCCAAGCGTACAAAAGGCTGAAAGAATCTTGGAGGATAAAAGGAAAAACTTTACTACTACCACCAGTGAAATGAAAGGTTTTTCTGTCGGAAATCTAAAGCAACAATATGGTAATTAAGCCAACCTAGAAGCCCCTCAGTAAACAAGTGGTTCAGGAAAATATGGTACATCTGCACAATGGAATCCTACGCCTCCATCAGAAGGAATGACACTGCCCCATTCATAAGGAAATGGAAGCACTTGGAAAAAATAATACTAAGTGACCCAGACCCAAAGAAACATAAACCCTATGGTCTCCTTCATAGGGAATAGCTAGTACAGGAATAGACTAGTCATGGCAGAAGACCAAAATACCCTAATAACTACACCCATATGACCACATAAGATGATACCAAGTGAAATGAACTCCACATTACGGAAACAAGAGATGTGCCAGTGCTGTGATTGTTCTCAACATGCCATGTGAACTCGTACTACTTTTTTTCTCTTTTTCCTTGTCAGTTTGTTTGACTGAGTAGTTTGTCTAGTTTTGCTTCTCTTGTAGTCCCTTCCTGTGGCTTACCCTTACTACCACTGTACTACATCCGAGTACCCTGGATATTGTCTGATACAGGCAACAGAACTGGGGAAGGGAGAGGGAATACCCAAATTGGGAGACAAAGAACAAAAAGACAAACCATTCAAAAAGCAATACTTAGAAACCATTTGGTGTAAATCAACTGCACAACTCTTGAAGGGAGAGGGGAAGGGGAAGGGGAGGGGGGAAATGAGGGAGGAGGTAACAAGTAGAACAAGAAATGTACTCACTGCCTTTCATATGTATCTGTAACCCCTCTGTATCACACTTTGACAATAAAAAAAGACACACTAGCAAGTGTATTAAAACGTAACATAGGCAAAAATCTGAGGAGAAAAGGAAATACACTCATGCAACATACACACATGCAAACATACACATAGGAAACTAAGAGAAGATTTGATAATTATAGAACAATGTGGGGCAGGTCTAATGACTTTGAGACTCTTTCTTCCCTCTAGAATAAAGTTACAGTGGAAAATTGGGAGAGTTGGAAGAAAATAAACAAAAACATAATAGAAACATCCTCAGGAAGAAAGATCCCAACTTCCTGGAGTGAACAGATGCACCGTTAGC
The DNA here is from genome assembly GCF_023159225.1 of Perognathus longimembris pacificus. NCBI lineage: Eukaryota > Metazoa > Chordata > Mammalia > Rodentia > Heteromyidae > Perognathus > Perognathus longimembris. Next base: position 57,276,836 of record NC_063175.1, read on the forward strand.
TCGCACGGCCAGTTGAAGGGGCCTTCTTCCCAGGGCACCGTACCACAGCCTTTTGAGAAGCGGGAAAACAAAGTCTGCACACCATTGCAGAAGGGAAAATTGTAATCCACACACGATGACAGCATGGGACAGTTCCACACCATCTTGGGGGGCTAAAAATAATGAGCACCGTGTTCATGTTTTCCTAAGAAAATTACTCCCAGCCCCAAATCCAGTGCTCATTACATACTAGTCAAATATGAGATATTTTAAATCCAAGAATATTTTAAGCCACCAGTATCTCAAAATGTAGCACAATGAGCTCAAGAAACATCATCTGTTTCAATAAAGTAATAATATTTTTAAAATGTAAGCATTAGCCAGCCAGACACGATGGCTGGCTGTTAAGGAGACTGAGGTAAAGGGGATCGTGTTCAAGGCGAGGTTAAAGTTCGTGAGACCTCCATCTAAGCCAAGCAAATACTGGGCATGGTAATATGACCCTGTCACCTCAGCTATCCCGGGGTATTAGGGGAAAATAACGACGTTCCAATTTGGCCCAGAAAATAAGGGAAACCCTATTCGAAAACAACGAAAAACGCGAAGGGCTGGGGACACGGCTCAGATGGGAGAGCACCTGCTCGGCTAGCGAGTGCAAGCCCCCAGCTTCGAGCATTAGTGCCTCTAAAAATCGTGCGTATTGTCACTTTCAAATGTGAAAGAAAATAATTAAATGCTCTAAGACAAAGGCTTTATCAGTGAGGTGTTTTAAGGCATCAAAAACCAAATAACTTTGTAAGTATAGATTTTTATAGCCTAGGTAAATGAGATGTGTGCTCGAATTCCCTTTTAAATATACTATTTATATCCAAATCAGTTGAAAATAAAAACAGAATAGAAATAGTTTAGCAATCATCACCATGTAGCTCGACAAGTTCTGTGTTACACTTTTAAAACTTAAAACTAAATAAGACTGTTTTTAAGAAGACATTTAACAAAGCAGAGCTTATTCAAAACATACAGAGACCTCAATTAAAAATAAACCGATAAATTAGAAATTCCCAAGAGTCCTATTGATAGGGTTAATGGTGCTTTTGTGGCTTGGTAGAGCTTCGGCACCTACCTTTAATCCTTCTTTTCTGTCAGTCGCTTTGGACTTCCATTCGCAGAGGAACAATCCATGTGAAGTCAGCTTTATATAAGGGGACCTGGCTAGAATGTTCTGCTACACTTGGGGCAGAGCAGGTTTCCCTCCCAGACCCTCCTGCTCTTGGTCTAGCACCGGGTGTGCTCCTGATGAAGATTCAGGAGGAGGGGTTTCTGCTGCTTTCTCCAGAGCATCCGAGGAGTGCGGAAGCGAGGAGAGAGCCTTGGGGTGGCTGGCCCTTCCTCGGGCCTCACACGCAGGGATACACGCGGGGGTCAAGTGTTGCCTCGGCTTTTGGATGCGGTCTGTCTAAATGGCTCTCAGAGAAGGTAGCGAAGCAAACCGTCTGGGAACTTTCTCATGTAACCATACAGAAAAGAGCTTACATGTGATTAAAAATAGCATCTGAAATGAATGGAAGAGAATTCAATGGCTGGGATTGCAATGAAGTGCCAGACTTTGAAGTCAGGCCCCACTTTACCACGCGAACCCCGCTTTACCACGTGAACCTGAGATAAGCAGGCCCCGTGAGCAGACCCAGGACAAGCCCATTAGGGCCCAGCCGGTCAAGAACTCTAACCGCTGGGAATGCTTAATTCTAACCGCCCCCAGAATGCCTCGAGCCCTGAGCCAATCAGATTTGTACCCGTGTCCTAATCTTGCTTGCTTGAACACCTGATGGCTGTAACTTTGTTTTTTGTCTTGCTTGAACACCTGATGGCTGTAACTTTGTTTTTTGCCTTTACAAGCCCTGCGTAATCGCAGCTCGAGGCTCCCTCCTAACCTCCGCTGTGTCGGTGGGTAGGACGAGGCCCGAGTTGCAGCTCGCTTGAATAAAGCCTTGCCTTGCTTTTGCATTTCGGAACGTCTGAGTCTCGGTGGCCTTCTTGGTGGTGGTCTCGCGACTCGGCACAACAGCAATGCCATGTATATAGTTAGAATCGTGTGCTTTTACCCAGGAGGGAATTAGAAGATTTGTGTTTAAATAGAATTACGATTTCTTTTTACCTTCTTTTTGGCATAATGGACTGATATCTATTAAGCCTATCTAGTGAGATACAGCTGAAAGAATAAGCAGGCAGAATCCTTAAGAATCCTTAGCCCACAGGGCTCGAGGAAGGCAGGTGAGGTGCTGCTCATTTGGCCTCAGAAAAGCTGTGGTCCACTCTCGGAGGAACCCTGTGGTTTTTCTTTCCCCTCTACTACAGATAATCAGCCTCCTGTGTACCGGGGAGGAAGCACAATTCCTCCCTGGCTTTGTCAGGCCTCTTTCCACGGGCAACGTCAAGAGCACCATCCTTCACGAGGTTCGCGGTCCCGCGAAACGCAGCCCGTAGACGTGGGATGGGGCCTGGCGGTACCGCAGCTGCCGAGAATCTGACTTTACAGACAGAACTATTTTTGAGCTAATGTTCAGCCCGTCCGTTTTGGCCTCACAATCCCACACTTGCCGGTGGGGCCCGGAGAACCCTCTGGGGCGAGGCTGAGCCCTTCCCGTGTTAGGAACCTCTGGGGTGTGCTTAGGTGAGCGAATGAAAACAAACGGCTGCGGGTGTTCCCGTGGAACGTAGAAGCAGGGAACCGGATAGCGCTGCTTCTGCTGGACTCTCCTCGAATGAGGTGGTCACCTCTGAAAGATGCCATCGTGATGTCATCCGAAAGGGGGGCGAATCTGTGGGAGACTTTAGGAGGAAGACGCTCTGGCTCAAGGCAGTACAAAATGCTTTAGGATATGAAATTGCGGAACGTGCGGAAACAATAACATTCGAATTAAACATTGTAAAGAACCTTTCACGATACACTAGTATACGCATGCGCGTGCATTACTAGAACAAAGGCTGAGAGGGGAAAGTATCAAAAATGTTTATCTCATGACGGTGGTTGTAGGAGGCACTTTCTTTTAATATGACAGTGCATAATTTTATAAAATAACCTACGGCTCTTATAATAAAAATGGCCGTTCAGATCCTAATAAGCCCATTGGTTCATGAAGGGCTGGGAGATGGTATTGGGATATGTCAAAAGCCCCCACACGCTGCCCCCCCAAGTCCCCTGGCCCGGGCCCAGGTCCCTGAGAGGTCAGGCCACCTTCACCGGGTCACAGGGTTTCTGGAAGCCACGGCTCGAGCAACCCCTTCGGCATGGCCGGCGGGTCCCCGCTGCTCAGGACAGATTTTTTTTTTTGGCCAGTCCTGGGGCTTGGACTCAGGGCCTGAGCACTGTCCCTGGCTTCTTCCCGCTCAAGGCTAGCACTCTGCCACTTGAGCCACAGCGCCACTTCTGGCCGTTTTCTGTATATGTGGTGCTGGGGAATTGAACCCAGGGCCTCATGTATACGAGGCAGGCACTCTTGCCACTAGGCCACATCCCCAGCCCCGTCAGGACGGATTTTAATGAGGGGTTTTCCAGCCCGCTCCCCTGCCACTTCACCGTGAGGGAAAGCACCGTCTCCCACCACTCTCTCGAGCTGCGCTGACTCCGTGTCCCGGCCCTCTCCTTGTCCCTCTTGTGCTACCCTGTGCCCGCCGGGTGTGGTGGGTGCTGCTCTCCAGTACTTGGCCAGATGGAGAGTTGATTGATCCCCAGGGCCGAGCAGGCGCTCAGAGTCCGGGCTCAGCCCGCGCCCCCAGCTGAGGGAATCCCTAGGAAAAAGCGGGGCTCCTGGGGCCGGCTCCGTCGGCGGCAACTGCCTCGGTGCCCATGGGAAGCCACTCCCTACGCTCATCCACCGTGAGGCCGCTGCCCCCCAGGGAGCCCCCTGAGGTCCCTGCCCCTCTTAGTCCCCTTGGGGATGAATTTTCCAAAGACATCAGTGAAGACAGGGGCGCCTTGACTTTCTACACGCGCGGTTCCAGAGGGGCTTGGGATACCCACGCGTGGACACCCAGCCCTGTGTCCCCAGGTAGGGCCCGCGTGCAGACGCAGAAGCCGGCAAGCCCTTCCCAGAGCCCGAGCCGCTGTGTACGGCCCCTCGGCCAGCACCCGGTGGCCGCCGAGAGTCCTCATCCGTCAGGCGGTGGAGACACTTGTAATTAAAGTCCGTGTTTCCTCCCTGGGCATCGGTCAGAGCACGGTTTGCTTCTCCTTCTGAGGCCCAGACACCAGGCTAATTGTCACAGACACAAAGTGGGATAAAATGATAGAGTCTGCCCTCTAAAGCATTGATTATCTCGTTTCCAGACCGCGGTGGGCACACGGCCCGAAGCGCCAAGGGCAACGAGAATGGGGACAAGCGTCTGGGCCGTGCAAAGGAGTGACAGGAAAATTCCTTTCCAGCACAGACCCGCGAGGCAGCAAATGCTAGCTGTCCAGGGTCATTCCGGGCAGGCACAAACGGCTGCAGACGTCGCAGTCCTGCCACCGTTGTGTCGCCCGATGTGGGCAGCCACCGGCGAGCGCTGTCCCTCTCCCCCCAGGACAGGAAGGCAAGGCATCTGCTTTAGAAATCACCCCTCTGGAAACTCTTCTTTAATGGCGCACAGGCGTGAGTTTCCGCGCTACCGTCATGTTAGCCAAGCGCAGGTCCGTTCTCCAAACTCCCTATTCTCTGTAAATACCATGACGATCGTGCCCACCGTTTTCAGAATTGTCTGCATTCGTTAAACGTTTGAAGCCCGGGATTTAAGGAGAGGCGTTTGGAGGTTGCGAGGCCCCTCCTGCCCACGGACGGCTGTGGGAAGCCCCCTCCCGTGTCCGTGGGTACTTACTGCGGAGATTCCACTAGCGCTCGGGGTAGCTGGCCTTACCAAGAGCCAGGAACTGTGCTCGGGACCTCAGCCCAGCGTGCCCAACCCGGGGTCGTGTGCCAATCTCTCACCAAGCCAGGGGCTCCATTCCGGGCCGGTCCACCCCCCACCCCCACCTGCCTGCGCCACATCAAGCTCTGGATGCAGCTCACTTGGCGCTCGTGGCTCCTTCGGGTACCTCACTCAGGAGACAGACGTCACTGCCGCCCGCCGGGAAGCAGACGCTGACGGCAGTGTCGTCGTTTGGACCCAGCGAGGAGGAGGTGGTCATTGAGGGAACTGTGATTTTTCTGACTGAAGTTCTGAATCCCACTCTTCCAGATGGTTCCTTAGGGAATGGGATGGGATGGAAGTATCACCCACCCTTTCGGGGTTCGCCGGTTTGGAATGTCATTCCAGATGGCAGACACAAAAATGGCATGGCGAATTCCCTCCTGAAGGCACCCTCTGCCACGGCGCCACTGGCCTGAAAACGGATTCTCCACGATATCCCAGGGTCTCCACGCTAATGAACGTGAGCGACTCCACGCCTCCCCTCTCCACGACGTCCATATGCTGGAAGGTTTCATTACAGCAAACGCTGGGTTGTTATGAATGCCATTATCCGCGGCTCGCCAAAGTAGCACGCGCCCCTCCCTCCCAGCCCCTCAGAAATAGCAGGGTGCTCCGTGGCTAGCCCGGCGCTCATTAGAGCCGCTGCCTCTCAAGAGCGATAGAGATGTGAAGGTCTCCGTTGTTAACACGGAAGGAGAGCTGCGTAAATTTGATTACCTTGTTTAATGAAGTGTCGCGTTTATTTACAGGGTGACATGGTGAATCACATTACGGTCACCATAAATCAGCTTATAAAAAAATGGACAAATGGCTCGGTAAAGGGATACCTTTGCACACTTAGGAAGAGGAAGGCTGGAGATCGTCCTCATGTCTCCCACTGTTAGAAAGAAATGCTGTTTGGAGGTCAGGCGTTTCCGTCGGAGAGCGGCGGCGTGCTAAGCTCTCCCAGGCTTCTCTGTATCCCCGAGGCCCCGGGTCGCGTCTGGGCCGCAGCTCGCGTCTTCTGGTGGCTGGCAGCGCCCGGCTCAGCCCGCTCAGCCTCGGCGTCACGCCTGCAAGTCTCCAGCCGGGCTTCCGCACGCGAGGCGGAGGGACGGAGCCGCAGCAGCCCCGCCGGCCGCGCCCGTCCCGGCCCTGCCCATCTCCCTCATCTAATCCGCCAGCCTGTGAGCTCGCACCGCGCTTCTGAGCTCCGCTCACGCCCCCTGCTGCCCGCGTTCCTCCACCCCGGCCGCGGAGGACAGGACGGCCGCCGCGGCTCGGCTCCGGGTCACCATTCACCCCGAGTGCGGCCCTCATCCGATCCACGGCCCCCCCGGACCCCGAGGTCTTGAGCACGCGGCTGGGGTGCGGGGAGAAGCCGTCCCCAGACCACACCGGCGGACAGAATCGGCCGCCCAGAGGAGCCCTGCGGGGAGGGAGCCGCGGGCCACACTCCCCTCCCTCTCCTCCTGGGTGTCAATCCACGCGAGGCCCCTCTGCGGCCATGGTGCCGTGTGTCCCTGCGGCACCCCTGACACCCCGGGTGGGGGGGGTGCGTGCGGGATCGGGGAGAATGGAGGATGCCTAGGGGGAGGATGCTCCCGCGGGGTCCCGGGACACATGACAGGAGGGGGGTCACCCCACACGGCAGGGCCCGCGTGCTCAGGGCCGGGGTGCCGGGAGGGCGCTGCACCCCAGCTGTCGTTGGGGCTTGCTGCTGCGGTAGCCAGAGGCCTCGGCTGGCTGGGGTCGGGGGTGGGGTCGGGGGAGGGGGGAGACTTGCTGTTCCTCATCCATCTGCTAACTCAGATAGAACCGCGTGTTCGGTCTGGGACGCGTTCACCCCACGTGGACTCCCCCCCCCCCAACCTGGCGCCTCACGGAACGCGGCTCCCATCGGCGGGAACGAGGCTCCGAGAGCAGCCAGAAGCCGGGGGCCCGGGCAGCCCCGAGCAGCCGCGCGTCCCTGCCCGGCCTGGGTCTCTCCTGCGGCAGGCTTGCGGGTCGGCAGGCGCCCGCGACCTCCACGGCGGTCCTGGGGGGGAGGGGCTGAGGGGGGGACGGCGGAGGGGCCTCCACCTGCGGCGCCGAGCTGGGCCGGGGCGTCGCGGGTGGGGCTGCGCGAGTGGCAGGGGCACCGCAGCCAGGGGGCTGCCACCCCGGCTCCGCTCCCAGGAGCGACGTGACCGGAGTCCTCACAAGAAAACACCGAAGGGGTGACGTCGGGGGGCAGCCACGCAGCTCGGGGAAAGAACGCAGCCCCCCTCCAGCCCGGCGGCGCGCCCCGGGGCAACGGCTCGGATGGAGTCCCTGAAGCTTCTTTACGTTTACAATGAACCCACCCCCATCCACAGACACTCTTGGGGCTCGTGGGGTACGAGAAGAAAAGGATCAGCTTCTTTCTTTTCAATGGATCCTTCTCTAGAACTTTCCTTGCACGTCTGCCGCACGTCCGGGCATTCGCATCGCCCTTTCTGTTCCCCAGCGCTTGCCCACACACGGCCTGATTTTAGTTGACTGGAGCTGCACGGCCAGCCTGGGCGGGAAGGTAAGAGTTACAAGATGATTCCCCGGACGTGTCTCGCCGTGCGTGGGTCGTGGCTGAGGCTGGAGGAACGGCGGGGGCAGTGGGGTTGACAGAGCCTCGGACACGGTTCCCGGCGTGCGTTTGTTTGTTTGTTTATATCATCAAAGTGGTGTACAGAGGGGTAACAGTTCCACACATCAGGCAGTGAGCACATTTCTTATCCTTTGTTTTTCCCCCGCCTTCCCCCGAGTTGTCCAGCTGGTTTACAGCACATTGTCTTCTAAGCGCTACTGTTGCATGGGTTCACCTTTTCCCCTTTCTTTCTCTCCCTGTTGGTGTTCCCCTTCCCTAGTCCTGACGAACGAACATACAACACCCAGTGTTACCAATGTCAGTTACGGTGACGACAGGGGTAAAACCACAGGGAAGAAAGACCAAAGAAGAAGGCCTGGCTCCATCAGGTACGTTGCAAATACGAGAGAGTTCCGAGGGCTTGTCCTTCCAGCATTGCGCAGGGAAGGCAGCAGGATGTAGAACTCAGGAGATGGGCAGCGTTTTCCGTCTCCCAGCTCCCTGCTTCATCGGGACTGGATTTGCACACATGAACCCACCGTGAACAGACGAACAGAAGCAAATGGCTGCGAGAGAGGCACCGGCCTTCTTTCTCGCACGTCTTCTTTCTGCAGGGTTTGCTGGAGCGAGGTTACGGGGCCTGTCTATAACTCCACATGCCTGTGCTCTCCCCTCACTAAAACGCAAGGCATCCGAGGCGGGTCCTGGCTTCGGGACAGTCCTGGCCGTGGGTCAGTCCTCGCCCTGGCGGGGTGAGACTCAGGACTCGGAGCACCCTGGCTGTTAGGATGGCCGATCTGAGCACTGGCGGGCTGGAGGCGGCCACGGGGGGCGGGAAGTGGAGCGGGGACCCGGGGGGCGGGAAGTGGAGCGGGGGCCCGTGGCAGCCTGGAGGTGGAGGCGCAGAGGGCAGTTGAGTGGTGGGAAAGGAGAGACACCGCAGCATCGCTCTCTCTGGGGAACGAGGGTGGGTGGAGCAGCAAACTAGCTGAGCACTAACTCGTTAGAGTCTCCGGACGCCATCCGGCTCAGCTCCAAACAGGTGTGCAACTGCTTTAGAATGCTGGGGCTTTGCACAAGTGTTGGGTCGAAGGTGAGCATGGCCAGGACGGCGTCTGATGAGCATGGAGAGTCCCCGAGCTCCTCCTGGGGTGGTTCGTGGTGCCGGGACCCAGAGCCGGGCACTCTGTGCCGGACACGGTGCCCGGAGGCTCCCAGAACACTCTCTCCCCTCCGGCTGGCTCCCAGGAGAACATGGCGCGCATCCGCTCCAGCCTCTGCCTCCCAGGCCCGGCCCGCCGCTCCTCGGACAGCCCTGAGGACGGGCAGCATCTGCGGTTGGGCCCGGGTTTGGTTCACACACGTCCTCCACTTTTCTCAACACGGGTTCCAGGCCCACCACGCACTGGCTCCGTGAGTGGCTCTGAGGAGCAAGCCGGAAATGGCATCTGCACTCCCCAAAGACGAGGGGGGCCGGGCAGCCACGTCAGAACCCCTCTTCCCGAGGGGCGCGCGGGCTTCCTCCCACACAGCCCAGGGAGAGGCCCTTGGCTTGCGCGTCTCCTTCCCAGAGGGTGCGCCCTCTCTCTCTCCCCCCCCCGACGTGTGTGTGTGTGTGTGTGTGTGTGTGTGTGTGTGTGTGTGTGTGTGTGCACGCGAGCCAGAATGAGAGTTAGCTTCACCTCTTCTTCTCTACCTAGCGTGGCCACAGCCCTCCAGCCCGGTCCACGCTTGCTGCCCTGACTTTTGCTGGAACCATTCATTATCTTCTCTCCATTGCCGCCAACGCTCATACGGCCTTATAATTACTGGAGTGAGGAGAAACATAAAGCCGAAGGGCACACAACCATGTCTAAGAATCTGTTCAGTCCAAGGCACCTAGTCACAGATAGTAACGTAGAGCTCTCCGGCACCAACCCTGCGCCCACACTTCCCGTGAGCCCCTGGGCCAGTGGAGTCTCTGTGCCTCCGTTTCTCCACTTGCCGCCCGGGGGTAATAGGAGGAGTCGGTTCATAGAGGCTCTAGGAGATTCGACCCCCTGGCCCCGTCAGGGTCCTTCGCGTGGGCCTGCGGTGTCTGGGCTGCTCTGCGGGGACGTGCCCCGTGACGGCGGGTTTGCCCCCTCCAGGGGCACTGAGCTCAGGAGAGCCAGGCCGTAGGCACGGCCAGAAGGTCGGAGGTCACACCAGCCCACGCGGAGCCCCCCGCAGCCACGCCAGGCCCGGGCTCGTGTCCCACGGGCCGAGAGGGTCGCATGCGCTGATCGAAAAGAATTATTATGTAGAGGAAACACATCCCATGGGGGGAACAGCCCCACGTTCTAAATGATCCATCCTTCATGTTTTTAGATTTTTGCCCCTTTACATCATTCTCCCCTCCAGTTGATTAATATGGCAAGAATCCAATTTTGCACACCCTGTTGCTTTTATTTAATTAAAAGTAAAAGAAGCCATAAAGTGCAAATGATGTTTCCTTTCTTTAACAACAACAAAAGAAAGTTCCCTTACCTAGTCCTGCTGGAAACTTCCTCTGCCCATGACCCACTTGGGAGATTTTCATTCCAGGAACTTTTTATGAAGTTCTACGAGACAAATTAGGTGATTTGAATACGTTAACATTGTATTTGCTGCTTCCAAGAGCACAATGCAGACCTGAAGTCATGCGTGCTGTTTGGTCAGTGTTGTAGAAATTCATTAGTTGAGAGTTTGTGAAACACTTCCGGATCCTTAATCAGGAAGCTGCTCTAGAGCGGGCAATGTGGTAGGAATGCTCAGCAGCAGACGCGCACACGTACATTGTGCTCTTCAGTTTGTTTGTGCAGGGACACCAGACTCCCTAATGAAAAACGGACACAGAATATTGCACTGGGGTACAGTAAGCACCATTAGACATTCCTTCACAGAATTTCACTGAGACACGCAGAATGCACTGGAGTGATTTTTCAAGGTTGAGAATGCCATGCGTAGATTTGTCTTTGCAAATCGGGGCCCCCTGGCCAGGGCTATCTGAGGTCGTTAGCGAGGCTGGCTACCTTGCTTCTTCCTGAGAGGAGGAAGGCACGCTGCCCAAGCCCGGCGAGGCCTCTCACTCCTCCCTAGCGGCACAGCCTCTTGAGCTCCTCTGCGTCGGGGGGCAAGGACTTGAGGAGAGAGCCCTTCTTCCCACACTGGCCTTCCTTCCTCGTCTGGCCCGGGGAGCCGGCTCCACCCTCGGGGACCGCCGTGGTCAGTGGCCCCAGAGTGGCCGGTGGCCGGGGACCACTCCTGCTCTGTCGAGTAAGAGGTGAAGGGTGGGTCTGCCTACAGGAGGGCAGATATCCTCCCCCCCCCCCAGGTGCCAGGTGAGACCCAGAGCCAGGAGAAGGCTGGCTGGCTGGCTTCCCTCCCAGGCCTTTGCCAGGTCCCCACACAGGGGGGAGGCTCTTCCCTCTCCCTCTCTCCTCTTCCTTCCTCCAGATCCCCCCCATTCTTTATGCTCAGCCTCCGGCCCAGGTTTATGCTGCCTCCAACTCACCAAGCAGACATGCTTTTAAAGATGGGCTGATTTATGGGCAGAAATAAAAACAATGCAAGGCTAATAACGAACAGATTGGAGGGATGAAAGCAGACCCGCCAGCCCAGGCCTGGCTTTGTGTGGCTGCATGCAGGTCATATTCTCTCTCTCTCTCTCTCTCTCTCTCTCTCTCTCTCTCTCTCCCCCCTCCCCCCCACCCGGCAAAGCTTGGCACACACATTGGGATCTTTTGGCCTCGCTCTTTTCTCTCTCCCATCTTTTTTTTTCTTTCTCTTTTATTTTCCCTATTGCAAAACAGAAATAGAAAGAAAATGACCCACGCATCAGAGTGGCAGTGTGCATGTTTGCTCATGTAAAAGGGTAAAAGAAGAAAAAAAAAAGGAAGAAAGAAAACCGTGTGCATTGTGAGGGACGCACTGGGCCGCGATCGACGAGGGTTTATTATTCTGAGCAGCACTCCATCAAATGTGGCCCTGTGAACAGAGAGTAATGCTGGTGAGTCGTCCTGGGGGCTTTTCTTCTGTGTGTGAGTGGTATCCATCTGTCAGCTGTCAGCGCTGGTGAGAGATCTACAGGGCTGTCACTTCTCCTCACCCGGCATTTACAGCTGCGGCTCAGCCCACGCCGTCCCCATTGAGCCCGCGGAGCCATCGCAGCGGGACGGTGCGGGCCCGGGGTGGCGGGGAGGGGGGTCACCGGAGGGCCACAGAGAGGGAGCGGTGTCCACCGGCTGGAGACATCAACACGAGCTGCATTTGTTCCCAGAAATAAAGCTCTCACAAAAATCTTTTGGAAGGCCACGTTCGTCTACTCTGTTTTCCAGAATGTCTTAGGTGGATTTTAGAGTCTGCAAAACCCATAACGACAAAGGAGACGCACACCCTGGCGAATGAGCTCACCAAGGACGGACTGGTGATAGGGGTTTTTCTTAATCAGTAGACTCTACGGAGAACATGTGTTTTTATGCCTTCCGTATATAAATTACGTAACTACAAAGGATACACACATGCATAATAGTTTGGATAATAGAATACACATTTAATATGTGTTTGTAACACCAAAAAAAACGAACGTTGCAAACCACGGGCATGTCTGCAGATGTGAAAAAAAAGAAAAACTGGGTTAATTTTGATATGGAAACACTCTATTAATCATTTCTCCAGAGCTCCATCGGCCTTTCCGATATGTTTATTTATAGAGTGATTTTCACTTAATTGAATTATTTTAAGCTAAGGGTGGTTCTGGTTTTGTGTCCCTTCTGCACAAAATTCTCTGCACCGTACTCGTGTCAGAGAAAGTACTTGGCCCTTTACACGCTCGCTGCTCCGTGTGGGAGCCGGGCTCTGTGTCCATCGCCTTGCATGCGCCGGCCGCTGGGCCCGCTGGGGGGGTTCCTGGTGTTCAGCTTCCCCTCACGGTGGCGGAGCTCCCCTATGAGACACTGGGAAGGGGGGGCCTTTGGGCTTGCCCGTCGTCCCTTCCACGCTGAGCTCAGCACGAATGAAGGGCCCGGGGGTTCACGGTGGAGAAGTTAATCGATACTAGATACAAGCACGGCAACCACGAAGAAATTCAGCTCCCACTTCCCAACGGGATTTTGAGACGGGGCGGCCGGCCGTGCTCAGGGGCCGCGGTGGGGGCCGGTGGCGGGGGCGGGGAGGAAGGAGCAGGGGGCCGAGGAGGACGGCGGGGCCGGGAAAGCGTCCGGTCCCAGGCCACACGCATTGTTCACGCGAGCACGGGGCGGCTGGTGGCTGTGGACAGAGGCGGCCGCCCACGGCCGCGCTTCCTGAGGCCTTGTCTTCCGTGGCAGGGAACCCGTCGAGTGCACGCGAACCCCACGGGCCGCCCAGACCACAGGCGCGGGGGGAGGAAGCGGCTGGCGCGGTCCGCGGAGGCCTTGCTTCTGCGGGAGAATCCCCCGGGCCAGAGGCCCCGGTCCACGCCGGGGCTGGGAGAGAAGAAAGCACCGAGGCGGGCATGGGTTCCCTGCTTCCGCGGTACCGCGTGTCATAAACCACGAGCCAGCCACCCGACAGCCCTTCCGTTCCGGAGGGAAGACGTCTGCACGTGAGGAAGTCTTTTTTTATGGCTTTTATTTATTTATTGTTCTTATTTACTGTCAACGTGATGTACGGAGAGGTTACAGTTTCATACGTTGTACCCAAGGCCTGATGTGAGGACGTCTTCAAAGGAACCATCTCTGCTCCGTCGGAAGGGGCAGCAGTTTCTCCTAGTCAAACTTCTTTGTGTCTCTGTCTGTCTGTCCGTTTCTCTCTGTGTCTGTGTTTCTGTCTCTCTCACTCTTTCTCCCTCCCTCTGCTTCCATGATTCCCCCGTCCCTCTCCGGACCCCTCCCCGCCGTCACCTTCTCCACAGCCCCCCCTCCTTCAGAAAGTAAGCTTCGGTCACTGGATGGGCAGAGAACCTCGCCGAGCTCACCAGAGGCGCACACGACGTGAGGACCAAAGCTGGCAGGACACGTCGCGCCCGACGGACTGCGGAAGAAGCCCGGGTCGTGCATCCCGAGGCCGCATCCCGCCTGGGAAGGTGGAAGGAGGAGCGAGTCTAGACCACCACGGAAGACCCACCAGACCCGGGCTCCCGGCCCGACGGTGACCGCGTGGCGCGTGTCACTCCACAGCCCGATGGCACGCACCGGCAGTGGCGAGCACGTCACAGCCGGGAGGACGGTACGCTTCCGATCACGGCAGCACCGGCCACGCGTGGAAGGGTCTTGAGCACACTCGATGCGGCGCGGAGCCCTGTTTCCCCTCACCTCGAGTGAGCAGCCCAAACTCCACTTCCACGCGGTCAGAGCCTGTGTTCCAGACCTGCAGCAGCGGAGAGAGAAAGCTGAGAGACGGTGGGGGGCGGGTGGGTGGAGGGGGGGAGGAGAGGGGGGGCTGAGCCACCAAGGCAGCCAGGTTGCCGCTGCTCACCGTCCTCGGGAGTCACTCCCCAGACTGCCCGGTGGGCTGGCTCAACAAAGGAAGGTTGAGGGGACTACGGCAGCTGGCCTTGGAGGAGTTCCTCTCTCCCGAGGGCGGGAGGCATGGGCCTTGGTGGAGGGAGAGCGGGGGGCGGGGGGGGGAAGAGGGAGGGTGATTGGAGTTATCATGATTAGGAATCCCAGCGGGCAGAGAGATCTTTATAAACTCAGTTACGCTCAAGGATGGAAAGCGACAAGGCCCTGGGAAATTGGATCTAGAGAAGGTCGCCCTCCACGAGGTGCCAGAAGAATATTCCAGGGGCTAGAGCGATGAAGAGCCGCTCTTCCCGCTCTTCCCTCGCTGTCTGGAAGTCAGGGCACTCCCACAACCTTTGCCCTTCCGCCCTTCTCTCCTCCCTCCCCTTCACCGCTCTTCCTTTATTCCCTTCCTTCTTCCTTTTCCACTCAGTTCTCCTTTCCTTTTCCTCCTCCTTTTCCCCTCTCTTCCCATTTTTCCCTTTCCTTCTTCCTTTTATCCCCCGTCTCCGTCCTTTTCTCCTTCCTTACCTTCCTTTCTTTCTCCTTCTCCCTCTTACCCTCTCTATTCCTGCTAAATGACAAAGGCTTGTCTTTCGAATCACAGTCTCTCCCGGAGTCTTTGGGGAAGCCTGAGTCACGCACACAACCCGCTAAGAGGCAGCGTGGACGCGACACGAGGCAAGACTTGGCTGTGGACACGATGGCCGTATCAGGAGGCTTTGACGAACGAGAGATAAGATTTTTGGGTGTTTTATTTTTAAAGAATTTCTAAATTTCTTTTACCATTATACACACAGTGATGTCTAGATACATGGGGACTTTGGCACAACTAAAGTCTTCTAAATGGAAATAGGAGGCCTGTGCTGTCTTTAACTTAGACGCGGTACTCCGGGCGAGCGGCAGCAGTGGGAAGCGCCATGCCAGCGTTAGGGCCCACACAGGAGGGGAGGCTGCGAGTTTCAAGGTTTTGGCAGCAACTGTTGTAAACCGTAATGAGATGCAAATGTGGGATGAAAAGAAAGGCAACAAATGTGTTTAGTGTATTGACATTTTTATTAGTAAAATATAACGAAAATCACATGATTGGCAAGGATAAAATTTCCCAACCAGCAGTAGCCCAATTACAGCCTGGAGCTCTTGTCAGGCATCGGGGACCCTCATGACGCACCGTCCTCGCCGGTACGCACCACAGAAAACAAACCCGCACAAAATACCTTGTCAGGGCAAATTCCCTTCTGCTCCAGATACCAAGCATCTAACAATTTTCTCCCCAGGAGAGGCAATAAAGAGCGCGCATTAGAATAACAATCACGATAATCCCCGTGGTTATCATACTTTCAGTCCATCCCCAGTTCCCACAAGTCCCAAGAAGACTAGTGGAGCTGCAGGAAACCCTGCAAGAGGGGGCCACGGCATCCAGGGCACGGCCACGGGAGAGGAGGCTACAGCTCCCAGGCCACGGGAGAGGAGGCCACGGCTCCCGGGCCACTGGAGGGGAGGCCACTGTATCCAGAGCAAGCCACGGGAGAGGGGGGCCACGGCACCCAGGCCACGGCCAAGGAGGCCACGGACTCCAGGGCACAGCCACAGGAGGCAATGTGCAGATAAGAACCATAGCAGCTTTGCCAGATTTCCACTGACATGCTTTTTTGGAGAAGGTAATTAGGACTCCCTTTCTCCCTGCTCACTTCTCCCACCTCCTCCTTTCCCCCATCTCCGTGACTCAGTAGCTGTGGCCTTTTGCTCTGCTTCTGAATCATATCGAATGTGGCCCCATCCAGGGAAGTTCCTCCAGCAGATCCAGCCTTCTGCCTCCAGGCCCCACCGTGCCTTCCGTGCTCCAGGGCTCTTCTGCCTCTGCTGCTGCACCCTTGGCTGAGGTGCTTTCTTGAGAGATAACATGCTCTGCTGGTCATGATAAAGCGGAGCCAGGATTTAAGCCCTCACCGGATGCAGCCTAAACACAAGTTAAAACGCAGAAGAAAATAGTTTCAAGACTGTTTTAAGGAAATGGACATCTGGCAAGCAAGGACGGAGATTCCTGAGAGACAGAAGCAAGTGAATGAAACTTTCTGGCAGCTCCAGCTAACTGCTTGGAGGGTTTCCAAGCCATGGTGCAGGAAGTAGGAAGCAGGAAGAGCCCAGAAGACGCCCTGAGTTGAGAAGACAAGGTGAAATTCAGGGGAGAATAGGGCAGTCAGCACATAGAACAAATTATGAGAGAAGATATCTGCACAGAGGACAAACTCAAGAGAGCCGCAGGGACCCCTGGGTGTTCACTGAGGAACACACAAGCAAGGACACTAATTGGGCTGGCTGGAGAAAGCATCAACATGCATTAGTGGGATGGATACACTGAAGATCACAAAAACTTCAAACTTTTGTCCTTCAAATGATACCACGGTGGACATGAAGAAAGAGGAATAGACTGGAAGAAATAGTTGGAAAGTGCGTATCTGACAAGAAAGTTGCAGTGAGACCACACAAAGAACACTCTCACTTTTCAATAAAATTAAGACCAAGAATTGAGTAAAAAGGGGTAACTGTGTCTACTACTATGTCACCAAAAGAGATATTAAGAATGTCCAAGAAGTACATAAGAAGGTGACCGACTTTGCATTAGAAAACTAGACATCACACCAGAATACTCTCCTATACCCTCTAAAATGGCTAAAACCAAAAAGCCATTCACCTGGAACATGGTAAAGATTAGAAGAGACAGATCCCTAACACACAGCACTGAGACAGGAGGGCACAATGGGGAATTGGAAGTTCCTTCAGCAGGTAGCAGAAATGTCTTCACTGGTCACCAAGTCCACCGTTGGGCATTTATTTATATGAGAACCATGAGGGCACATGTTTACTACACAAAGACACACATAAGTGTTCTTAGAACAATTTGCAATAAAGTAGATTATCAATTGCTCAAGCCAGGGAACAAAAATTAACAGAAAATGGATATGAAGAATCCTATTGGAGTGGTGGAAATAATCCAAAACTGATTCATGGTAACAGTTACAAAACTTGGATACATTTATAAAAGTATTGTATTTTTATACATGAAATGAGTGAACTATATCATGTGGCAAAGAGTTTCTACTTATTTAGGGGGCAATATAGTCACTCACGTAGAGGAGCGGGTAGCTTCTTTCCCTAGTCTACCTGAAAAAGCATAAATAATGAGAATATCCAAATTGTTTTGCCTTCAAAATTGGAAATACATTTTCATAGATGTGGTTCCTGGTTTCACCTAAACATTAAAAAAAAATCAAGAACAGAAAGGAAGGAACTATTTCCATGTAACTTAATTGTATCCCTGAGGCAGAAAAAACAACAACAACAACAAACACCTTAAGGAATAGAGAAATACACAACACCCAACAATGTCTGGCTAGCATCCCATCTAAAAGGAACAGGTATAAAAGGAGAAAACCCAAATCATTATGTGGGAGAAGATATCTGCTGATTGTCCTTGACCCAGAACTGTGAGAGCCACATATGTTCGACATGTTTTGGAAGATGATTTACAAGAGTGATTCACACAGCCTGAAGAAAGGAGAGCTACAATGTCTGGGATGAAAACACCCTAACTCAGGTCCACAAAAGGAGCGGTTGCTGGGAGAAAGGTAGCTGAATCGGAAGGTACAGCAATAGGAAACTGCTTAAAATGAATAGTGACAGTAGTTCAGTGAAGCATCAGGAAGACTTCAGCTGTTGAAAATGTTTAAATTCGATTAACAAATAAGCCCACAGATACAAGGACCTCCAATAACCATGGGCACAGGAAACAGGAAGAACCACCACTAGGGTCTAGCGTGAGGACCGTGTTCGCCCCACCTCTCCACTTACTCTGTGAGCTGATGACAGAGGACAGGGACTCGCTCTCTGTACACAGTACAAGAGCATCGTTCCAGAACATCTGCATCCATAGTTAGTACACACACCACACAAAGTCTGGTAAGGATTCCCACACACAGATGTACAGATACATCAGGAGTGGCTTCCATACTTAGGGAAGCTGTGTCTGTAAAGTCACGTGAACCCTCTGTCAGCACTAACTCCCTACCGGTGAGGGGAAGTGTGTATGATCTTCATTTCCTGTGACTTTTTCCTCACGTTTTTCATTTCTTACGTTGTCTCTCGTCTCCACCCACAGGCTCTTCTGTTTCTTCTTTCTAGTCTTCATATCTACATTCCCAGGGGCAATTACAGTTTTAGTTTTGTAAAAATACAAGTAAATGCTTCTACCTAATTTTTTTTATCAGCTGTGAAAGGTGATGATTTTCTGGTTAGTGACATATTTCCTGGTTCGTAATGTTTATCTAATAATGCTTGTTTCCTTTCCAAATTTGTTTTTCCATGAAGACTTTGAACCAGCTGTGCGCACGCACCAAGGATTCACACTCGCAGCTGTTGTGTTCAACTGTGACTTTCCACCCCCGGCTGCTGTGTTCAACTGTGATTCACAACACAGCTGTGTGTTCAACTGTAACTCACACCAGCGGCTGCTGTGTTCAAATGTGACTCACGCCCTCGGCTGTTGTGTTCCACTGTGACTCACCCACAGTTCTGCTTAAGACTCAACGCCTATCATTCTCATGTTTACCAAAGACTCACAACTACACCTCTCACATGCGCTCAGGACTCACACCTACAATTGTGTTCACTGGTAACTCACACCTATAGCTGTCATGATCACGGAGGACTCAAAGTGATAGCTGTCAGGTTCACCCAAGACTCATAAGCGCAGACCTTACGGTCATCACCACCATAGCTCTTACATTCACTGAGGACTCACTTGAACCTCCAAGTTCACCAGGAGCCCTCATCCACCACCGTGGTGTTCACTGAGGACTCTCCACAGTTGTGTTCACTGACGGCTCACACCCATCACTCCCCCCCACCCGTGCTGCCGTTCCTGCTCCTCCTCCTTCTCCCTCCCTCTGGGGGTCAGCTGCCTTGTAGGCCTTGCTCCGTCAATGCCGGAGGCGCCTGTACCACAGACAGGCATGGAGAACTGTTTAGCCTGGCGGAGGTCCTTGCTACTGAAGATGCTCTGAGAGGCCCTGCTCTGAACCCACCTCCCCTGACTCTTCCGAGTACCTCTGCTCTCGTCCCTCTTCACCCCACTCGGTGCTGGGGATGAGAGGCAGGACCCCGTGCACACGAGGCCAACGTTCGTGACTGAGCTACACCCCACGCCCCAGCATGGCGGGGGCTTTTGAAGGTTTGTGAGTGGTCGACTGCGTATACCGGAAACTTGAGATTATGTGTATCCCCTTGACTCACTAAAAATGGAGTTTGAATTGTGTCCTCTTTCTTGCATTAGTGTTTTATAGTTGGGAAATGTATTCATGAGTGTGTACTTACTACTTCTAGAAGATGAACTACCTTACAGAAAACGGTGCATCTCCAGGCTGAGATACTGAAGCGCTGGCATGTATCTCCTTCAGTGACCTCAAGGTCGGCTCCAAGGAACCCCTGGTCTTGTCTGGGAGGCACCTCCGCCCTGCTTGGGTATTCTGGTCTGGCCAGGACAGCCAACTCTACTCTGAGTGGAAGCAGCCATTCCTTGGCTTTTTATTTGTCTTCCTCCTTCTCTCTCCTTTCATTGTGTGTCCCCAGCCTTTGGTATTGATTCTTTGAGTCCTCAGAGGTTGGGCTGGCTCCCACACATTTCAGAGTCATGACACAGGTCTTGTGCTCAGAATAATGACTCCAAAGAGGTACACATATGGGTCTTTGATGTCTCAGAAAAAGGTCATCTCACAAGGACAAAGGGCTTCGCAGCTTTGTCTACGGATTTTGAGATAGGAAGATTGTCCTGGATCTTCTGCACAATGCCAGTGTCATCACAGAAAGTCCTGATCTACAAAAAGGGGTTGGAGAGAGAGAGAGAAATAGCTTCAAGTGTGTAGGACCTCGAGAAGGAGAAAAGGCAGGGAGGCAGAGCCTCAGAAGGAGCAAAGATCTGGTGGTGGTGTGATTTCCCGCCTGTGAAGCTCTGACCCACAGAGCGACTGGTTAACAGGTCTGTGCTGTTCAAGTATTATTGGTGATCAATTTGTTTTACCTGCAGTTGGAAACTCACGTCGGCCTTTCCTTCGGGGAACTTTGTGTAATGAGGACTGACAGTCCGACGCCATGCTCCAGCTTGGCTCATCAATCACCTTTGCTTTCCTAAGTCTCCCTCCTTGTGTTATTTCACTTGACTGCCTGGGCTATACCACAGCCAGGAGGTCTGTCTTGCAGATTTTAATAAAACCATCAAAGTTCATACCCAAGGAAGAGAAAAATTACATTGCCAAATGTATTTTTATCATTTAAAAATAAATATAACGCCTCCTCATCAAACCATTTCTCCTTATTCAGGCTAAACGGACACAATTCTCCTATTTGTTCTTACTATGGCTGTCTCCATAACTTTCTCATTATTCTCTTGAAATTCTTTAGCCTGGCAATATTTAATTCTATGTGTGGTTAGCAGAGCCAGACACCAAACAAGACCTAATAAAAGTAGCCTACTACCTAAAACTCAGCAAATGCTTTGTACATAATGATTTTGAAGAGAATTTGACTGGCTCACTAATTGAAGACGTCCAAATATCCCCTAAATGTTATCATTACTTTTAGCCTAGGGGTGAGATGTGGAAGCAGGAATCTAAAAACCAAGTGTCCTGAAGTGTAAGTTTTATGCTCTAACCATACTTCTAAGACTATTGCTGACAGAACTTTGCTTCTTTGTGAACAATTGCTAATAAAATATTTCCTAATGACAAAGAGTGGGCTGTGCATTTAAAGGAACTCGGTCCTGCACGAGTCACATCAGAAGTAGCAAAGACAAAACGCAACCAAAGAAGAGTTTCAAGTCAAGCAAGAGGAAAATCTTCACAAAATATCATTAGTAGCCACAGAGAAGGGAAGAGGTATCACATCAATGAGAATATAGACAAAACTCTTTAAGAGGATAACAATCAGTTTATTTATGAGTTCTTATTAAATAAAAGATAATAATTGAAATGAAAATTGGCTTGGAAAACTGGAAGACAAAAGCACACTTCCTAGGAGTAAAGCGAAAGCACAGACGGGAAGATTCTGAAGGGACAATAAACAAAACAAGACAACTCCCAGGGCATCTTAGTCAACCTGAAAGAGCTTGTAAAAATTCAAACTCGAATGATATGAGAATCCAGATGAAACAGACCGATTGTGCATGGAGCATATCATCACAACAGCAAATTAAATGCAAGTCATAAACAGAACCCACCCTATGCTCTGAGAAAGAGACTCAAAAGATGAAGCCATAAAACTCATGCTGGCCTCTTCTGGCTCCACCTGGATTTCTGCACCAACTCACCCTGCCCTTCAAGACTCAAATAAACACTTTCCAGGCATTCCCACTCTCCAGGAAGGTACTTTCGATAACTTCTTTTATAAGAAGCGATGGGTAAAGCTTTCCTTCATCCACCCTCCCGTCCTGTCCCCCCAACCTGTGCAATGGAGCACATCCAGAAAGAAAACGATCTGGATGCCCAAGACTGGGAATCAGCAGGATGATGATGAAGTGAGACCCAGGACAGGCAGCAGCCACGTGTGCAGGGCTAGGAAGGAGGCAGGCCTAGGCTGGAGAGGAAGGCCAGACTGCAGCTGAAATAGCGCAGGACCACTGGCAGGGTGGGAGGAGCCCCCAGAAAAACACCACCGTCGGTGACACTCATGGATTGTGTGGCGACCAGTGTTTGGAGTAATAATTAGTTTGGTGCTCAGAGAACTGATCAAATGACAAAAAGAAGGAACGATTAGCTCCAGGGAGGAACTCAGAGTCACAGGAAATGGAGGGACGGCTTTAGGTCCCTTTGTGGCTCAGAGGCAAAGGATGTGCTCATGACCATGCCACTCAGTCATAAGATGATGACACAGTTGTGCTTGGTGATACAGGGGAGAAAAGACGTTTGTAAATCCTGCTGGAAAGTCAACAGTCTAAGATTTATGCCTCCGACGCCACTATATACTGAGACCCGCTGGTCCAACGCGACCATGTGCTCTCTCGCCGCACTAACCCAAGTGATTTAATGTGCTTTATCTCAACATCATAGAAGAGTCCGGAGCCGTGACCCTGTACCCTGGGCACAGTGCCACACAACCCCGGTGCCAGGACAGTGCCACACAGGCCAGGGCGACAGGATCTCGAGCACGTTCGAAAGAAAAGCACACATGATTGACCCTCCTCCCTGTAAGACACAGGCAACGTTCTATTCAAGACTGCCAAAGCTCTACGCTGTAAAATCAGAACACCGAGGTCTCTCCGCCGGGTTCCTCACTGCACACATCATCATGTCCCCACACCCTTCTCTTCAGGAAACCGGTGTCGCTGTGGGGGAACTGCATTCCCCGGGTGTGGGAGACCTTGAGCCTCTTTCTTCTGTGGAGGCGTACGCCACCAGGCGTGGCTAGAGAAGGCTCCCAGTGCCTGGGCAGCTCTCTGAAGGATGAGAGCATCCGCTCACCACACAAGGGCGGGGTGTGTGGACCACGAGGGGGCCGGAGGGGGCCAACAGCTGGCTCCTTCCACAGGGGAAGAAGACCCTAGGCGGGGAGACCGCCGGTCCCAGCCACTTCCCCCCTTTCTTCCTCCCTGCAGCCTCCACCCCTTGGTGTTCCGCTCATTATGATAATCTACCTCAGCTCCTACAGCCCCATCCTCACCCCTTCTCCCCATCAGCACTCACTTTCCCCGGTTTCTCTAGACCATTGCTCCACGGTTTGCTCGTCTCACTAACCGATCCCCTGCAAACTGTTAACGAGTGACAGTGATTCAGGCGGACACGTCCAGATGTCACATTTGCATGCCGGTAGATGTGTTCAGAACTCACCCCAGTTCCGGCTTCGTCATGGCAGCGGCCAGAAGCAGACCTGACAGCCCCCTCCTCGGAGGTGAGC
This sequence comes from Perognathus longimembris pacificus, assembly GCF_023159225.1. Lineage (NCBI taxonomy): Eukaryota > Metazoa > Chordata > Mammalia > Rodentia > Heteromyidae > Perognathus > Perognathus longimembris. Next base: position 57,299,768 of record NC_063175.1, read on the forward strand.
AGTGCCGGGCGGTGGAGGCCAGCACCAAGTCTGACATCCCCGGGCCAGCCCGTGGGAGAAGCGGCATGCTACGGCCCCTCAAGTCGCCCAGTGGGGTGGTGACGCTCGGTTTGTGGAGTCTGGACTCGGAGCAGTCAGGGACGGCCCCTGTGTGGCTCTGTGGGAGGCCACCGTGGGCTGACGTCGCTGGAGACAGGGTCCCCAAACACACGCGGCTGACTTCCGGCGCTGTCCACAGCACCCTGCAGATCATTCACGCCCATTGCTGGGTGCCCACGAACTGCTTCACGGCTGGAATTCACTTCACTCGGGCTCGTAAGCCAGAATACAGCAGATAACTATAACTCCCTTAACAATGCCCTGCTATTGTGAACAGCAACTTGATATTAACGTGCATAAATTATATTTACTATTTGCAAAAAATTATCTTAGTAAGTATCCTAAGTGTATGACAGCACAATCATTAATGCAAATTTAATAGTTATTTAAATCCTGTATGATGCAAGTATTTGGCATAAGTGGTCAATCTATAATCGAGCATTGATGTACACGGTAAATGAATGGTTATATTTCATTATAAAAGTATATACTCCTATAAACAAAGACATGGCTGTAAGTTTTGATAAATTCCCCAAATTGGTATTTAGCCTAAGCAGATGATGAATCTCTTCGGCTTCTTGCCCGTGCTGAGCACTACCCTGTGTGGAGTACTTTGTTGCCTCTCCCGACTGATCCTAAGAGGAAAATGTCAAATGAGCTGTTTAACTGACTTGACTTTTAAAAATCAAGTGCAGTAGTCACGGGGAGGGAAACCTGATTTTTGTGTAGAGCAGAGTTTTGAGGTTTAGAAGCAGCCACTTTGCAGGGGCTGCAGGCCCTGGGTGCCCACAGACGCAGTGACAAGCCTTGCACCTTGCGGTCGACCAGTTGACCCGTTTCTTCTGCAGCTCTGTGGCACAAATCATACTGAGAGGCCGTGAAACTTACTTAATATTTAAAACATTTTGATGCTCAGATAAAAGGGGATTCAAGTTGTCACCAATTAGTGGGGAAAGACTAATTATTATACAGACCTATGATCCTTTGTAAGTAGATACATTAAAGGAATCTAAGAGCTATCACTATGTATGAAAAGAGCAGATGGCCTGAGTGAGGCCCCTAAAATACAGCCACCGTGTGACTGTGTACATGTCTGTGTAATGAATGTGTGACTGTGTGTAATTGGTGTGTGCCTATGTGAATGTACAGTGTGTAAGGAACGTGTGATTGTGTGCCTATGTCGTCTGATCAGCATGTGCACGTGAGTGTGTGCGTATCGCTAAGCAGGAACCCTTTCTTTTAAGGGTGGTTGTGTGGGAACAGAGGCATTATCACAGAAAGTTCCGTGTCAGTGTTGCTGCAGTGTTCAAATCTGCTCTATGGGAGTTTACCTAGAAAAATAAAATATTTAATCTTCCCTCCCAGACTTTCACGAGTTGGAACTGTGCTTGGGCTTTAGTTAGTCCACTTCAACAAACTTTAGTAGCTCAAGCACTGAGTAATTGTTGAGTGGCCTAAACACTCAGATGATGGACAGACAAACGGCCCGAGTCCTTCCGCTCCCCCAGCCCCACAGACAAAGGGCGGAGAGCCTGTGAACGGGACGAAGGAGCCGCCTTACCATCTGAGGCCCCATCCCACCCTCCGTACCTGCACGACGGGGCCGAGCAGTTTGCTCCTGGGCGAGGATGATTTCTCTGCCCCGTGTCGCTCCTCGAGCCACAGAGCTGGGCTGAGACCAACACTGTCCTGCTGCTGGTCATCTTCAGAGACTCTGGATGGACAACTGCCCTGGGGTAGAGCGGTAGCGTGGGACCTACAGATGGGCCTCCTCCACTTCCTGAAGGGAGTCGGTCAGCGATGTCCAGTCCACCAGCCCCGGAAGCCATATCCCCTCTGAGCCTCTGGGCAGGTTAGAAGTGGGAGCCAGGCCCTGCCCTGCCACATCTTCAAGTGGGACCGAGAGATGAGGGTGCGTGGAGAGGCCTGAGAGCTCTGCACTTCTCTCCCCAGCACCGTGCCGAGTCCCTGAGGGTTCCCGTCCCCCAGGGCAGTGAGAAGGGGTTTCTTTGTCTTCATTTCCACATGGTGTTCATTGCACACTCCTTACACAAGTGCGGAGGAAGTTTCATTGTGCTGCTTCTGGGTAGGCCCATGACATACTTGGGTCGTACTTGTCTTCGGAATTTTCTTTTTCCTCACCGTTTTCTTGTGCTAGTCCCAGGGCTTGAACTCAGGGCCTGGGTGGTGTCACTGAGCGTTTGTGCTCAAGACTAGGGCCCTACCATCTGAACCACAGCTCCCCTTCTGGCTTTTTTTTTTTTTTTTTTTTGGTAATCTGTTGGACTTTCCTGCCTGGACTGGCTTCCAAGAACAAAGTACACCGAAGCGATCGATAGATGGATTTTCGCAGGAAATGTTGCCTGAGTTCAGCAGGGAGATGGCTCGTCCCAGGGCCTTGATCTCCAGCTTCTAGCGCATTAGCCTGGCTCGACACTGGAGACGGCGTGTTGCAGATGAATTTCTGTGCACCGATGCCACCCAGCCCGGACCCAGCCCGGACGCAGGGCCGAGGCCCTCCCTCGCAGGAGGCGGAGCCGGCGCCAGGGTCCCAGCAGACTCCCCAGCCTGGGAATCGTCGTCGGGGCTAGAGTCCGCGCGGCACTGTGTGACTCGGCGCTGAGCCCCTCCCACTGGAGCCGCACACCTCCCGTTGGCTCTCTCTCGGCCAGGCTCTTCACTTCCCCCCTCGTTTGGCAGACAGCGTATTGCAAACGATGGGGAACATCTGGAAATTTCCACTTTGTGACCACAGGTCCTTTTCTGGTCGGAGGGCAATGTCCTCCGTTTCCTTTTATTCTTTCTCCTTTCTTCTCCCTTTCGAGAATTTTCCCCTCTGACTTCTTGCCTGGAACCTTCTGTGGCACATCAGACTTGATACCTTCTTGACTGAGATTTTCGGTTTTGAGACAATAACATCTATTCCTCTAAAAAGGAAGAAGAAGAAGCAGCAAAGGAGGCGAAAATCTGGCTGGGCTGCAGAGGTGGCGCTGGATTCCAGGCCCCTTCACCCCCAGGCAACTCCACATCGAAGGGGTTGTGAACAGTGACCTGCAAGGGGACACTGCTCACAGTGGATTGAAAAGCAGAGCCCAAGAAGAAATCTTACAGAAACAAGGAAACTTTGACTCTGGAATGCCCCGTGGTTCTTGAGATGTGAATAAAATTACTTCCTGAAAAAGCTAAAAAAAAAAAAAATGAAATGAAATTGATGGTTAATCATCTCGCTTTCAGCCTCGGTGGTGGGCAGGGCCCGGATGCCCGTCTCACGAAGAGCGCGGGTGCGACCTGAACGAGGCGTCCGTCCGTCCGTGTGCGCGCTGCCTGGGTGTCAAAGTCGCCCATGGGACTGGAAAACGAGCTCCGGGCCCGACGACCCCTTCACCACCAGCCCCCCAGCTGGGCGCGACGCGCAAGCCTGCCCGGCGCCTCCGTGGCGTCCTGGGTCTCTCTGCCTCGCTCTGTTTTTGAGTGGCTATTTCACGAGGGTGGAATCGGCACAGCTCTCGTGTTCTCGGCGGGCAAACGTTTCTGAGAAGAAACGTGTGACTATATATATGTATATATTTTTTTAATAGTCTAATCGAAAGACCAGGACAGTATCAGAGGAGCTATTGCATCCTGGGGAAGTGTCGTTCTGTCCGTCCGTCTCTTTTCTCTTGAGGAAGGAAAGGGAACGCCGTGAGTGAACACCGTGCAGCCCTGCTCGCCACGACGACGCGGGCCGCTCCCCGCCCGCTGGACGCGCAGGGACGCGGGGAACCGTGAATGCGCTCGTGCAGTCCTGCGCTGACCGAGACCCCCGCTGCCACGCGTTGCGGCTGAAGGGACCGGCTGTGCTGTGCGCCAAGCTGCAGGAGAGGCCTCAGCTCGGGCCCGGGGGCCTGGCTCCAGCGGTCTGGGGCCTGCCCGGCAGCTCGCGTGCCGCCCCTGGGAAGAGATTAGCCCGTGCCTCCGCTTGCTCAACCCATCCCTTCCTCCATGGAGCGCCTGACTGACCAAGCGGGAGGGAGGGAGGGAGGCGTGGCCGAAGCCCTCCGGCATTCCTGGACGAGCACGCAGGGCCCTAGCTCGGGCAGTGTCGCCCCGAGGGCACGGAGTCTGCGCTGGAGCAGCGGTGCCGGCAGGTGCGCAGGGACGTGGCGGGCGGGGTCCAGGTGGAAGGCCGAGCCCACGCCGGGGAGACTCGGAGGAGCGGAAAGCGGGTGTGGAACTCACAAGTGAGCTTCCTCGGGCTCGGTGGCCTGCGTCTGGCCCGCCTCAGCCTGTAGGGCTGGGCTGGTGTGCCCTACCCCGCCCCTCCCGTGTGGGGCAGTTATGGCGACGATGGTCTACTTGTTATTTTGCTGTTAGGGTTTGCCGACTGTTTTGTAAGCTGAGAGCTCCGGGGAGCCGGGGGGGGGGAGCCGGGAAGAGGGACGTCGTGGGCCTGAGCCGGCCCCGCCGAGAACCCCGGGCTCCACTCCTCAATGCTGAAGCTGTGCTCCTGCAGGCTGCGTGTTCCAGAACATTCTGTGCTGGCCAGGCCCACCCGCCGTGCACCTGCTAGGACCTGAGAAAGCCCCCCGGCCCCCACGTGCACCGGCACCGGCTCCCCTCGGCTCCCGCTGCCCCGGGTAAAGCAGCAAGCCAGGGGGGCTGCAAGCTCCTCCCTCCCCCAAGGGGCCGGCGGGGCCCTCCCCCCGGTGGGCCGGCCCTTTGCTGGCCACGCTCTCCCCGTAGATGGCCACCAGAGTCTTTTCATCAGGAATTATTCTCTACCCAAGGTCGGGGCGGGGGGGGGGGGTGGGGGCGGCAGCAGCCTCCTCGCCCCTCGGCCCGGGATGGCGGAGGGGCCGTTTTTCTTTGTGTTTGAAACCAACAGGAGGAAGGAAAAGCCCCATAAATACAGCCCATCGAGGGTATTTTATTTGTACTGTGGTGTGGGAAAGCCCACCTGTAAGGAAACAGAGGAGGGAGGCGAGGAAGGAGGAGAAAACAAGAAGAAAAGGAGCGGAGATTTAGGGAAGAGGGGAGCCAGGTTGATCCTTCACGGTGCAAAGCTGCTGTGGTTGATGGCGCGTCTGTGCTGCGGACTGCCAGGGCTGCGGGTCAAGGGTTAACCGTCACGCAGCTCACGCCGGAGCGTCACGCGTGCGTGCGTGTGCCGTGTGTGCGCTGCGTGCGTGTGGCGATGTCCATAGGGGTGCTGTGCTTTCCTGTGGGTTTCTGTGCAGGTGGTGGTTTGTGGGTGGGGTAGTGTGGGCTTTGTGTGTGCGGTTTGGTGCACGTGTGCGTGGGTTTGTGTGCGTGAGGTGTGTTGGCGCGCAGGTGCTTTTGTGTGTGGTTACTTCTGCTTTGTGTGTGTGGTTGGGTTACGTAGGGTCGCGTGTGCTTTGTGTGAATGCGGTTTTGTGTGTGTGTGTGTGTGTGGTTTCGTAGGTGTGTGGCTTTGCGTATGCGCTCGTGTGTTTGTATCTGTGTGCGTGCGTGTGTGTGCGCGAGTGTGCCACGCATGGCTCGGAGAGGACAGAGATGCTACATTTTTATGCATTTCAAATTGAGCCACACTGGCCTGAAGATGACCTGCCACCGGTTTTTAAATTATCTCCGTGTGCGCTCTGCTTGTTTTGGAAATGCCCTAAATAAAAATAATGGACTGTCTTTTAATAAGTCTCATTGCGAGGATTGCACATCTCAAACCGCGCAGTGCAGCTCGGAGGCAAACGGCGGGCGCGTGTGATCTCGCTGCGAGGGAGACAAATGGGGATGCGGACAGCTCCATCCAGAGCGCTGACGGGAAACGGCGCTGGCGCGCGGACACATCTGTCAGGGGGCTGGATATTGGCACCTGTCATGCGATTCCAGTCATGACTTTTAATAAAGCTGCTTTCCCTTAGGTGAAATCGGAACGGCGCTGTGATATTAGCTGCGCGCGCGTCTTGCGGTCCCCTTCAGAGTGCTTCTGTACGTGAGGGCGGCGGAAAGCCTGCCTCCATCTTGCCCCTGCCCACGAGGACGACGCGGGCCCGCAGAGAGATGTGCGGCTGGGTGTCTCCTTTCCCGGCTCCCTCCCTCCCCCGGCTGGTCTTCCCTCCCTTCTTCCTCTCCCTCTTCCTCTTCCTCGCCCTCTTCCACTCCCTCTCCCTCTCCCTTGCCCTCTCTCCCTCTCTCTCTCTCTTTCTGCAAAATGTCTCCATTTGCCAAAGAAAGATGGCGTCTGCATTTATGTTCCTGGCCTTCCTCTCCCCTCCCCTCCCTTCCCCTCCCCTCCCCTCCCCTCCCCTCCCCTCCCCTCCCCTCCCCCCCCCCCTTTGACTGGGCCGTTGCTGGAGTGAATTTAGCCCAGAGAAGTATGTATATCATAAAAACCGGGTTGGGATTTGTTGGCTGTCAGTCAATAAATCAGTCAGAGTTTAATTACGAGGCATGTGTTGGGGGCGGCAGGCGCCCGTTCAAGTGGAGACTGTTTCTTTTGGGGGCAATTGCTAGAAAATAAACCCCAAACAAACCCAAATCAAGGGAAGTCGGGAGGGGGTGTTGGAAGTCTCCTGGGTAGCACAGAAAGGCAGAAAGTGAAGGGTTGTGGGAGGGCTGGGGAGGGCTGGGGAGGGCTGGGGAGGGCTGGGTCGTGAGGGGCTCGTGGAAGGGCCCGGTGTACCAAGCGCGTCTGAACACGGCTCCTCGTCCCGCGCTGGAGACAACGCTTGGCTCGCCGGAGGACCCCGACTTCCACACTCACACATGTGGCTTACATTCCTTCCTCCAGCTCCCCAAAACATTCCGCTTATGATCTCTTGGTTTAAAAGAAAAGAAGAACAAGGACCGTGTACGCTGGAAATCCCAAATAGCAATTATCGTGCAGCCACTGACCTAACGTGCTAAACGGCGATTCACAGAGAGGGAGTCAAACGGGTTTGCCTCCAACTTTGCATTTTCCTTATTTAATGATTCCGGGAACAGTCAGCGATTGCCCCTCCTCCTTCCTCCCCACCCCCAGCCGGCACTTACAGGCAGGAGGCCAGGGAGGGTGACCCGGACGAGGGTTGCAGCGCGCTGTCCGTGTCTGCTGTTTTGCTCTTCTCTGAAGGCAGTTCACACTCCACGTGGATTTCGCTTTTGACTGGCTATCAGAAGGGCCATTCGCCACTTGTCACGTGTCAGGACGCTGCATGGGGACCTGGGACCGGAGGTGCCGACTGAAGGAACGGTCTAGCTCCATGTCACTCTTCTCCACTCGCACGTCTCAGTTTGTTTACTTGAAATCTTTTGGCCATTGTAAGGAACGATGAGAATCTTTGACTTGATGCCTCTCTGAAAGACAGGGCAGACGTCCCAGCTGGGAGGAGGGAAGAAAAGAGAGAAAGCAGAGGAGACCCAGCATCCACAGTGGAAAGGACTGTTGGGTGGGCTTTCCCCAGAACTGAAATGTTACAGGTTTTAGCAAGTTGTTTGGGGGTTGATCTCCTACACCCTGGAGTTCTTTCTAGAACTGTGTCATTGTAGGGCCTAGCTTATCTGTCAAATGAAAATCCAGAGATTTTCATAACAATAGGAGTTAAAGACAAAAAGATCAGGCAAGAATTTTGAAGCCATGAAAATGAGAAGAAAAAAAAAAACCCACATCTCATCCAACCAAAGCAAAGCCCACAGGCTCTTGGCTTTTGCCGATTCTCAATAGAGAAAAATATCTGATAGTTTGTCTGAAATGTTAGCATTGAAGAGCAGCCGTTCCTAATTGATACTGAAGAAAAGGTAAAGCAAAACAAGGCGAGAGGCTCCAACACCTAGCCAGAAAACTATGAGTACCTGCACACTTGAAAATGGGTATCAGTACTGTGGCTTCCTTTTGATCTGGACAGCATCCTTCTGATACCTCAGTTTACCTAGCTTTCAGCTCAAATGCCAACAGTCGTGAAGCCCCAGCAAAGTTCATCATGGTTTTTGTCACAGTAGCAAGCAATCAATTTCAGTAAACTTGAAAGTAAGCAAGCTTTGCTTAAACAATAAATTTATGATATAGTAGGGCTGTGTTTCATAGCCTACCATCTCCAAATAGTCCCCAAATGTCACCATGTCACAGAAGATGAGGAATTCCAAGAACCAGTCTTTTCTTTGGCATCTTCTTCCTTTTCACAGTCGGCGATCCTTATTTGTCAGTGATTTTTTTTTAAGATTAAATAAAACGTATTAGAGAAGAAAGGCAAAGGGGAGACACCTAAAGACAATATGTTAGCTATTTGCTACAAAATAGTTTAAGTAATCATGACTGGTACTTTGCATTGTGGCATTTGTATGTCATGCAAGCAACCATAATTGTGCCTGCCCTATATAAGGAAAATAGAACAATATTCAAGGATGTAGAAAGAGGGAGTATAACACTTAGCTTCAAAAGACAAAAACAAAGACAGACAGTGTGGTGTTTATAGAATGACTTTTTAAATTTTGTAAATGGTCAACCATTTTTGCCTTAAGAATGATTCATATCTTATGTAATTTATGATTTGTTCTGTAAATTCATGTCTGTTAAAGAGTTTAGCCTTTTCCGTTCCCAATCTGCCTCTCTGGTATCTTCTTAATTGCCTTACTCTGCATTGAAACTCTGCGGAATCGTTTAACCAGGTACTAGGCTAAACCCAGAACACTGAAAATTGGTATTCTCTTCAAAGAGAGAAGGAAATACACAATTTAAGGTAAGGAACATTATATTGCTTTAAATGAGAGGGGGGTAGAATCCACCAATTTGTATGGTTAAACATTTCACAGTATCTACCTGCCACACACAGAGTATAAAGAAAAGATGCAGAAATCACCCCAGCCCTGCTAACCCAGTGAACTCTCAACAACAGGGACAGGTGAGCCGCCCCCCCCACCTTCCTGTTGAGTATTATCTGCTTTCATCTCCAAGTGCAAGAGAAAATGATGAGGTGGGCTATTAGGAGACCAGCTTTCTACTGCTGCCTACAATCAATACCAGATAGAGACGCCTGATAGAGACTCCACGTGGCGTTCCTCACTGTTGACGTGGCCAAGATGACCATTAGTCTTCAGAACAGAGCCCAAACGCAACTGTATCTTGGAAGAGCTACAGGAGGGTCCCCACCCTCGGAAGAGCTCTGCAGTTCCCTCTCCATTCCGCTTCCTGAAGGGCAGCTGTGGGGTTGAGTCCCTCTGCCCTCCTGACCCAGGGAGAGGCTTGGCTTTCCTGGCACATCTGGCGGTACAGGAAAGACATTCATTCATAAGGGAGAAGGGCCCAGCCCCTGCTTCGAAGGTGTGGGCATCTCCACAGGGACAGATGAAAACACCCTGCCGGGTGGGCAAGAAACGCACGCTGCCTCTGTCGTTCGGTGGATGAGGGCAACGTCACGGGCAAGTAGAGACCATGCCGCGCCCTGGACACCCTGGGCGGGATGGTCAGCGTCCTTTGGGGCCTCACCCAGAGCCACCAGAGGGGTTTAACATGCAGACTGACACGGTTTGCAACGAGCTGAGGTCTTAAAGGCTGTAGCGTCTATGGGCATGGGATCATGTACGTGTCGCACAATTGAAACGAGGAGGGCAGTGAGGAGGCTGCATTGTCCAGAGAAAAGACAGCCTGTGGTGTGGGCTGGGGACGGAAGGGAGGGGGACAGCCGGCGGAAGAGGCGTGGGCGGGGACTGTGGGTCCTGGCTGAACTTAGTTCAGGCCAGGCTATGCCCCATGACGAGTAGCACAACCGCTTCAATGGATGGCTACCATCTGCGTTTCCGTCCCTTTATTCCGACCTGGTGGATCTGACGGAGACGCGCCCCTGTGGAATGCGCCTGGTGGCTAGGGGCCGAGGGAATGCAGACGGGGGCACGTGGATCTTCATGGCTGCCGCGTGGGGGGGATGGTCCTGCCCCCGCTCACGGTTCACTGGCAAGACTGAGTCATCCCGTTACCACAGACAACAGATGACGGACAGGTGCCCTGCCCCTGGGGGGAGCCGCGGAGGGGAGCGGGGATGGAGGGATGCGGTTCGTAGCTGTCACAGGAGATGCCAGGAAAATTCCTAGATCTCTTTTAGTCTGATTGACGGTGCGGACCGCAAGCCAGGCGGTGGCAGTGGGAAGGGAAGGCAGACGCTGGAGCCCTTCACGGAGCTGCCGGTCCAATGCCTGCCTCGTCAGGAGATCACAAACCGGGTGTGCTCTGAGCCCAGCTCCGCCACGGCCTCTCAACCCCGACTATGGCTGGCGTTGAACCACCGGAGCTGACGGCACATGCGTGAACTCCAGGACCGAGGAACGCGGAGAGCCGGGGTTTGGGCATAGCTCCCTCAAGAGCTCTGCTAGTTGCTGGGCAGTTTCAGCCCACCACAGACTGTGGCAAGGCGCTGCGCTCTGGCCTCTGACGCAAGCAGAACGTCAGAAGTGTGTCTTCGCATTTCAGACCACTTCCTGCCTGCTGACTAGCTCTCAAATTTGGAGCTAAGTAAGCTTCCAGCTCTACCTAAGAAGGGCTTTTGTCAGACTGGACAAAGGACCACTCCAGGCCACACCAGGGCCGAGAACAGTTAACGGATGGGAAGGAGACAAAGCAGGCCAGAAAGATGAGCGTGCTCTCGCTAAAGAGATAATCCTGCGTCTATAAAACCTCTCTAAGTATAGAAGAATGCAATAAATGCCACGTAATGACCCATCAGTTCATCAAGTATTTACTGGATTACAATGAGTCACGCGGTGAGGGATGGAAGATAAATAAAGTCCAGTTCTTGCTTCCCAGTCCACAGCCTCCCTCCACCTTTTCGTGCAGCATAAAGTACTGGAAAACGGTCACTGGGTTCCAACAGGCAGACAACCCTGTAGTTCACACAGGGGTAATACTGGGCTTAGATGCGTGAAGCTGAGCAGCCTTCAGAGTCAGAAGAAACTGGTAGGTACATTGTGGTTTCTCTGGGAAGCCAACCGAAAAGGAATAAGGCTGGCGTGGCGGGTTCTGAGGGACCTGGAGAGCATCTGGAGGCCGCCATCTTGAGGCCAGCCTGGGGCGTGTGGATAGGATGCTGCCCACGGTCGCTTGAGCAGAAGAATGATCACGAACTACATCCAGACCAAGAACTCCTGTCCGGTGAGGCCGAGGAGCACAGAGGTGAGCCGAGGGAGTTTTAAAAGATGAACAGCATGCTGGTCACAGGTCTAATCCGGGAAGTGCAAGCTTGTGGCGAGAACGGTCAGACGCCGTTGGCAGGGCCTCGAGGTGAGTTCACAAGTCCTGCCCAGGAACTGACAACGGCCCCCATACTGTGTCTCAGCCCAGGGAGTTTCTGGTTAACGATGAGCGACATTTAAAACTCCAGCTCAATGTTCCTTTTGCCTCAATGTCTGTGCTACAGGTTATAAACACATGAGGCATGACAGAAAGGGATGACTTGTAAAAAAGTAAACAAAAACTATTTTCTGCATTACGAGTACCTTGTCTACCTCGATAAGAGTACCTTGAATCCCAACAGTACATGGTTTGACCTAATGGGAACACGCACTGCGTATAGGGTTAAATTCATGAGGTGTATAAACTCTTTGTAAACCTGTGATATCGATTTAGGTACATGGTTGGGACCTACTTGGGGCACGCAGGAAATGCTGATACTCAAGCTTTTCTGGTTGGATGATTGCAGAGTTCTTTCCTTGAAAAAAAACACAGCTCTGCTGGCGTAGGGAAGGGGTGCGCTGGCAGGCAGGATGTAGTCCACCAAAGCTGTGAGCAGCCAGCATATGGAGATCAAGAGTCTCACGTGGCCAGCTTCTCAGACCGCAGGTCAGCTTCTCTTCAGAGAGGAGGTGATGGAGCTAGCAGCCCTGCTCTAGGCCCCAATTGACTCACAAACCAGCAAACCAGCTTCATGGACATCCGCTTGCCCACTGCAGGGATAGGGGACAGTCCACGGTTGGCTCCCTAGACTGGATATGCTGATCTTCATTCATCAGCCCTCTCCACCTTCTGGATCCCACCTGCAGGCCACGATCTCCTGATTCACCCTTCCGGGAGTTTTGTTTTTAGCTCCAACCGTACGGTCAAATGGGGGTGCGTTCGTTCACAAGATCTGCCTTAACATGGTGTCACCACCTAACCGGTCTACAAGGCGGAAATCCCTTGCCCCTTCCAGCTTCAGAGGCCAGAAGTCACAGATCAGGGGGTCCACAGGGCTGAGTTCTTCTGGGGTTAGGGAACAATCTGTCCCAGGCCCCCCTCTTCACCTTCAGTGGTAGTGACTGGCTGTCTTTCACTCTCCACGGCTTGCAGATGTAGCCCTCCAATCTCCGCCTGCACATTTGCACTGGGTCTTCCCTGAGCACGTGCGCATCTGTGTCCAAATTCTTATCATCTTGTAAGGACCCAGGGTCCTGTCAGATGGACCCCACCCTCTTGATGACCTTCGAACTTGACTCTTCCAAGATCTTAACTCTAAAAGTGGATACATACAGTGAATTGCTGGGTGCTGGGCTTCCACGTGCGTTTGCTGGAGGGGATAGAACTTGGCCCACGGTGTGGCAGACATTTCAACTGCTCCTCAGGTCAGCTCGTCTTGAGAACCGTTCCTGAAAGTCAGACCTTCTTTATCTGACTTTCATTTGTTAAGTTCTTGTATTTTTAGCATCTCTGCTTGCATTCCAGGACTTTTTTTTTTATTTTTAACAAAAGCTAGAATTGTGCATCCCATTTAACTCCAGCAATCTGAGTGTACACAAATTTGTTTTACTTCTCTTCTTTTATTCTCCTACCAAATAAAAAGCAAGTTCACTTTTTTTTTCATGGCAAACCTAGGAACAATCAACATGGAAATAGGAGTTGTTTGAATTTTTTTTTTCAGCTCAATTAGTTTTACTTGAAAGTACTTCTGAAATGTAGTGTTGAGTACACATCTATTCATCAAGGTAATTCCCAATGAGTACAATCACTATCACAGGCAAAAACTGGTTATCATAAGTTAAAGTTGAATTGTAGCTGAGTTCCACTGGCTCACACCCACCATCTGAGCTACTCAGGAAGCAGAATAGCTTCCCAGGCAGAATGACATATGGAATTCTTATCACTATTTAATTGGCTAAAGCCCAGAAGTGGAGATGTGGCTCAAGTAGTAGAGCACCCACCTTAAGCAATAAAAGCCAAGAGCACTAGACCCTGACTTCAAGCCCCAGTACCAGCACAAGGGGAAACAAACACCACCTTATAAACTGAATTGTAAACGTTGGTATTAATCATTCAGCCTCCCCTTGAGCAGTGTATCGCCCACGTTCTATCAAGTAAGGTCAGGGGAAAGAGATGGAGCGCAAGTAGATGATGGACCAGTGGTGTTTCTCGTGGTTACCTGTGATGAGATGGAAACCTAGTTTTCCTGTGAAAGGGGGCCTCGTCAGAACGAATGCGAATCTTATTTGAAATAATGTTATTGTTTGGTTTGTGCCTGTGGCCCCTGTGGGAATCGGGAGCAAGGGAAGCTCCTGGAGCCCTGGACGTGTGGGTAGTGATGGCCATTGGTGTGGGGAGACGGGAGACGGCCTCCGGCGGCGGTGCTGTGAGTGCACCTGTGAACATCCTCGTGTCTCCTTCCACCTGCCAGCCACAGGGGAAGACTGCGTGCAGGCCGACCCTCAGCGGTGAGTCAGCCCTGCCCGCCCGCCCGCCGGCTCTCGCTCGGTCTGCAGAATCACGGCTGGAGACGTGGAAGCCAGGATTTCAACCGCCAGCTTCGCAGTCTCCCTTCCGGGACAGTTCCATGTCAGCAGAGCATGTTTCTTGTTTCCAGTCACCTTGGCTGGTTCTCATCAGGATCAGAACCAGGAAGATGAAGCACTTCCTGCCTCTCCCTTCCTGCCACCCCAGGACTTCCCAGTAAGACAGAATCTACGCCACCAGTGTCCTGGAGCCCACGGAGGAAGGTGACCTTGCGTGTGCCCAGCAGCACACAGACACAGAGGTCAGAGTCTGGCAGCCCTCTGCAGCACATGCAAGGCCATTGAGGAAGACAGTGTGGATTTAGTAAGTCCACAGCAAGGCTCGGGGGGCGTCTGTCTCTTTAAATCCGTCTCCTCCCAAGTGAAATATGTGGGCCTGATGAATGGCAGAGCAGAGCCATCCGTAAAAGGGCAGAGGAAAATCACATTCATTTGCATACAGTAATTATTCTGTGAATCAGGCCACCTTTATTGCTGGCAGAAAATCTACTGTCAGCATCAGTCTATAGATCACGTCTGGAAATCCAACAGCCAACGCGCCATCGTTGGAGTGCGTGTGGCCTTGCGTCCCCGCACACCGTGGCTCGTCGCTGGCGTGGCTTGGTTAGACGGCCGCTCCTTCCCAGGACCCCGCGATCCACGCTGGGATCCGTTCGGGGGAGCTCGCTGGCGGCCGGTCCTGGACGGCTCTGCTTCCTGAGAACCAGGCTGAGCATGGGAAAGCGTGGGAAGGAGGGAGGGAAAGGCCTCTGACATCCTCGGCTTGCCAGAGAAGGCTTCACCCCTCCCGAGAGCTGGGCCCTTCCCAGGCACCCCAACACACACACACACACACACACACACACACACACACACACACACACACACCCCGCTGCGGCCCTCGGACCTGCGAGTCCCCACTGGGATCTGGGGAAGGGGAGGCTTCTACACTTAGGGTTACTGCTTTCGTCCATTCGTCCAAGGAGGAAGAGGCTCCCCTTAACTTGGTGGGCTCTCCTCGTTTGGGACGTGAGGAGACTGGAAAGCAGAGCAGCTGAGCAGCGACACAGAGGGAACGTGTCCTGGGGAGGGGGGTGAAGGCCTGGGGTGGGGGGGAAGGGTTCTCGGTGGGAGGAGCAGAGCGAGGGACAAGGGGACACTTCCTTTGAGGAACGGCAAGGCTTAGCCATTCCAGCGCTTGGGGCTTGCTTGTGTCCGTCACTGCCCGGAACATCCACAGGTTCCAGTCCCAAGCCTCTCAGGCAAGGTCGGGGCAGGCACCCGGGGCCTGTGCTCCCTCCCAGCATGCACCTGGACACATCTGCGGTTTATCCATCCACCCCCAGGCCCGAATGCCTGCTGTACCAACGGAGTAGAGGCGCATGGAAACTCCAGAGTAGACTCGACATAGGAAGCCCTTGCCATGCCCCTAGCGGGCAGCCGCCCCGGGACCCTTTCATGACACGGATGAGCCCGAAGAACAGTGACGGGAGCCAGACACTGGTCCACAGCGTGGTAGGCGTCCACCTCGCTGAGGGCAGAGAGGAGAGGGTGGGGGCCGGCCGGCGGGGGCCGCTGTGCAATGGGGGCAGCTTTGGTTTGGGAAGATGGGAAAGTTCTGGAAATGATGGTGGTGGTGGTGGTGAAAAGCCGTGATTAAAATAACAGCCTGTGCTGTGTATGTCTCATCACAATAAAAATGTCTACATTAAACGTTTTTTATCTTTAAGTATTTGTACAGAGGAGTTGTTATTCGACAAAGCAGTTTGTGGAAACAATGAATCTTGATCCGCGACGTCACCTCTTGGGAGGGTGAGATTGGGGAGACCGTGGTTCAAAACCAGCCCGGGAAAGTGCTGTAAGACTCCATCTCAATGGGAAAATCTCGGCGTGGCAGTAGGCATCTGCCATCCCAACATAGGTAGGAGGGCACCGGGAGGCATGGATAGGAGAACCGCATCCAAGCTAACCTGGGAGGAAAAAATCCAGATTCTGCCTCCAAATGAGCCAAGTGGAAAGGACTGGATACATGGAGCAATGGTAGAGCACTTGCCTACCAAACACAAGGCCCCGAGTTCAAACCCCAGTGCTTCAACTATCGATCATTATCGACCTAAAAGATCCAGAGACGTATTGATCTAGAAGAGTAATCAGTCCAAAGGGAGGAAGAGGCATTCGCATTAAAAATATTAGGGACAAAATTAGCAAGCGAGTTAAGGAAAGGGTAATTTACCAGTTATTTAAAAAAAAATAATAATAAAAGGACTTCAGAGTTTACTCATTGCTTTAACCAGGACTCCCCGAGGTGAGGCCACTTGCCTGTCAGGTGTAGGAACAGAAGAGGAGGATCATGGGTAGCCCTGGAGACTGTGAGCAGAGCCGCGTCTTACCATCTCCACCATCTCCACCGTCCCACCGAACAGGGCCCAACAGCTGCCTTCGCACTTAATAAATACTTGTTGATTCATTAAGTCGGAGCTAAGTCTGAGCGATGAGGGCCATGCAGGAGAAACAGATAAGCCATATCACCAAGGAAATAGATTGCAAAGATTGTATTTTACAATGTATAAATATCTCAGATACTAACGTAACGTTCAAAGCACAGCAACGAGCCTACCAGTTCAAGCTGCCTGGATATCAGAAGGTTGATATGTAAGTCAGACTTAGAAGTTCCTACCATGTATTTATTTTTCGAACGTCTTCAAAGGTACACAGATCTGAATGCAATAAAAACAGAGGATCAACTGAAAAAATTCCCACACTCATAAAGGAATGCGATCCCATATCATATAGGAAGCAAGGTAACATTTCCTGCAAAGAGCCGGAGTCAGGCACCCTTGACGTATTCTAGTTCTGTGCCCTGTGACCTCCCCTGCTCCCCAGGGGAGCCGCCGTGATCTCTGGACACCCACATACGTGGCATGGTAAGGAAGTTTGAGGTGCTAGATGAAAGTTCCTCAAGGCAGCCAAGTTCATCACTGTGTTCCATCTATGGGCTAATGGTGGGCGTTTTCCATTCCAGAGTCTTAAGCGCCCAGAGAGAAACATAGGTTCAGCATTTCCAAATGGTGGAGTCAGCTACGGGCCATGTCACATCATGGGAGTCCGTCGGTCTGCTCTGTCTGCTGCGTTCATCTGCTTCCTGAGTGAAAGCCAGGCCTGCCCTCCGTCTGCGAGGGGGGGAGAGCCGATGGTGGTCCTTCTGGCCTCGAACGGCATCCCGTCGCGCCGTGTCGGCTTCCGGCACCGTCGCCCATGCTTGGCAAAGGTAGGCAGAACTTGGATTTTTTTCCTCTTCGTTTTCCTCTCAGTGAGTGGCAACACTTGGCGCGTTCTGGGGTTCATTAGGGATCAAGCTGCCGATATGGTCTTACTCCGATTGGTCCCTTATATAACGGTACCCCTGCCAGTGTTTGCATTCCGCCTCAACTGAAAATTTGTCAGAGAAGAAAGGCATTAAACCTGTCACTGCAGATAAAGATCAGGCGCTTGATTTCGAACAGAGGAGGCAAACACTCTACTGTGACTCCATTAACTCTTGAGAACACTGCTCAAAGCGTTTTAGAGAACGTGAACGGTCCTGGGAAGGGAGAAATAAATCCAAATCTCACCACAGTTCCAGGCGTTACAGCGGCGTGGGCTCTGGACAGAACCACAGTGGGAGGAACTCAAATGGCCAGCACTTCTCCTGGTTCTTATTCGGTTCCAGTTTATGACAAACACAACTCCACGAGACAAGTAGATCTAGCACACTGTATCTGAAAATTAAATTCTAACAATTTTGCAGAACATTAGGATTTGGGAAGATGACGATTCTGGGGGAAAAAAAATGTGGGATATTAAAAAATCTAGCCCTTGTGCTCTATGTCGCTGCAGTCGTTAGAGAACCAGCATGCTGATGGTAAGGTGCTTTCATTGTCCCACTCAATACTTCCCTGATTTGTTGAATAATACAAAACCTTGTCTTTGGTTTTAGCCCATGCTTGAATAGACGTGGCAGCTTCTCACAGGGGGCTGCTCACGAAGAAGACTCACAGTCACAGTGCCCCTGCGACGTCACCGGATTTCCACGACACCACGGTGCTCCTGCGACGTCACCGGATTTCTGTGACCGGCTGGACGGCAGGCATCACTGGCCCCATTTTCTAGATGCAGACGCTGGGACCGGGAGAGGTTAAGTGACGGGTTGAACATCGCAAGGAAAATTAAACTTTCAAATTGAGTGCATTTTTTACGATGCTGTTTCTGAAGGTTGTCGCCTCGGAGGCAGCCACAGGCCGGCTCCGTCCGACTCTTCATACAGCCTTAGGCGAGTCATTTAACCTCTCCCGGCTCTGTCTCAACATTAGGTAGAATTGACAATTCCTCCCAGCCATCCGCACCCTGCTGGGAGGATTAATGGAATGGGGCCTGTGCGGGGGGCTGGTGGAAGGCGCTTAGACATACAGAACGTGCTCCCTGGCCCCTCAGAGGCTCTGCAGGCCCCCCCGCCCCTCCCCGGGAGCCGGGACGTCTGGCTGGACATTGGAGCGGGCTGCCGGTGTGTCCTGGGGCTCCCAGAGGCGCCGCGGGGCCCAGGCCCGGTGCACAGACCCCACCCGCCGGGAGCAGTCCTGTCTCCCCAGGCTGAGGACAGGCGGGCGGGCATCCGTCGGGCTCCTGACTCCACCCGGGGCCTCTGTCCTGGGTGTGCGGCTTCGCAGTCAGCGGGCTCAGGAGACACCCCCCCCACCCCCGTGCCCCGACCCCTCCCCACGACCACAGTGACCGCAGCCCTCCACCTCTCCCTGACGCAGGTTAGCAGCAGCGGCAGCACCTGACCTTGGGGTACCGCCTGGCCTGCCGTCGGTGCCGTTTGTCTCCCCACACTCCTAGTCCCCAGATTTCCCCCTCTCCTCCCCGCACCATAGCAAGTGTTCCGGCCTGGCCCACCCACGAGGCCCCCGGGGCCTCCACAACACCCGCAAACTCCTGTGCCCGCCTCTCCGGCTCAGCTTCTGGTTGCTCTCTGACAAGCTGTCCTCAGCACAGCACACGAATGTTGTTTCCAAAAGTAATGAAAGCCAACTCCTGATTTTTGTTTCCCCCTCAAGCCCAATATTCAGGCAGGGCAGACACCTGACAGGGCCTGTGTCTGTTCTTAAACATCCCACCTCAACTCCTCCTCCTCTTCCCACAGTGACCTTGCTGTGCGTCAGCCGTCCTACCCCGCCCCCCAGGCCCTGTGCGCCGGCCGTGGGTCCCTGATTCCCAAGGACCTGCTTCCCTCATTCCTTGACTGTTTCCAAGTCGATTGAGTTCAAGCACGTCTGCAGAGATCACTTCCACAGTATTGCTTCCCCAGCGCATCTCTGTCCCAACCTGTCCGGATGGTTCTTTCTTTCCCCGTTACATTTGCTGCCTTCCTGTGCATCAGCTTGCCTCCTAGGGGGGCAGAAACTGTGGGCCACAGAGGGTGGCCACTCTTCAGAAGCGGGGGGGGGGGGGGGAGGGGAGGGGCGCCAGGGGCCAGTTTTGTTAAATGGTGGTAGGTGCAGGAAAGCTTCCCCAAGGCCAAGAGAGGGGCCCTGGCCTTGGCCTCGGCTGGTTGCTGAGAAGGCGGGGCCATCTTGGGTTTGCGCTGTGTCCTGTCCTCCTGTCCTCGTGTGTGAGTCAGGTCCACCTCTCCCTTGGGTGAGGAGGTCAGTCCAGGAGAGGACTGGCTGCCGCGTGCCTCCCTGGGAACGGAACCTGTGTCTGCAGTCACTCTGCTTCCCCCTCAGCACGTGCTCCGAGGTGCTGGGCAGCAGGTCTTCAACACACAGACCTGGGCCACCGCCCTTCAGTCCACGGCATCAGCCACACGGTGTGCTGATTTCTTGGAGCTGCTGTGACAACTCACTAAAACGCTGAGTACTAAAATGCCACGAACGGATGTGGCCCAGTCCTGGGGTTCAAGGTCGAAGACCCTCAGGAGCCTGGGGGCTTCCTGGGGGCTGTGTGTGAGCCCCTTGGGACCCTGGGGGCTTCCTGGGGGCTGTGTGTGAGCCCCTTGGGGCCCTGTGTGAGCCCCCTCCCCTGAGCTCTCTGTGGCTTCGGGTACTAAAGTCTCTGGGGCCCATGTTGCTGTGTCTTCCCATCATCTTCCCTCCATGAATGGGAATGGCTGAGTCTAGTTTTGTCTTCTTACACAGAACCCACACCTACCTACTAGGTTGAGGTCTAGGCTAGTGGTTTCCGTTTAACTTGGACCTCTGCAAACTCTCCAGCGAGGAGCTGAAGGAGGTCAGGATGTCGGCCTTGCGTCGTTGAGGGCTGGAATTCGGTTCATGACATACGTGGCAAGCTCATTCAGGGCGCTTCTTATACGCCCTGGTTTCCACCGGTCGATCATAAACTCTGGGAAGCAGGTAGCTTGGGGGGCCTCTTGTTGCTGTGGATGTTGATATTTTGCCGATCCCAAAGAAGCATTTAGAGGAAGGATCTGAAAGTAGTAGATTCCGGCGAGCACTATTTAAACCGAAAGAACCATGTCGGGGACAAGTTGTTGGCCTTATCCAAAGTGGAGCTGGTGTTGCATCAGGAAGTGCGGGCGCAGACCCCAGGGGCCGCAGCTCCATCCGTGGGGCTATGAAAGCCATCGTGGAAAGGTGGTGGCCAGCGGTGCTGAGCGGCTGGTGAGGGGCATCCAGGGAGCTCGGAGCTTCGGTTTCCTGGGCTCTGGCCCCAGGCCGGTCCCTGAACGCCGGGCACTGGCCAGGGCCGCCCCCCATGGCTCCGTGCTGATCGCACAGCACAATAGTTGCCTGGAAACCCCGTTAGCTCATCAGCCACGGTGGCCTGTTACCAATTTGCAGAAAATGAAACGAGGCCCCCGAGGACCGTCATTTCGGGGTGTGTAGTCATTTAGGAATGTTTGAAGGGGTCTGGAAAGCTGCGCGGCCAGGCTGTTTTCACAGCGCAAATGGCACGAGGCAGGGTGGGGAGGGCGCATTCCCAGGTCCCTGCCCGAGCGTGCGTGCGTGGCCCTCTTATCGGCCTCGGAGCCAGGGACCTTTTGTTTGTTTACTAACTCAGATAAGCTTCCAGATCCTTGGGAACACTCCAGTAAATCTGTTTTCCCAAATACTTCTCTCTTGTTTATGAAGCACGTTGGAAAGCTATGACAGCTTGTTACAGATGGAAAATCACCCCTCCGTCTTCCTAAGCCCCATCTTCATCGCTCACCCCCACATGCTCCCAGAGAATTTCCAAGCTTCGTCCAAATCAAGAGCCCGGCTGGGAGTCCCTCTGGTCGAATTTGCATATCTTGAGTTAACTCAGTGCAGTTCCATGGACGTTCAGCTCATTCTTCCCTTAATTACCTTTGAATTGCTGCACATATTTCAATACGTGGCCATGCTATAATTACTACGACTCCACCTGAAAGCCAGGAACTTATTTTTATTTTTCACTGTTATAAATAAAAAGATCCAGTAGAAAAGGGCTTTGCTTTCGTGGGAACAGAGCAAATCTCATCGATGTGGTGTTTTTTTTTTTTTTTCCCCAGGCACGATTAGTTCAGTGTCAACCCCAGTTCCTGCACGGGTTTTTTTTTTTTCTTTTTTTTATGGTTCCAGGCAGTTGGGTGTAATTCCAACAGCCTTGCCTTTATTAACCATCTAATGGATTATCCTGCTTCGCGTCTGTGTGGCACCAGATGGTATCACCTCGTCAGCGGGCTGCTGCCTTGTTAATTCAGAGAGACGCAGAAGCACTAAAGGTCAGAGCAGATGGTCTGTCTGTCCTGCCCTTTTACACCCAGGAAAGGCCAGTGCACTGCGTCTTCTCCCCTTTACCCTGAAGGTGGCCAATGGCTACAAGTATCTGATTTTGATTTTGCCTTGTTATTCCATTTCTACTTAAGTGCCACCATCGATAACTCGACAATCAGTGTGTACAGTCTGACCGTTCTTTGTGTATTCTAACCACCTCAGTCTATAGAAGACAGCAGAGTAAAACAAAGTTTCCTGCTTTCTTTTTTCTAAGTGAACATGAACTTATTTTCACCAGTTCACGTATTTTTGCAACCGTTCTTAGTACCATTTTCTAAGTGATGTTTTCAGTGACAGCTTATATTCTGAGTCTCTGTCGCATGAATTATTCTCTGAACCAGGCTTGTTTGGGCCATCCATCTTCCTCGGTCCAGGGTGAGTGGGTCTTGTCTTGCCAGGTGGGATTTTAACCCTTTTTCCTCTTTAAGTTGTGGCTGAATTCTCTCTCCCACCTGGTGTCTCCCGTTCGTACTCAAAGGCCTTCTCCTGGCTTTGTTCTCATGAACTGAAGATGGCAGGACGGTGGAAGGATACATCTCCGCACACTGACCCAAACAGCCGCCTGTCCCAGAAGAGTAACCCAGGGTGCTCCTTCAGAACGAAGCCGCACAGCCACCCATCTCCTTTGCACCGGAGGAGACCTTGCACGTCAGCAGGTGGTTCCCGGGCCGCTCCCCCGCCGCCCTCTGCGTCCGCCTCTGTCTTTCTCCCTGCTTTCCCCTGGAGAAGCGTGGATGCCCGTCTCACCGCGCCGAGACTTCTTCGTGGAAGCCCTCTCCGGGCCTGACCTCCTCCCGGGCTCTGTGCGCCGGTGGGGGGCCGATGTCTGTCTTCACGATCTCCTTCCTCACCCACCGTCTTGAAGTTCTGGGCAGCACATCCACTTTCATTTCAGATGAAGGTTTTCTTCCTTTCCTTTAGCCGTGGGCCTGAAAGTGGAGGCTGGGGATGAATCTTCACAGGATACAGGTACTAATCGCGGTTGTATCAAAGCGTGGACGTGGAACCAGGACGGATCTCAGTTCCCAAGGGCTTGCCCTCCGCACCTCACGCCCGAGATGCTGAGGGGTGCTGTGGATAATTCCGGGCAATCTCTGTTCATGTTGAATGGTGGCTTGCTTCTTTTCACTGCTCACGTGTCTTCTGGCTCCATGTCTGGCTTTTCCCAGGCTGCACAATCCTGAGGCAAATTGTAGACTTGGACGGAAGCCATGTTCAGCTCATTTCCTCCTCGCAACATTACATGGCGCATTATATTCAACGTTGTCGGTAGTGGGTACTTCAAAGTTTCTTTTTGCAAGATGCTATAAAGAGACTCAAAGACATGGGAGTTCAGAGGTGATCCTCAAAAGCAGCAGGCTTACAAATGAAGTGTCTAGAAAACAAGAGAGCCAGCTAGAACCACATGTGTGCGGCACTACCTGGGGATGATGGAGCCGTGGCTTCCTGCTTGAAGGAGCATCGGGTGATTAGGGGAAGGTGCAGGCAGGACTCTTACCTTGATATCTGAGAGTGACCCAGCTCAATGAACCCGGTCGCCCAGGCTCTACTAGAGATCACGATACGATTTTTATTCCTATTTGGCAGACAGATAAACTGAGGCACTCACAAGGGAAAAGATTCAATCTGATACAAATGGTGGTGTCTATGGAAAAGGCTAGACAAAAGCCGGATACTATAAATTGTATTTGATTTATCTTCAGTACAACCCTACAATATAATACAATATCCATTACAGATAGGAATGAGTCTCCTGGTTACCATTTCCCCAAACAAATAGAAATAGAAGTTACTCAACCCTGAAGCTCACGTCACCGCAGGTGGAGGAGAGCTTTTCCTCTCCTGTGCAGGCAAGGAGGGTGGACGGACGCGTCCGGCCTGGGAGAGGGCTCCGAGGGCCGCGGCCCGGGCGGGGCTGATGGATGGGAGGGCTCCCGGATCCCAGCGGAAGGTGGGCTGGATGAATGCTGCCGCCTTACAGATTATTGAAATCAGCTTCCCACGCTGCGGACACTTACCGAGATGAAGCCCGAGTCCCGAGCCCCCGAGCTCATCCCTAGTCTAATAGCATGTCAGTGATGGTGACCAGTGAATTAACCCTGGAAAACACTTATTGATCTCACCTCAGATTGCTGACTTCAAAAAAATGTCATTGCTTCATCACATGCCCTGTTCCGCCTCATTAGCCGCTGTCACTTTGTTCCTAGGCACCAAGGGACTCATTATTCCTGACATAGTACTTGAGGGAGCTGGGGGCTGCCGGGAAGCTGGGTCAACAAGTGCTCCTGGCCCTGCTCCCCGGCCCCGCTCCCCTGCGTGATCCCCACGGACGGAGCCCCCGGCCCGGAGCCCAAGCCCGCCAACGCCGACCCTGCGCGTGGATTCTCTACCTCCCGGCCCAGTGCAGCCCGCGGACTTCCGTTTCTGTGATTCCTCAAGTGCTGCTTCCGAGGCCTAATAACGCTTCTCCTGGTGTCGTAATTGGCATCTCCCGGGCTCTGCCGCTGACCCAGCAGCGCCCCAGGACAGCTTTGCAGTAGAAGTTGCTAAGCTCCATTAGATGATTCTTAATTAGGTAAAAAAAACGATGCCGAGATCTGAAATGCAAATTAGAAGGCCATAAGAAGTAGGAATCAGACCAGATCATTAAGGAGCAGGCTTAGAAACAGCGGAACTTTGTAAAAGTAAAAAGTAAGTGTGGAAGTAAAAAGAAAGGAAAGTCAACTTTTATAGGCAAAGAAGAACTGAGAACCGTTTTCCAATTCTTAGAGAAAAAAAGGGTTTGTTTTAATTTGTACAGAATACAAGTACTAGAAGTTTTCCTTACTCTATCCTTAGAAGAGACCATAGACAAGAAGAAGATGCAGTTTGTGACATTAAAAATCAAGCAGGATACCAGGTGCCAGAGGCTCACTCTGCTCTCGCTAGCTGCCTAGAAGGCTGAGATCTGAGGCTCTTTGCTGAAGCCAGCCCAGGCGAGAAAGTCCATGAGATGCACATCTCCAATGAGCTCGCAGAGAGCCGGAAGCGGGGCTGTGGCTCAAGTGGTGGACCTCTAGCCTTGTAGCCTAGAACAGAAAAGCCCAGGGACAGACACTGCCTAGGCCCTGAGTTCAAGCCCCGGGACTGATACACTCCCCCCCCCCCCAAATTAAGTAGAAATGAGGAGAGATCCAAAGAGAATACTCAATTCCTTTGCGAGCCTGGATGAAAGGTGTGACCTGGGCAGGACCTGCATGGGAGAGAGGGCCTAGGAAACAAACTCTCCCTCCCCCAAAGCAAGCAGCCGTCCCAGAGAACGGCAGTCCCGTTGGAAACGAGCTTACAAGGTTGTTTGCTACTTCTCATCCATTTCTGGTGCTTCCCTTTTAGATAAAGCATCCGAGTAGTGACAGTGGATGCGTGTCCTTGGGGACTTGACCCAGCTCTGCCGTCAGGAGTTTTGGGGACCTGTGACCAAGGTGGGGCAGGTGAGACGGGGAAGTTCTATCTGCAGAGGAGGAGGCCTTCCTGCGTACAACCTATTTCAGCAAAGAGTGCTTTGGAAGGGCAATACTTTATCAACCTTTTTCTGCTATTACATTCATACAGGGAAAAAAAATTATGGAGGGATTTGAATCAGTCAACCTTATCAAAGTTTTTGAGAATTTGACTCACGAGGAAAGGTCGAAATTCAATGGGCTTGGTTTCAAAGAGGGGAAAGTGGGAGGAATGGCAACGGCGGGGGGGTGGGGGTGGGCGTGGGGGGCAGCCAGCTTGGGTGGGGACATGCACGGGGGTTAAAGAGCACCAGACTGGGGCAAGAACGCACATCGGCAGGCGTGGCGAGTTCCCACGTGGACCGCGGGAGGCCATTCTGCCCACTTCCGTGTTCAGCAAGTGACCAAGAGCAAGCTGATTTGGAGAGGGGAAATCAGGAGAAGGCTGCCAAGGCGTGCTGGCAAGTGGAAAGGGAGAAGAGAAGCCACGGGGCCCCCCTGGAAAGGAGGCCAGGAGCTGACCATGGAGTAGCAGCATGGCACAGACTCTCCCCCCAGCCCCCAAGTCCCTCACATGTGGGGAGCAGCCTGCCAGATGCAAGCAGAAACAGGAGCTTGGCTCGGCTTGATGGGTTCTACTCAAACGGCGGGTCTCTCCCTCCCTTTGAACCCCACTGAGCTCCGCGCGCACACATTTACACCTGGCATAAAATACATCCATCTACCACGTTTTGCTGAGCTGCAATTTATGGCTAAGTGATAAACTCTAGAACTAGAGTAATCCTATAAATTCACAAGGCCTGTAAGTACACTAGAAGTATAAATATGCTAAATAGGGTCAAGAGACCCTTTTCCTTAAGGAAAGGCTTGAGGCTCGGCTAAAATCTGTTTTCATGTGTTTATAGTGTTCTTTTAGGTGGTTCTTTGGGAAGAAGTTATAGAGAATTTTCCTGGTGCCAAGCAGCAATTTTCATAGCTTCTGGGTCACTTTTGAGAAGAAACAGGACCTAAGGCCAAGGTGAAGGTCAATGTCAAGGACGTAGGCAGTTGGTCAGTCTCCTCCGCCCCCTCCTGATGACATCTGGGCCTCTAATTCTCGAATCTCCTTCTCACCTATTGGGTACGCATTGCATGGGATGGGAGGCTCGTGGCCTGTGGCCCCCTCTCTAAACCCTCTATGCTCGGGCTCAGGCTGTTGGTCTGACAGGCCAGGAGACTTTGGCGGCGGGTCTCTCGTCCCCGTGAAGGGCGTCTCTGGGTGCTGTCTCTGTGGGAAGGCCCCGCGACCACGGAACTGCCTGGGATGTAACCAAGTGGAAAGACAGCGGACACTAACTTCAAGCTCTCACCCGCTTGGGCCGTTTGTATAGTGTCAGATCGGTGCCTGACTAGCGTACCAGGTACCCCAAATGAAACCCAACACGGGCACTGCTGAGATTTGCGTCTCCGGAGACACGCACGCCTGCGTGGGCCACCGTGGCGCGGTTGTGCGTGGCTGACGGCAGCCCCGTGGTTCTGAGGGAACAGAAACGCCTGGCGAGCCAGCCCCCGACACGTGTGTGCACACACGCGTGCGCGGAGCAGACGGAGCCCTTGACACACGCGTGGCTCCTTCGCGGCCAGTAGGAAGGGGAGGTGGTGACGGCCCGTTGGGGCAGCAAGGAATGTGAATGTGTCACTAGGAGAACAGGTGTGGCAGGGACGGCGAGGCCAGACACCAGCACACGGGGACTCGGACATTAGAACCTCAACGCACGGTGCGCACGCTGCCCTCTTGTCTCGAAGAGAGAGGAGGGGGAGAAGGAGGACGGAAGTGGAAAGAAACAAAGCAGCTTTGCACAACTGCAAGCATGATGGACCAAAACGCTGATGCCGTTGCAGAAATAAGGAAAAATGTATCCCAGAAGCTAGCACATATCAACTTCTAAACGAAGAGACATCAAAACATTGAAGATCTCATCGCTTTCGGGTTTCCCGTGTTAGCATGGGTCCAAGAAGAAACAGAAGCCTGAAATAGGCAAGACCTAGTTTAAGAGCTATCTAAAACAAAGCTGGCTCTTACGTGCCTCTTTAAAATACCTCAAATAACCGATATTTCGCGTGTCATTTTAAAAGCACAGAGTATGGACGCAGCGCGTCTTAGCTTCGACACCTCCATTCTGTCAAGAGCTGATTTCTGTTCTTGCTTCGTTTCTTTTCTCAATAGTCACACTGTTCTCAGTATTCCCTTCTCAGGGGATTTTGTTGTTTTATCTGTGAGGGGTGACCACTTGTTTCACTGAGTTTATATGCACATGAAAGTATTCTTTAGAAAGATGATCACTGTCCATACTTGAAACTTTTTTTTTATCCTTGAGTTAGGCTATTTTACAGACTAGATGCTAATTTTTAGAAAGTTATAATGCCAATGAAGTCTTTTACAGTCTAGAAGTCTCTCCCAAGTCAGCTTGGAAAACAAGTGTAATGAAAATAAGCCTATTCTGTGTGCTATGGAAACATATTTAGAAATGTGCTATAATTAAAATAATGTTGGGGAGACAGCAATAACTCACCAATTAGTTGGAATATTCTTTAAAGGTTTGTTGTAAATACCCATCAATCCACCTGTCCATCAATCCATCTATCTTGTACCTCTACTCTGCGTCTAATCACCATTCATTATTTCCTTCCTGATCTGTCACTGCTGTGATGTTTCTGAGTCTCTTGGAAAGGCGGCGCTTTTCCATGGTGGATCTGAAGTAGAAAGGCGAGTCGTGGATAATGCGGTTGAAGATTCTGGGGCCACAGTGTACCGCCCCTCCGAACCGCAAAGCTCCAGCTGGAGGGAACAACGGGTACCCAGCATGCCTGGAGCTAGCCTCATGCCTTAGCTTTTAAATCACATTGACTGGAACCGTTCCCTCTATTTACTTAAACCAGTACATTGTGCTTAGCTGGTTTACTTTCCAAACTTGACATAAAAAAAACGGAACGGAAGACCGTCTTTCCTGATTTAATTCATGGGCCGCAGCACTTGTTGGAAGTGTACCATTCAGGAAGGGAATTGTTCAACGGCTGCTCGTGTATCTGTGTACTTGTGTGTCCGTTACCATGTTACAGGGTCTACACCGCCCGTGGTTTAACCCATGTTCCCCAGTCCTCCAGTCCATCTGCCCCCACTTCAGACCCAGCAAGTCTCTCCTAGACGTTTTGTTCCTGTAGCTTTTCCTTTGTAGGTGAAATCACGGGGTAAGGGATCCAGTTTGTCCACATAGCAGTATGTGATAGCACTTCATTTTTTTTTTATTACCAAGTAATATTCCAGTGCTTGTCAGTACCTCATTCCCTGTCTCCCTCCATTCGCCGGCAGACTCGTGAAGGACAGCAGAAAGACCCGGGAATAAAATATTGTCCGAGTCTTACTTCTTGTGATTTTATTTTTCTCCCTCTGGCCCTGAAACCACCCAGGCCTGCCACGAACACTTGTGACGACGATTCCAAGTTCCTGACCTGCTACCCAGAGCAGGGGACTGGAGAGGACCGAGACGCTTGCGCCAGATCCTACAGGGTAAATCGCCACTGAGCAAACCTCCACCTTCTGGATCCCCAAGCCGCGGCCGGGGGTGCTGGCCTGCAAGTGATCAGTTGTGACCACCACAGCGTGTTGGCCCTTCCTAAAATACCCACTCCTCCTGACGTGGAGTCCGATCAAGGAACAGCGCAACCCACCCAACTGTATTGTTAATCAGGCACCCGTGGGCACGTCCACTCGCTTTCTGTTTCTCTGTCGGCACCTGGAGTCACTGGGTTGGACGGTGGAACAACACCGTGGAGAATCGCTCAGCAGCGGGAGCCATCGTTCAAGTCTGACCTCTGAATCCCGTAAAACAGGTTCGCAGAAGAGCTGGATGAGCTGCTACCAGGAGCCCGCTTCCCCAGACGAGGACCGTGAATGGAAAAGTCACTCCAGTGTCCACGTGGCTACTGTTCTTTTCTCCCAGGATGCTCCAGTGGGTACGGTCCATCCAGAAGAACTACCCGCCGCAAGCTCTGGGTGCTACACCTCCACTTCTTGAGAATTCTTGGGAATATTAACTATTTGTCAGTATATGCGTACATTGCTTCCCTTCTCACGTACGTAGAACTTGTCTGAGCTTGTCTGGCACAGATCACCCTACGCGTATGGTGCGCACACTTTGCGGCACTTTGTGTAGACCAGGCTGGGTGAAGTAAATACACAAAACACCCAGCTCCAGGTGACAGATCCCAGAGCTGACGCTCTCGCCGTGGCTCTGAGCTCCGGGCTCAGCGTGCGTCCTCGTTCCCAGGGAAGCAAGTGGGATGGTGTGTATGTGATGCAATAGGTAAAATGTTTACCCCTTGGCTTCAGTACACACTGACTGTCGCTCAGATCAGACAGGAACGATCTCAGTAAAGACCGTGACTCTGCATGAGCCGGGCAGCCCCGCAGGCTAAGGGAACGCAGCGCAGAAAACGATCGGCTTGTGGATGGCTCAAGATTCCACCAACAGCAGTGCTGGTTGTCTTTTTTTTTTCTTTAAATAGTTATGAGAGAGGTTTCAAATGTGCTGGCTCCTTTGAGCATTGTCAAATTATCAAGAAGGACAGAATGTACGCCTTTCTGATTGTTGCCCTTATCCTTAGAATGGAAAAATCTTTTCTTTTGACAAACCATCCTTCCGCGAATAACCTCTTCAATAGCATTTAGTTACCATTATTAATAAATTGTTACAGCCATAAATTATATTTTAAGCATTTTATTAAATGCAGTTCTCATGTACTTAAAATAAATTGCAAAGCCAGGCCTTTTTCTGTTCACGGCATTTAATATCTATAGAATGACACAATGTGCTTTTAATATATTGAATGTTATATACCTTGAAAAAAATCTAAGTGTGTTGTACTTTTATGGAACTTCCTTTCTATTCTTTTCTGTATGGGAAATGTATTACTTTTTAATATGGGTTCATCGTGGACCGCCATTAGGAAATGGAGCCAGGTGCTGGCAAGTGGCAACTTTCAGAAGCCGGGTACATTAAGTGTGGGGGAGGGGAGGAGACGGCATTATGGCAGCATCAAGCGTCTAATTGAATCTGACAAAAGCAAGGGGAGAGAGTCTCCCGCGGCTGTAATGGCACTCGCATTTGCATTGACGTCATGACAGTCCTAATGCCAGCACACGAGACACTTCCCCTGACAAAGAGAGGCTTCTCCCTGACACGCCGCCGCTTCCACACTTTCTTTGGACACGCCATCACTGTCACTCAAGATAAGGATGAAAATATTACGGAAAACATCTTCAGTCCGAGCTTATTAGATACTGCTCCATGGCTGAAAGATGGTGGTCGTTTTCAATTGCTTCTTTTTTTTTTTTAAGCTGCAAAAAAAAAAAAAATTCTTTATTTGACTCCCTGGGAAAAAATGGAGCCATCACTGTATTCTAAAGCCTTAAAATTGTTTTGTAAGGAGAAATTGGAAATTGATTTTGTTAGAAAAAAATGTATTTTTTTTTTTGCATAGATCCTTAAGGCAAATGCAATTATGGTACTTTTCTTTTGAAGCGGCTGTAAATCTTTCTGGTCAGGTATGTTAGGTTAAAAATGTGTCCCAAGGTAGCAACACAATTCCCGAATAGGAAGGAGCTACTGGAGCCGGTGATTACCATTGTGAACCAAATTACTAGCCAGTCCAGGAAAGGGTGCCGTTCTCCGTCTCTGCGTTTGCTCTTTAATTAGCCTGAGATGGATCCCAGACTCCAGAGCAACCGAAGGACTTCAGGACCTAACACCCATCTCGGACGCTGCCTAGCGACGGCGCTTCCTGGGCACAGGGAGCCGGTTCTGCTGGCGGTCAGCACCGGCCACGGCCTGAAGGCCCCTGACTGGTCAGAACAGGCTGCTGCTCCCTGGGTCCACACCAGACCCTGCGCCCCATCTCCTCAGAGATGCATCTCAGGTGCATCTCAGCCTGGAACTCCCACCAACCTCACCTCCTCGGTCGTAAATAGGCCCTCAGGCTTCGCCCTACCGTGAGAGACCAGCAGGGGCCCTGAAGCCCTTCCTACCACTGTCACGTTCCGGTGTGAGATCGCGGATGGGATGGCAAATGGCTCTCACTTCTTGGTTCAGCATCTATTCGCCAGTTAGGTGTCAAGCTTCCGCTCCACAACTAAACCTGCCCTAGACAGGATTCGTCAGAGAATAAGGACGCGGCCTCTGAAAGCAAGAAGCAAGGCCACAGACAAGGAACCAGGCCACAGACGTGGCAATAACACTGCACAGAACAGAACGAAGAAACAAAGCCTAACTCAATGAGGAAACTTGCCTGTCATTTTCAGAAAAGGGTGGGTGGTCCTCGAAAGACACAGCTTTTGTTTCTGTTCCTTCAGAAAGGATACATGTAAACAGAGAAGGAAGCTTAGAAGAACTTTCCAGCACTCCACAGCTTAAAATACAGAGATAATTCAGCAGCCAATGTTCAAAAGACACAGATTTAGTAGCTATCTTAGATGTTTAAAAACAGCAGTTTTACATAGTAAGTTAAAGCTTTTTTTAGTTCTCACGTACTCGACATTTCTAAATTCGTGGTCTAGGTACCCAATAAATGAACATGGAAGTTGAGTCAACTATTTATGTGCATTTCTTCCTTTGTCTTGTTCAGTGAGCATCTATTGCAAACAAAACTGGTTTAACATACCCAGTTAGTGACTGGAAACACAAGCAGAGAAGAATCGCAGCCCGTTCTTGTCATCCAAACACCCAGATAGAAAGAGAAAGCTACGTCAAGTGGAAGTAGTCGCTCTAGGTTTTGAAGTTCATATGGTTCGATCTCATGAACAAGGGCAAAAATCTTACTGTCCAAAACATATTATACGGCACCGTGCCCGTTAACCAGTCTCTTCTTACACTGGGAAACTAATCTAGCACAAAGAGAATCGGGGGAAACAAGGAATCGCAAGTAATATGTCTTCCTAGGGATGCTTCGCTTACCGAGGGATGCAGGTCTGGACATGCTGAGAAGGACTGACTTAGACATGCTATGGAATCAACCATTCGCCAACACCACCAAGTCTAGGTGAGTGTTTAGGCCCCCAGGGGGCCACCAGCTCTGCAAAGACCAAGTCTTGCCCCGCCCCCCCCCCGGACCCCTGCAAAAGGCAGTTGTTCCTGGGAATGGTGTAACACAAAACGGTCCACCTGCGCCCCTCACTGGGGAAATCGTGATCGTCACGATCACTGTCTCCTGCATCTCTTTCGCAACCACGATTTCTTAGTACGTACTCAGCGCTCATCACTGCCCAGACACTGGTGTGCAGAACGTTTGCGTGTCCCTTACGTTGCCACTCACCCATGGAGATTCTGCCGGTGTGCCTGCTACCCCATACTCCTCAACCATACGCACCAACTATTCCAGACCCCCACATCCATCCGTCAGGACAATGAGGTCACGGTGGCCAAGCAGAAGGCTGAGGGCGCGTGTGGGAGAAAGACTGAGTCCTTGATCGCCGGGGAAAGGTGAAGAGAGCCACGGGAGCCCTAACGTCCCACAAAGTGAGCGCCAAGATCCCTTGAAATCCCACTACAAGAGCAGGAAGGATCTTCGGAAGTCAGAGTGGATGGGGCGGAGGATACGGAAACAATCTTAACTGTCACCAAGTTTCTCACAAGCATTTCACAAATTATTATTATTATTAATTATTATTATATGTGAGGACTGGTGTTTGGTCCCAGCGTCTCACACTTGCTAGGCAGGTACTCTTACAACTCAGGCACAATGCCAGCCCTGCTTTCTGCTGGTTATTTTATTTTTTTTTTTTTTGCCAGTCGTGGGCCTTGGACTCAGGGCCTGAGCACTGTCCCTGGCTTCTTCCCGCTCAAGGCTAGCACTCTGCCACTTGAGCCACAGCGCCGCTTCTGGCCGTTTTCTGTATATGTGGTGCTGGGGAATCGAACCTAGGGCCTCGTGTATCCGAGGCAGGCACTCTTGCCGCTAGGCTATATCCCCAGCCCCTCTGCTGGTTATTTTTAAGCAGCCTTGTGTCGCTCAGGTGCATGCCTGAGGAGCTAGGCTAGCCGGCCGTGCCACCGCACCCAGCTGCATTGTGCGAGCTCTTCTGCTCAGGCCGGCCTAGAACCACAATCTTCCTCCTCTCAGGTCCCCAAGTGACGAGGACAACAAGCCTGAGCCACTGCCACCCAGCTCACAAATGTTGTGTTTTTGTTTTTAAATTAAATGTGCTGAGAGTAGAAACTGACTCATAATGTTTCCATCATCTGAGCAAACTAGGACTCCGTAGAGTTTACTCAGCCCCTCGACACAGAAATGAGCATGGCATGGCGAAGCACGCCCCGCGTCCCTCCCACGCTCTCACGCGCGCCTCCCGGTGCCTCCCGGGTGCTCTCCCCCGCTGGCCGTCCCCTTGCTCCCCTGCCACGCGCTCGCTCTCCACACACACCACACGCGCCAACATGGAAGCCACTGGTGGAAACCGGCGGGGGGAGTGACAAAGAGACACTTCCGGCACCGGCGACCTCAGCGGCCAGGGCGTGATGCTGGATAAGGAATCCCGACGGGTGGGGGGCTTTCCAAGGGTCGAATAGGGGGGCGGGGTCGTGCCTAAGGCCCCGTAGCACCATGGGAAAGCACGGGATCCAGCAGGGGGGGTTCCTCCAGTGAGGCAGAGCAAGAAGAGGCCGTGCGTGTGCGTATGCACAGTGTAACTCACACGCGTGTGCAGACGTGTGAATCTCACACGCGCATGCGTGTGTGAGTAGACATCTACACAGACACACCTACGCATAGGTGCGACGCGAACATACACCAATATACGTAGATAGGTGCACATATCACACGCATGCATAGATGAGCATCGCGGAGGTAGACACACACTCACGCGTGACCATGCCACAAACACGCATGCACATGCAGCAGAAACAGAGCTAGTTATTGTCTGGAGCAACCCAGGAGCTTCCTGCGAAGGGTGTGGGGCACAAGGGGCGTGAAGGGCTGGGAGGTGGTGGGAGGCAGGGGTGTGGCCTTGTGGAGGAGGGGTAGAAGGGCAGATGGGGGGGGATCTTCCCTGCCCTCTGTCTCTGAAATCTCACAGTCTAAACCAGGAAATAGGAGCGTCCATAGTGCACAGGAAAGGAACTGCCTGTCTTGGACAAACGCCGTCCATCTCTGCCTCCGTGGCCTCTGTCTGTGTGGCTTGTGTCATTTCTCCGTGGCAGGCCTCTGCTTTCCCACTCGGACTCAACTAACGACCATCTCGCCGGTAAAGAGAGAGGAAGGCGGAGGAGAGGGGAAGCCGGGGAGGGGGAGACGGGGAGGGGGACGCCCTCTGACCATGTCCACGATTGTGCCACAGCCCAGCAGCGCCAGGACTTCTGTACTACCAAACACGTTGGTGTGAACCCGTTGTGTTTCCACTCGTTCACACCCATCGCCCTGACAGAGGGTGGCGGTCTTCTCAGCCACGATCTCTCGGGCGCCGTGTTTCAGGGCTCCTGATCCACAGGTGTCGCGCAATAACAACAGGACCTTTTACCCGGACCGCTCGGGAGCAGAAAATCAAATTGCGGGAGCCTCAGTTACAAACATATCCAGTTAGCCCTTGGAATTTCCCAGAACCTCCTTCCTTTAGCTTGCTAAGTGTGTGCTTCGCTTCAACGCCGCGTGCTTTTCTTGCCACTGAATTGTGCTGTGTGGCTGTCACTGCCGTAGACTTTCTGGATGGGCCAACACACACACACACACACACACACACACACACACACACACACCTCCATTAACACATTTCTCCTTGCTGGTGACGGGCTGGGGTGAGGAATTGTGCAGACAGTTCTGAGTTCTTACCCACCCCCCGCCCCCCTGCTCTGAGCCAGCTCGGGCCGCAGCCAGAACAATCTGCTTATCTCTTCGATTTCCTCTGAGATCGACTGGATCCATTCTAAACGAGTTTCCTAACGTCCACGGCTGAGAAGGAGCGCCCGGTCTCCCACGGTCGGCCACGTGGACCGCACCGGGAGGAGAGCACGGGGTCCCCCCAGCTCGGCCCCTCGCAGGACTCCTGGGAGCAACGGCCTGTTCTCTCCGGACCTCAGCTTCCCACCAGGGAAGCGGGTGCGGGAGTTGGACCGGGCCAGGCCGCCACACAGCGGGAATGGCGCACGTCAGCCGGGGTCTCCTTCCCGGCCATCCCGGGGGAGATTTGGCGCAGCAGCCAAAGGAGGCGGAGCTCACGCTGGCGGTGGAGGGAGGAGCGGCCGGACTGACGGGACGGCTTCCTCTGGTCCGTCAGGGGTACGCGGCGAAAAGCATCTCAAACTCAGAAAGCCTGACTCCGAACTGGGGACGTGGCTTAGTGGTAGAGTGCTCGCCTGGCATGCAGGAAGCTCTGGGTTCGATTCTGGAAAAAGCTGGAGGTGGTTCTGTGGCTCAGTGCCCAGGCCCTGAGTTCAAGCCCGAGGACTGACCAAAAAAAAATAAATGACTAAATCATACTTGTCTAATCATATTTGCACTTTGTATTACCTGTTTAGTTGGTTGACTACTTCGGTTCAATTGAGGAAGTCCAAGCAATGTTTTATAGTAAATTATTTCAACCTTCCTCAAGGGAGGCAATCTTTCCTACCCCTTCCCCATCTCTCTGCTTTAGCTCATTCTTATTTTACTACCTTTGCGTCTGGAAAGATCTACCACAAGTAAAGAAAGCTCTTAAAACCCAAAGCAGGTTCTCCAATGACCCCAGCTGTGGAAATGTCCACTCCTGCACGAGCAGTGCTCTCTTCCATGCATATCAGGAGTTTACCACAATTAGTGGGGACCGTGTCAGTGTCTCAGCTGGGGTCCCTGGCCAGCCAGGGGCTCCCTCTACCCGAAGAGGCCTTGACAGCGCTTGATGGCTGGAACTGTAGAGGAGGAGAGACAA
Source organism: Perognathus longimembris pacificus (assembly GCF_023159225.1). NCBI lineage: Eukaryota > Metazoa > Chordata > Mammalia > Rodentia > Heteromyidae > Perognathus > Perognathus longimembris. The sequence continues at coordinate 57,335,728 of NC_063175.1, forward strand.
GACAAATGACGGGAGGCCAACAAGGAACGCCTCAAGGGAGCGGAGAGGGCTGGCTTCTATGGGCAGAGGTGGTGTTTGAAGGCAAGTGGGAGACACAATCTGTTTTGCCTAACTCACGCCCACCTAACTCCCATGCTTGTGATTTTATTTGGAAGGCACAGCGGTGTAGAAGTAAATGAAAATGAGGCTGTACTAGATGAGACCAAGACAGTATGCGTGATGCTCTTAGAAGAAGAGAAGAAATACAAGTGACACACCACAGAAAGAGGAGAAGGGAGTTCATTCTCCCCAGGGGGTCACCGTCTACCAGGTCGGCCCTATTGCTAAACATCATGGACTCCCTCAGTATTAATTATCCCCTTTTCTGATTTACAGACTATTTGTTTACTTTATGGATGATATACATTAAGATCAGAATGTGCTGTATTTTCACTTCAACTCTATGTTTGCCGAAAATATTATGTAGCAGATGGAAAACTAGATATGGAAAGAGAAAGCTGCCTGCAACCGCGTGGTACTTGAAAAATAAATTATCACTCTTCTTTTCTGTGTTCCCAGTCATCCCATGGATAAACTTTCTCCAAAGCAATCTTGATGGGCATGTAAGGAATGAAAAAAGTTATTTTGATTCTTCCGTCTCCCTAATGATTCATGTTTCTTTGTAAACTGAAATGTTGAGAGTCAAATAGATTGTATCAGAAAGAACAAAGTGTTTACAGAAAGAAGAGTTAGAGAGATCTTGAAAAAGCAGATCTGAGAGACTGTTGTAATGGATGCTGTAAAAGAGAAACTATTTTCTTCAGAAATGTTTCTCTTTTTACACAAAAGAAACAAGGAAAACCTGGGTCAGTGGTCTGTGTGACAGGACACAACGTCCAATATGGCTATTAAGATCTCAGTGGTAATTCGGGAGTGTTGGCATTTAAGAGAAACAGATTCTAGGTCAGGTGGTTTTTCTTTTTAATAGTCCTTTCCTTGCTTGGAAAGGAATGCAGTTAGAGAGCAATCCATCAATCTCTTAGACCAGCCTGGAAAATTCCCCTCATCCTTACCAGAAGTAAGGCAATGACGCCCATGACGGCACCAGGTTTCAATCATGAGTTTTATTTGGAAACGCTTTTCAAAGCACAGCTTGACCTCTCTCTGTTCTTAACAACAGAATGCCTTTGGTTGTCATCTCCTTCCGAAGCGCCCCTGGGTCTGGGGGATTTCTCTGTAACGGATACAGATCTGCTCCTCGATTCTTAGCAAGGCAAGGAGCTCCTCGACCAGTGTTGCTTCTCCGAGTGCCAGCACACCGTGGACATGTGATCACCTAAGGATTGGAGGACCGTGGTGTTGGCGCTTCACAGATGATCGGCTGTGTCACTGGACGGGACAGCTTGAGTCAATGAACTCTCTGCAAGCGGAAACACTTGGCTCTGCCCTTATTTCAGCTTCCTATCCAACCACGGCCCAGAATTGCGAAGGAGCGCTGTGTTCGCGGTTGGCTCCCGTGCGCCTTGCGATTTGGCAGCTGGCTCCATCTTCAGCGTTGGCCACACAGAGAGCCTCTCCCACACCCACTGGGAAACGCATCGTCCCCGCAGGACCTCGTGGGGACCAAGTAGAAGAACCTGACGTGACTCACGAGGCTCAAGGACGAGCCACCTGCCCCATCAGAGGAGCTAGAATAGCCGAGAACAGGCAGCTCCTTTTGAGCGGCTTTTCCCACCCGTCGCACACAGGACGAGGAGAAGGTCACCACGCGCTGCGCTGTCTCGGGCGCTGCTTGGGCCTGGGATCCTCAGGCTTCCTCGGAACTCGCGGTCACCAGAGCTGGGTCTGCTGCGAACTCGCGCACCTGCACCTCCAGGAACACTCCGGGAGAGGCAGGCAGGTTCCGTGCCTGGCCCTGCACTGTCTCACCAGGCGATCTGAACTGGGACATCGACACCTCGGTGTGTTAGGTGCCTTGTCCGGATGAGATTCTGCAGGGGGACGCCAAGCCCGCCATTTGAGGTGATAGTCTCCGTCCTGAAGCAAGAAGCTGAGAAGAACAGGAACTATCTTACCTGAGAAGGAATTCAACAGCATGGTCACATCCCAAAGACGGTCACTTGGAGACAAATGAATGCTATCTAGTGCCATTTTTCCAACTTAGTGCCATTACACACAGAAAAGCATAAAATGTGCTTCAGCCTCTGCAAAAATCAAGTTTAAAAAAATAATTCATGGTTCTCATTAACAAGTTCAAACACATCTTATTGCAATGAACTTATCTTACTCTGCTTTCTCATTGAAGGAAGAGGAAAATATCGCCAATTTACTGCAATAAGGTAATTACTGTAATAAGATAAATGTTAACTTTTTAATGAAAACCACTGTACTTGAGTAATTACCCTTCTGAGGACTGCTCCATATATGATTTCTTTGCAATTATTAAGATTAATTCACTTTTTTAGTAGGAACAGACCAAAATACCAAGCCAAATGATCATTTTTATAAGCACATGTTCAAATATCCTAGAATTTAAAAGGGGAGAGAGTGTGAAGTGCATTGAAGTCTTGTTCCCACATCTGTTTTATCAAGTCACAAGGTGTCAAGTGTCTAGGTTCCGTAAATGCAAGTAAAAGCACAAACCACAGTTAAAAAAAAAAAAGGGTGAGATTAAAAATAATAGGGGTATCTATTGACCATCAACCACAGCACAGCAAAGAGTGAAGATGTAACTAGAACGTTCTTTGTTCACAAATCCACTAGCTTTCTATAAATAACTCATCACAAGAGCATCTTCAACGCAGAAACAGACGGAGGGCAGGCCACACCTTCAGAATTCCTTCGGATCCTAACCGGCCCCCAGGATGTTATTTAAGGAGAGTCCAGCCACATCCACCAGGGTGGAAAACAGCACTGTTAATAAGACCACAAAGAAGACTGCACGCGGATGCTTTGCGTGCGCAGAGGGGTTCATCACAGGGCTTGCTATGCCTGGCACCCCAGCTTTGAGTCTCCTCTCGGCCTTTCTCCAGGACCGGCTGCCTCTCGGGTTCGTAGGCAGCAGAGGGGCCCGGGAGGGGAGGGAGGGACGGGTGGCCCTCTGCTGCTTCCTCCGCTCTGTGGGTGCAAGCACGGCTCTCTGGAAGGCAGTGAAGTGCTCAGTGCGTGTGAACTCCCTCTCGTGTCTGCTGTGAGCCCGAGGGACGTTCACAAACACACACGCTGAAGAGAATGTTCTCGAAGAGGGCCTTAGGTCAGCACTCACTTGGCCCTGGAAAATTCTTCACCCAGGGAGATTCAGAGGAATGGAATTGGTGAAGTTTGTCTACGTGTAGCCCTCCTTTATCGGTCTCTCATCTCTTGTGTCTTTTGGTGGTGCCTTTCTCTAAGTGTCCCAATATTTTAAAAGGGCGTGAACACAAACTTACCCCTTCTCGGGGGTTTCCCACCAGACCCCTCGCCCCCCTTTGCCATTAGAATCCAACCGTCAGCCTTAAATAAGGTCTCCGGCATCTGTTTCCGCACCCCTCCCTCCAGCCAAAACGTGTTTTAGAGACAGTTTGGGTCCCTATCCCATGGGTTCCTTCCGAGGAGATTGGGGCCTGCCACCCAGCACTGCCTTGGCTCACTGGAAAGGGGGAGGCAGGAGGCAGGACGGGGGCCCTGGCGTTCGTACGCCTGAGCGGCCTCATCGGTCAGGGAGGGTCGTCACGCTCGCGTTCAGGGTGAAAATGACCGGTGCCCGGCACGTCACGAGCACGGAGCGGACCCCGGGTGAAGATGTGGGGAGCAAGCACCGTGCTGGTGGGGATGGTGACGGCGTCCTGGGGGGTCCCAGCCCCGGGGTTCTCACGCTAATACTGAGGGAGGCCCTTGGAGCATGGAGGCTCCTCTGAGAACCTGAGACGGGAGCCCCTACAGCTGGCCTATGCTGGAGAAGCAATCTCACCGGCGGAACCTCAGCCCCAGCTATCTCCAGCTGCGGGCAGAAGGAGGCTTTGGACGCGTGAGAAGCCACGCACAGCCCACGGTGCCCGGCCTTCGAGGATGGAGACCTCCGGGAGGTCAGGGGGCATGCAGGGAGTCTCCACGGGCAGCGAGTAGCCTGGTCTGAGGAAGGAGCCAAGACCTCAGGCCACACCCAGGGGGCCGGGTCCCACCCGCACCCTGGACAACGTGGGCCTGCCTGGGAGCTGGGAACTTGGGGGGGACCCCCTGCCTTGTCCACTTGCGGGGAGCCGTGAGTGACATGCAGCCCCCCGATGGAAGTTCTGTGTCACGTAGCAACAGAAAATAAATAAAGCTCGCAAGTGGACATTTAATTCTGTTAGGGAAGATTGCAATGGTGTATTCCATTCGGGATATTTTACGTGAGCTCTTATGACAGTGGAGGCCATTTAAAGGGTGAAGGTATACAGAAGCAAATGGAGGGTCACGAGGGCATTCAGCTGCCTTGGATAGGGGGCTCCCGTCACTAATCTGCTGCGTTGTCTTGTCCTTCAGCTCTCTTCCGGTTCCAAAATGGCTCCCACAAGAGAGAGCCTAGTGTTGTCTTGTTTTCTTGGTTTTCCAAAGCAAGGCCCTGAGGATCAGCGCCCTGTCGTGGACCTAGCTGTCGTTCAGAGCCATCAGCAAAGAACTGGCCCCCCGAGGACGCTGCAGAACTCAGCCCAGACGGAATCGCGGCTGCACAGGAGAGGAGGCCTCGAGGCCAGGCTCCCGTCCTCCGCCTGGGAGCTAGGTTCTAGGAGCTAGGTTCTACTCCTCAGGTCCTGGTTTGAGTCACCCTGCAGCTGGCAGACCATAACCCCAGTCTATGGGTGGGACTTCCGGGCCGAGGCACAGTGACCCGCAGGTGCCCGCCACACTCCCTGCCCTGGCTCCGCGGCCGGTGCTTAATTTGGCTGGGCTGGGGTTCTGAGTACCCCGGATCTCCGCATCTCCGGGTGGACCGCCGTTGACTGGGCGCCTCCCTGCTTCCTGGGTGAGCACGTAGTGTGTTTCTATGGGGCGTGTCTGTCTGTTACCTCACCCGAGCCTAGCCGTGTCTCTCCTCAACGGAACCGTCACAGAGGTGGGGAAGAGTCCGATTAATGGAAGTAGCAGACTTCTCAGATTATTTTGTCTCCGTGCCCTGGTGTTCTGACTTGGTAAATTCATATTAGGGTAGTTATAAAAAGCGATTACCACTGATATGAGTTGTGGACCTATCCTACGTGAAGGCCTATGGAGTAAGGACACAGACATTCCCTTCCTTCACCTTCCAGAAACTCTCTGATGAAAGCCCGATCCCGTCCGCCCTGTAGAGCGAGGGGGCGTGAGGAGGAGGCCTCACCACCCCGCCATCGCCCGGCCCGCGACGGCGCGTCTGGGGAAGGAAGGCCTCCCGTGCCGTGAAACGTCGTCCACTGAGAGCTAACCGCTGGACCGCCCGCGCTGGGGTCCCACGCGCCTCTGTCCCGCGTGTCTGCAAGGAGAGGGTGCGCTCGCTTGTGTTTCTAGCGCCTTCTCTGGGAACGCCGTCTAGATTTTTAGGCGAGCAAGGCACGGTGGCTTCAGGAGCTCCGGAGCTTCCCTCCCGGAGCCTCCGATGATGTCTGGGGCCCCCGAGAACTGGGATAAAAGAGAGCGGTGGGTGTGGAGCAGCCGCCGCCATCGGAGCTCCTCCAGTTGGGGTGCAGAGTCCTATAACCCTATAACCCTATAACCTATCACCCTATAACCCTATAACCCTATAACCTATCACCCCAGCGAGTCAGGCGGCTGAGCTCTGAGAATCGCGGTCCGAAGCCAGCTGGGGCAGAAAAGTCCCCACGAGACTCCCGTCTGGAAGGAACCACTCAAACCCAAGAAGGGGCGCTGTGGACCAAAGCGGGAGAGCGCGCGCCGACCGAAAGAGTTCAGGGACAGCATCCAGGCCCTGAGTTCAAATCCCGTGATTGACAAAAAGGAAAAAAAAAAAAAGATGCAGCTCTCCTAGGTTAACTATAGGAAATTGCCTTGATGACCTCCAAGGGCTTTTTTTTTTTCTTTAAAAAAAAATCCCATTTGCTAAATCTAATTATTTCATCATCGATTTTAGAAATAATAAGAAGTCATTTTTCCGTCCGTTGGTCAAAATTCAATTTCATTTATCACTGGGAGACAAAAGAGAGTCCATTCTCTCGCCTGGCTTTTATGTTGCTCGTTTTCCAGGGAGCTGGGTGGCCTGACACGCAAAGTACCGACCGGGAAGTCGTTCTGCTCCCGCGGCAGGGTCTGCGGGCCCCGTGGGCTCCGGCGGGTGGCGCGGGTCGATCCGTGGTCGTTTCTGAGAACTCTCTCCCCCCGTGCTGCTGGGAACGGCGTCTCGTGAGATCGACGGGGGCGTCCAGAGCCGGGCACGTGGCGCGGAGGGGCTCCGGCGTGGGGAGAGGACAGGACAGTGGCGCACCCGGGGGGAGGTCCGGTCTCGCGGATGGCTCCGCCTACACCGGCCGGCCTTCGTGAGGAGCCATTGAGGCAGCCGCTGCTCCGTCCCGTGTCCTCCGCTTCCGCCTCACCTCCGCCCCGCCGGGTGGGCGGAACTGTTTTTGTATTTACACCACAGAATTTAAAAAAAAAGCGATTTCCCCAGACTTCCGGTGGACTTCGAAACCGAACGACAGCGACCAACCGTCGTTCCGTAGGTCGGGGCGGTTACTTAAACGCACAACATTCAGAACTCTCATCCAGTCACTCCCCCTCGTTCATCTGTCGGGCCTTTCCCGCCCACCCGGCGGCTGGGAGGGTCGGGGGGCTGCGGCTGTAGCTAGGTGGAGAGCAGGCTCACTTCCGAGGAGGCTGAGGTCAAGAGGATTCGTGTTCAAGACCAGCCCAGTCCAAAGTTAGTAAGACCCCCCCAGCTCAGTGGGGGGGGGGGTAACGACCGGGGCCTGTGACCCCCCGCTACCTGGAAGCGTGGGAGGGGTGGAATTTTAGTGTGAGGCTCACTCTAGGGAAAATCTACTCCTAAAGGTAAAACAAGTCACAAGCGACGGGGAGCCTGGCTCAAGGGGTAGAGAGCCTGCCTCAAACACATGTCCCCCAGTTCAAAGCCCAGGGCGGCCCCATTTGAATCCTTATCAGAATCGGTGGCGAGACGCGGTCACACCGTGGCTTCGTCCACGTCGGATTGTTTGATATTTCAGCACGCGTGGGGCTCACTCACTGCGTGGAGGCCGGGCTGTCCCTGCGTGGGGCGAGGCTCTCATGAAAAGATAGGGTGACTTGCCCGCAGGAGCAGCACCTCGACAGGACTGGGCGCAGCCATGAGAACCCCCAGTTTGTACCAAGCGTCCGCGGGCAGAGCTACCTCCCTCCCGGGCGGATGACACGGGAGCCCAGGAACCCAGAGCGGCTGCCTGGAGCCGTCCGGGGCCCGTAGGCCTCAGGTGGCGGCCTGGGTGGGGTGGGGAGGGGGGGCTCGCCTGGGGGGAGGCCTTGCATATCCGCAGCATCTGGGAGACTTCAGGAGCCCCCAAGGCAAGGATGAGGGCAGAACGTACACGGGGCAGATAGCACCCCAGGACATTTTCAGCCCAGTGAGGAGACATTTGACCTCTGTGTCCGTTCAGTCCTTGCACCACGATGAGTGGGAAATGGGGAGGGGGGGCAGAGTTTGTCTGTGTGTCCGTGATGGATTAAAATTTCCCAAACAAACGGAGAGAGGTGGTGGAGGTGAAGGGGAGCCAGACAGACGGAGGACGAGGAGACGGCGTGGATCCAGGACGCAGCCAAGGATCCGACGTATGTCCCGCAACCCGGAGACGCGCGAGGGAAGGAGAGGGCTGGGGGCGAGGGGTGAGAACGCTGGCAGCGGGGACGCCGATCGAGGACGCAGTCCGTCCGTCCACCGCGTCGTCGAGGAGGCCGTCCTTCCCGGGTCTCTCTGGGCTGTGCCCTCTGTAGCCCTCCGGGACAGGGTGCTCCTTCCCCTGCTGGGCGGCACAAGTGGCTGTGCTCACTGGAAGTCGGTGGTTTGGGTATAATAAGTAAGGCAGCTATCCGCGAGGGCGTCTAGTCATAGAGTAGAAACACGAAGAAGCTCCGGCAGACCGCATGGTAAAGCGATGCCATCTCTGGAGGTCTACAGTCTATCCCCCACGGGCCGTGTACGGACTGACGGCATTCCCGTGTCATCTGAGAGCGAAGAACGGAAACTCCTCCTGTAAGGAAACGCTTCTCTGTGGAGACAGTGGAAAATCCACTCAGAAGAACAAAAGTCCTTTCGTCCAAACTCTAGGTTTGTCTGAATTAGGAGCCCAAGGCTCCAGGACATTGGTCAGATGAAGACCGGAGGAGGAGCCAGGAGCCGGAGAGGGAGCTGGGTGGGCCGCCCAGCTCTGGAGTGGACTCCGACCGGCCTCTCCTCCACGGGGAAACCTGTCGGAGAACACATGCCTTGTAGTCCAAGGAGGAAGTAGAGGGTAGGAGTGGAAGTATCCAGATAAATTATTTGCATTAATCAAATTCACTGAGAAATGACCCATTTCTGATTTCATCTGATCCAGTTACATAAATGTGTGTGTATATACATATACATATATATATATGCAACTGTGCTCTAAATTGTCTCTCGAGAAAACAGCTCCTGTGAGCATTGATACACTTGCCTTTATCTTAATTATTATTAAATACCTACCAACAAGAATACAGAACTTATGACTCACCCAGCTCACCTGGGGTGCCCCGACATGGAACAGTCACGTCAAGAGAAGACATGTATACCTCAACTTTGTTCTCAGCCCATTCACTTGGTTCCATGGATACCTCAACTTTGTTCTCAGCCCATTCACTTGATTCAAGGCCCTCTTGTTAGCTAAATTCACAGTTAGTGCAGAGAAATTCCCTAATAAACATCTGAGATTTAAAGTGCTAGTACTGACAGCAAAATTACAATTTGTAGTCCCAAGATGTGTTCAATTATGATCACTCAGAGAGAGAGAAGGAAATAAGTGTGTGTGATGGTGGTGGTGGGGGAAACGACACAAAAACCACATATGCCAAGCAAAAGGAAGATCTTCCAAAGTAATTCAGATCTTAATCCAATAATCTATTTTTAATTACCCACATTATGACCATTTACAGGGTGATCATTTCAGGCTCAAATATCCAATCTTTTGGCCCAAAGCCGTGGGGGTAATTGCTTTATAACTGGGTAAGAATATATCATCTATGTCTAGTCCAGACTCAGCAAGAATATCTGAAACCAATATTTAAAACTGTGTTTCTGGATGGGGTTCAGTCCGCGTGAAGGCTTCCGACAGTTGCTTGTTTCTGTCTCTTACCATCGCAACGCGTTTAGGGCATTTTTGCACTAGGAGCAAGCGCTTCTGTTTGCAGGCTCTATTCTCTGGCTGTGCGGTTCCATGTCAGGGCCTTTCTCTGTGGGGGGGAGGGAGGGAGGGAGGGGAGGGGCAGAGGCATCTTCCCTGGGGCCCAGATCAGGGCCGGCCCCCAGCTCGCCATCCTCCGGCCTCGGATGGTACCCTCCCTCGGGTACCGCCGAAGAGTCCCGGACCTGGATTCCCCCTCCCGCCAAATGCAGCGTCACGAGGCTCGTTTGAAGGTCAGAGCGAGGCAGCGGAGCAAGCTGAGGAGCGGTCCCTCGGCTGCCGGCAGATAGATGGGTAACGTCCCCCTCCTGGACTCCCGACTCGGGGCGGGGTGGCCTTAGGCCCGTGAGGGTTCATCCACGCGCTTTCCCGGCACGGCAGAGCACAGCCGGGGCGTCCCCGTGTAAGGGCGCGCGGAGCCGGGTCGGGACACCGGCGGCCTGCCGTAGGCTTGTGGGGTTGCTCTTCCGCCGCCCTCTGGCCAGTCTCAGCTGCTATCCCCTCACTCCCGAGGGAAGGAAGGGGCCCGGGTCCCCTGAGCAGGGGGTGGGGGCTGGGCCTTGCTCGGGGGCACTCATCCCTCGCTCCTGGGGGCTCAGGGGGCGGGGGAGGCGGTGTCTGCACCGGGCCGGCAGGCCCCCCTTCCAAGCCTGTTTCCGGGCCGACGAAGCTCCGCTCATTCCATGAGACGCTCTCACTGGTCAAGAGCCCAGAGCGACGGCGCCCTTTCCTTTTGCTCTGTTTGCATTTGCAATCTCCATTTTTTTTTTCCTTCCAGGTGAGGGATACCGCCAAGAATCCCACGGGTGTGGAAATGGGTCAGGGGACACCAGGGCCTCGGAGTGTGGCAGGCGTGCGGAGGGGTGTTGTCACGGATGCCACGGGACGGTGCCCTTCGTCGTGACCTCTGCGGCTCTCCCGTCTCCTCGGGGCCTGGCAGGCGGTGCGGCGCGCGAGCGCTGGGCCCTGAGCCAGCCGACCGCCCCCCTCCGTTCTGGAAGGCCTTGGAAGTCGCTGGTGCACATGGCAGGCAAGTTTGTCAGCTTTTGTTTGTTGTTCAGCCGGTACCAGCTGGTGCGCTGCTCCTGCCACGTACCCGTCCTTCTGGGCTCTTCACGCGCAGCCCCCGTGTTTACACAAACAAATCGCACCAACCCAGAGCGTGCCCTTGGTTCCCAGCGGTTCCCTGTCTAAGACACACGCGTGGAGCCGGCAGCTGGCCCTGCTCGTGAGTGCCGGACTGCGGGGTGGAGAAGCCCAGGGCCAGCCCCTGACGCGTGCCGGGGGAGCTCCATCCTTCGGCCCCCCTTTCTGTGGGTGAGCCCTTCCATGGCTGGTTCACAAACACCCAGAGGCTCCCGGAGGGCCTCTGCAGAGCCACAGAGGGTGGCAGGGCAAGACAAGGCCCCTGGGTTTTCCATCCCCAAGGCTCAGTGTTCCCTCCTCAAGCCAGACTCCGGAGGGAGCCAGGCCCCGGAGCCAAGGAGCCGCTGGCCCTGCCGAGACGCCCTTGTTTTCCACGACGCGGCCCTGCCGGGAGGGAAGGGGCCTTCTCCGCGGTGCCCTTGGGGAGGTGGCAAAGGATTCTGGGGGCACAGCTTGGAGCCGCAGCACGCGGGCGCTCGACCATCCTGAAGCTCAGAGTAAGCGGTTTCCAGCTCTGGGGAGTGCAGACTTGGGGCCCTGTGGCCTCGTCGTCTCCGATGACGCAAGCTTGATGGCGGCGCACGGCTTCCAAGGGGAAATAACGGCGCGGGGCTCCGAGCCGGGAAGCCTTCTCCTCCGTGCGGTCCCTGGTTTCCTGGGATGTGGATCCCGCGGGGACGGGCTCTGCGCAGGCGGCGGAGACGCGGCAGCTCGGCCTGCGTGCACACGAAGGCAGAAAGCAAGCGCCCTCTCCCCCGCCCCATCCCCGTCTCCCCCTGGCTCCCAGGGGAGGCCCCCCCCGCAGGCACATCTCACCGGGGGGACAACCGGACTCACCACCCACCAGCCTAAGACGGGTCCTCCAGCCTTGCTTCTCCCCTGGGTCCGCCTCGGGGGCTGCAGCGGACGCCGAGCGGATGCTCACAGAGGCGAGAGGAAAGGCGTGGCAAGGCTGTCCGGCTGCTGGGGAGCCTGGCGGGCTTCCCCCCGCCACGCTGCCTCGCCGGGGAATGAGATCTGGGTTCTCAGGCCTGGCCCTCGGTGTCAGGGCAGCAAGCGGCTGCCCTCCACCTGGAGAGGAGTTCTGGGGGAGCTCAGACCGCCCCAGTCGGCTGGGAGGCGCGGTGCGGGCTCGGGCCTCCCCGCGCGCATGGCCCTCGCCCCCGGAGGCCCAGCAGGGACGCCGTCCGCGTGAGACGCTCACAACGGCTGAGCAGCGTCCACGCCCCACACCAGGGTGTCCTCGGCGTGCGACACGCCCCATCGCTCCCTCCTTAACCGGGGCCCGAGAGCTAGGGACTCATCCCTGGAGGCAACAGAGGCCCGATACCTCAGGAGCACCTCCGTTCCCCTGGGAGGACCTCCGTTCCCCTGGGAGCACCCCCACTCCTTCGGGAGCACCTCCGTCCCCATTCTGGGCCCTCTGTAAGGGATCCGGATCCCTGGCCGAATGGGGATCGGGGCTAAGGCCAGAACAACGCGGAAGACAACCGACCAAGTTCCCCCAGAGAACAGCGCAGGCCTTGAGCATCGCGGCACTGCGTTCCGTTCGCGCTCACGAGAAGTAGGGCCGACGCCACCGCTCTCTGTGGCCGCTGCTGAACGGGTAAACCGAGGCCAGTCCCCGGGCTCTTCTCTGACGCCCAGAGTCCCAGCGCGCCCCAGGCTCTTCCAGGGAGAAACCCCGTTGCTCTACGCGGGGTGGCGCCATGCCCCGGGCAGCCAGCCTGGTGGTGAGAGACGGAACCCAAGCCCGCTGTGTGCATCAAGGAAACAGGAGCCGAGCAGGCCCATGGAATAGGAGCGAATGAGGCGGACACGCGCCGCCTGCGGACAGCTGTCCCCAGCCGCCGAGTCCTCCTTCCGCGCCCATTTCACTCACCCGTGCCCGGTGGTGGGCGAGAACGTGAAACGGAGAGTGGCAGCCGGGGGGGGGGGGCCAGTGGCTCACCCCTGGCGGGGATTCCGGTTACACCCGCTGCTTTGCAACCCCCACCTCAGCAGGCACCGGCGCGGGGGGCCAGGCGCTCCCTGCCGGGGTTCGTTGTCATCTTCTTTGACGGTGCTTCCGGTGGGAATGGGACTCCTACTTTGCAGGTGGCTGGGAGGTTTGACTGAAATACGGAGCACAGTTTGGTACCGGCACTAGAGAGGACTCAGCAAAAAGCACCTATTCACTTGATCTCCTTCCATTCTAACGCATTTTATGCGCAGCTGCCGTTCGGAGGGTCTTGCTACATAAACTGATCGTGCTATTCTTAAGCAGGATCGTTACTGTTTTCACATTAAATATAGGGAAAAATTCTTCGTTTAGTATTTAAGGCCTGATTCCTTTAGCTCCCCTTCGTAGATTCCTCATTCCTGTCAAAGTGAGCAAAGTGCTCATTTCTTTATCGAGCCTGATCTGCATCTTTACCTTTGCCCTCAGTTTCTTGCTATTAAAATACTTGAACTTGTGGTTTTTGGGTCCCATTTAAGAACAATTTCCATATTATCCTAGTATGAATACCTGTCTTATTTTCCTGTGTCTTGGGGGAGAGGAGTGGATGAGACTGGAGGAGGTTTTAAATGTCACAGGACCCGCCCCGCCCCCCCCCAGAACTGGCGTGAAGACGTGCGCTGTAAGAACGCTTGCTTCCTCTATCAACCCTCGGGTAATGGCAGGGCCACTAGAATGGAACTCTTAGGACCCCCCTTTGATTTTCCTCAGAGGAAGGTGAAGTCTTAGCATAAGCATCTTATAACTTCTCCTTGGAACCTTCCTGACATCCACGTCCCTGTCCTAGCTCCGCACACATCCACGCGGGGCTCCTGGGGCGGAGGAGCCTAACACTGGCTGTTCCCTCTGAGGCCAGCCCGGGGCCTCCAAAGCCAAACCCCTCCTGGCAGCTCGCCAGGCTGGGGCTCACCGGAGGGGAAAACGTACCCCCAATTCCTTAGTCAAGATCCCTTTTCAGTGGATAACCGCTCCCCGCGCTATAGACCGCGAGGCGAGTCTCCACGGGAGCGCAGAGAACGCACACAACGCCGCGCCTTCACGTCTTCTGCTCGAAAGACTCAGCCTCGTCTTCGAATATCAGCCGTTTGGATTTCAGTGAAACGTTACCTGTCTCTACAGCCGCTACCGCTCCTTGACCTGTCGGAACGTTTACAGTCAGCCTGAGGGATGCTGCAGTTCACCCACAGGAACGCCGCGTAGGAAGATGGCTGCAGGGAAGGGAGCGTCTTTCATTCGCCGCACTGGCAACTTTGCAAACTCTCCTCACCCTCGCCTCCTCCCTGCCCGTCGCTTCCGCCGTGGGTCTTTCCCCGCGAACCCTACACGGGGCTGGGGAGAGAAAGTCAGATTTCACGTAGATGGGAAATGGTCACAGATAAAGGGTTTTGTCTTTGGCAACGCTCCGGGGGCTCTGTGTGTGTGTGTGTGCGCGTGTGCGTGTGTGTGTGCGTGTGTGCAGAGAGACAGAGCTGGGAGGTTTGTCCTCTCTCCACACAGCTCCTCCTCCCTCTCCTCCTCACCTCTCTGCGGCCCACAGACCATGCGCCATGCACTTTGAGACATTTTGTGCCACCTGGTGGAATTTCCCTGGAAAGGACTCGTCTTCTCGGGTCTGAATTACAGTGCTCACCTGAGGCGTTTTCTCAGTACTTACTATTACCCGGCTAAGGATAGCTCCCCTACCGTGCTGGGCAATTTAACGGCGCTAGGCCCCCTAATAAAGACCTTTTTGTAAAAATGTGAAAATTAGTCTTTAGTGAAAGAGACCTATTTTGTTCGCTGCCGGGTAAGTGTAGGTGACGCCTTGGCACCCACAGGTCGGGTCATTCCAGTCGATTCCGGTTAATTCCTAGAGATGATTGCCAGCCCCCTAACTGGCAGCCTGCAGATGTGAACACTGCTTTCCATTAGTTAGAGACAAAGTCGTTGTAATTACCCCCCGCCCCCAGGAAGCCAAAACAATCTGATAATGTCATATTTAGCAATTAGTGATGTAAGTGTTTACTCAAGCTGAGATTTTGCGGCACATAAAAGGGGTTTTAACAGCACATGTGCCGAAGCGCGATCTGATCCGCGGGGCTGGGGGTCCCCGAGCCTCCGCGGGGGGGCCGGGGGGGAGGCGGGCCCGGTGCCGAGCGGCCTGGCTCGCGGGCTAGCTTTGTCCCTCCCCCCCGCCCCCCTCCGCTGTAGAGGTCGACCCCCCACCAGGTTCCCCGTCCAGGCCAGGGACCCTCCCGGGGCAAGCGCGGGATTCCAGCTCCCGCTCGTCGTACCTGGCCCTGCCGAGAGGCGAGGGTGGATTCTGGATCAAGCCAGGGTCGCCTCGCGTGGGCTCGGCGCACAAGGACGCAGCCCGCCAAACACGGGAGCAGCCAGACAACTCTCAACCAAGTCACAGGCGCGCGCCACCCCCTGGCGGCGGCTGGAAGGGGGTAGGCGGCGCGGGACGGAGAGAGCCCGCCTTGGGAACCGTGTGCAGAACCCTAGGAGGCCGGGCTGGGTGTCGCCCGCGGTGTGCGCTTTGGGGGCGTGCGTGTCGGGGCAACGCACGCCCGGGGCAGCGTCCCTTCCCAGTGCCTCACGCCCACGGGCGCTGACGGGGTCCTGCCGCCGCTCCCGCCCCGCCGGGGTCTGGCCCGTGTGTGTGGTTTAATGCCTCACGGGGTGGGTGCTGGGAATCCACACACACACACTCACGCGCGCGTGAAGTCTCCTCCCCGGGCCACCGCGAGAGCCACTATTTGCACTGCTTGTAACTCTTGACATTTCTATCTCTTAGATTCATGTCCGCCGGCATCCTTCGCACCGCAGAGCCCCCGGCTCTGATTGCTCTGTGCCAGGCCGGTCCCAGCAGCGCCCCATCGTGCCGCGGGCCCCCCGAGGACTCTCCCCGCCCCCCGCCCCCACGCGCGGCTGCCCCATTAAACCCCGTCACGCCACAGCTGCTTAGGTGTCCTTTTGTCATCTAATATCTATTTTCCATAAATATCCATGGCAACCGGGTCTCTACCGTACTTGCGGGTGGGTTGTATTCCATTGCTTGGTTTTATGGACATGGAAAATAAGGAACGAGAACCCGGGGTTTTAGTGGAGACACGCTGACAGGTGAGGTACGGTCCGTCGTTGGTGTGCCTGAGAAGTTAGCTTATTTGATCGAGAATTTCTGAGTAAGAGGCTTGGGGAAAACCCGCTGAAAATCTCCCTGTTAAAAAGTATGTGATAGTGACAGGTAAAGAAGAATATAAGGGAAGAAAAAGAGACAGAACAAGGGACACAAGGGCAGAGGGAAGAAGGAGGGAGGAATAGAGGGAGGGAGGAAAAGAGAGGAGAGGAGGAAGGAAAGGAGGAAGGAAAGGCGGGAGGGATGAAGGGAAGGAAGAAAAGGAGAGAGAAGGAAGGGAGGGAAGGAGGAAGGAAGGAGAGAGAGAAGGAAGGACAGGGAAATGAGGGGGAGAGAGAGGAGGGAGGAGGGAGGAAAGGAAGGAACAGGAGCAAGGGAGGGAGTGAAAGAAGGAAGAATGGAAGGAGAGAAAAACAAAGCAAGAAGCAAAGAAAGAAAGAGAAAAGAAGGAAGGAAGGAAGAAACACTGAAAGAAGAAACGAATCTCTGAGTACCTATACTCCTACTTGGAAAACAAAACCATAAACGAATCGTACAATCATGTACAGTCCAACAAATTAGAGACAAGTTGTAGATATTAAGTTCCCCAATGCCTGATACAAGACAGATACACAGAGCGAGGCGTCACGGTGAAGGTCTAGAGACCTGCATATGTAAGACGTACTCAGCTCAAGATAGTTTCTTATGATAAGAAACGGAGAAACCTCTGGATCGGATCCTTTTTCTTTGGCTTTCAGCAAAGGGATATGGGGCAGTTTCAACGTCCGTGTTGTATCACCTTAGCTCCTCGTCCCCCTTCTCCCCCCATCCCTGCCCCCCCCCCAGCAGTCCTGCAGTCTTTATGGGCCGACCATAGTCTCCTGTTCTTTTAAATCTCTCGTAAAAGTCCTCCAGCCGCCCAGCCTGGCGGGCTTCTGAGCAGGGCGGGCCTGCGCAAATGGGGCTTTTACTGCCACTCGAGTTTCCTTCATGTCACAGTTAGGTCGCAGAGCCTCCGGGGCTGGACCTCATCTGCTTCCGTTCCATGAAGGCGGGCGTGGCCCCCGGTCCTCAGGCACGTCCAGGCCGGAGGAGGTGTGGGCTCTCCGTCCCCGTGTCCCTCACCTGCGCACAGAGGGGAGGACCTGAGCCCCAGGTCACAGCTCCGAGGGGCTCTCCTCACAGTGTCTCTGGAGCGTGTGCGTGCGTGTGTGTGCGTGTGTGCGTGTCCCCTTCAGAGCCACCTTACCCACCACCGGAAGCCGACGTGTTTCCGCACACAGTTCCACGGCTCACCTGCACAGGTGAAGTACTATTTAGCACGCGCCCGTTAACCTGCTGTCAGGTGTGTGGGTAATGAAATTTGGAAAAGTGAGAGGCAGAAAGTTAACCTTAGGAATGACTGGAAGTTGGAAGTTTCCAAGAGGGAAAAGGAACTCGTGAGTTAAAGGAACACATGAAACGAACAAAAGGAACAGCTTACAGGTGACAGCGGTTGGGTGGTGGTACGGGCTCCGGGCTAGGGCCTGCCCTCTGCC
Source organism: Perognathus longimembris pacificus (assembly GCF_023159225.1). Classification (NCBI taxonomy): domain Eukaryota; kingdom Metazoa; phylum Chordata; class Mammalia; order Rodentia; family Heteromyidae; genus Perognathus; species Perognathus longimembris. The sequence continues at coordinate 57,352,846 of NC_063175.1, forward strand.
GGGAAAGAGCTTGCCCCCACCTGGGGACCGGGCGGGCACCGCAGCTCAGATGCCTCTCCACCCTCAGGCTGAGCTCTCTGCTCACCATAAACGTGGAGGGCCATCGTATGCGTCCCCATCTGGCTTCTCCTGAGGGAAGAGCTGGCCTGGAGGACGGAAGAGGGGGATGAAGCAGGGCGCCGGCTCAGCGGGGCCTCTGGCCACGTGCTTGCTTGCCGAGAGCACTCTCTGCCGGTTAGCTGCCGTGCTCCTGGGGTGAGCACGGCCTGCCGTGTGGAATTCTCCCACGGTAGTCTCCGCCGTGGCTGTGTTGCCTTCGTCGTCGTCGCTGGTTGTAAACATATTTTACCTCCCCAACAATGCTCACGGCTCCTGGTGGGTAGAGAATCTCGTATTACTCCCTCTGATTGAGCTAACCTATTTGAAATCCCCTTCTCCCCATTCTTTGACTTAATAATAGCATTCTTTGATATATAAATTTGGCTTCTGTGTATCTGAAAATGATATTCATTCAGCTTTGTCAGTTACGATGGTTTATTTTACAATCCATCAAGTAGTTTTAAATATCTACATGTGTGCTGTCACTTGGCGTACAAGACAGAAAACAGCAAACACCCAAGAGAACACACTGCCACCGAGTCCACCCAGCATCCGGGCCCGGCCCGCAGATGCTCTGCGCTCCTCCTCCGGCTCCCTCTCGCTGCGCTCTCCTTTCTCCTGAAAGTGGGGCCCAGTGCAAGGGCCAGGGAAGGCCTCCCGGTCCCAGTGGAGGAGGGCCAGGCCCGCCGCGCAGGGCTCTGGTCCCTCGACTTGTCTCTACTTACGCACACATTATGCCCTCTGCCCGCACTGTTCTGTCAGCAGCAGGGTGGAGCATGGTGGAGCGTGGTGGACTGTGGTGTAGCGTGGTGGAGCGTGGTGGACTGTGGTGGAGCGTGGTGGAGCGTGGTGGGGCGTGGTGGAGCGTGGTGGAGCGTGGTGGAGCATGCTAGAGCGTGGTGGAGCGTGGTGGAGCGTGGTGGAGTGTGCTGGAGCGTGGTGGACTGTGGTGGAGCGTGGTGGAGCGTGGTGGAGCGTGGTGGAGCATGGTGGAGCGTGGTGGACCGTGGTGGAGCATGGTGGAATGTGGTGGAGCGTGGTGGAGCGTGGTGGAGCGTGGCGGAGCGTGGCGCAGCGTGGCGGAGCGTGGTGGAATGTGGTGGAGCGTGGTGGAGCGTGGTGGAGTGTGGTGGACTGTGGCGGAGCGTGGCAGAGCGTGGCGGAGCGTGGCGGAGCGTGGTGGAGCGTGGTGGAGCGTGGTGGAGCATGGTGGAGCGTGGTGGAGCGTGGTGGAGTGTGGTGGAGTGTGGTGGACCGTGGCGGAGCGTGGCAGAGCGTGGTGGAGCGTGGTGGAATGTGGTGGAGCGTGGTGGAGCATGGTGGACTGTGGTGGAGCTTGATGAAGCGTGGTGGAGCGTGGTGGAACGTGGTGAAGTGTGGCGGAGCGTGGCGGAGCGTGGCGGACCGTGGTGGAGCGTGGTGGAGCGTGGTGGACCATTGTCAAGTGTGGTGGAGCATGGCAGAGCGTGGTGGAGCGTGGTGGAGCGTGGTGGAGCGTGCTGGAGTGTGCTGGAGCATGGTGGAGCGTGGTGGAGCGTGCTGGAGCGTGGTGGAGCGTGGTGGAGCATGCTGGAGCATGGTGGAGCGTGGTGGACTGTGGTGGAGCGTGGTGGAGCGTGGTGGACCGTGGTGGAGCATGGTGGAATGTGGTGGAGCGTGGTGGAGCGTGGTGGAGCGTGGCAGAGCATGGCGCAGCGTGGCGCAGCGTGGCGGAGCGTGGTGGAATGTGGTGGAGCGTGATGGAGCGTGGTGGACCATTGTCAAGTGTGGTGGAGTGTGGTGGAGCGTGGTGGAGCGTGGCGGAGCGTGGTGGAATGTGGTGGAGCGTGGTGGAGCATGGTGGACTGTGGTGGAGCTTGATGAAGCGTGGTGGAGCGTGGTGGAGCGTGGTGAAGTGTGGCGGAGCATGGCAGAGTGTGGCGGACCGTGGTGGAGCGTGGTGGAGCGTGGTGGACCATTGTCAAGTGTGGTGGAGTGTGGCAGAGCGTGGTGGAGCGTGGTGGAGCGTGGCGGAGCGTGGTGGAATGTGGTGGAGCGTGGTGGAGCATGGTGGACTGTGGTGGACTGTGGTGGAGCTTGATGAAGCGTGGTGGAGCGTGGCAGAGCGTGGCGGAGCGTGGCGGAGCGTGGTGGAATGTGGTGGAGCGTGGTGGACTGTGGTGGAGCGTGGTGGACTGTGGTGGAGCGTGGTGGAGCGTGGTGGAGTGTGGTGGAGCGTGTTGGACCATGGCGGAGCGTGGCAGAGCGTGGCGGAGCGTGGCGGAGCGTGGTGGAGCATGGTGGAGCGTGGTGGAGCATGGTGGACTGTGGTGGACTGTGGTGGAGCTTGATGAAGCGTGGTGGAGCATGGTGGAACGTGGTGGAGTGTGGTGGAGCGTGGTGGAGCATGGTGGAGTGTGGCCCGGGGCAGGGGGAAAGGCCATGGCTCCTTGGCTGTACTGGTGGCCACTTGGATGGAATGGGAAGGAGGTACTTGCTGAGGTGGGTGTGGTTTAGACACAGTCGAACGGGGTGCACTGGAGTGGAAGGCACCCGGGGTGCACTGGAGTGGAAGGCACCCGGGGGGCACTGGAGTGGGAGGCACCCGGGGGGCACTGGAGTGGAAGGCACCCCGGGGGGCACTGGAGTGGAAGGCACCCCGGGGGGCACTGGAGTGGGAGGCACCCGGGGGGCACTGGAGTGGAAGGCACCCCAGGGGGCACTGGAGTGGAAGGCACCCGGGGGGCACTGGAGTGGAAGGCACCCGGGGGGCACTGGGGCAAAGGCCCTGCAGACCATTGTGAGGCACCTTTGTGGACAGCCAGGCCAGTGCCCCACGGTCACTTTGCACCCTTTGGACGTGTACCTCCACAGCAAAGGCACGCGCGCGCCACGGTTTCAGTGCCATCGTGATGTAAGCTCGAGTGCGCTGGCGCTTACCCGCTGAGGAGGTCTCACCATCGTGCCGGGTCAGGACCACGCGTGATGGTGAGGTCCCCGCACCGCCTCATCCCGCTGCGTGGGAAGTCAGTCCTGGCGCTTGACCCGCCCCGTCCCAGCCGTGCTGCCTGACGCTCGCATCGCAGGGCCTCACCGCGGACGCGCGGGCCTCCCGCCGCCTTATCCTGGGCGGAGCGGATTTCCGTGGCCCAAATTCAAGCATGTATATTTACATGTCAGTGTTTCTCTGTGGAATACGTATGGAGCCGACATTCACCGACGGCTGCGTGCGACAGTCACAATGGCTACCGAGCAACTGCAACGGTGAGGCCGCCGGCCTCAGGGGCAGAGCGGGAGGAGGCCGGGGCGGGGGGCGGGGGGCGGGGCAGCGCGGGGGCTGCGGGGAGGGATGGGGCTGCGGCCCTCGCGTGGCGGGGAGCGTGGGCGCAGGTCCACACCACAGCCGGGATATCGAGAGTGCACTCGGGCCGGGCTCGTCACGCGAGGGACGAGTGTGCGGATGAGCAACGTGACCACTCAAAAGGCGGCCGCTGGCTGCTGCCGCCTTTCTGTCGTCGTTTTGTCTGGGTACTGGGGTTTGAACTCACGGCCTTGCTCATTTTGCTTGGCTTGCTTGCTTGGATGGTACGTTGCCGCTTGAGCCACACTTCCGGCGTGGCTTTTGGACATTGTGGAGGAAAGACTTGAGGGCTTTCCTGACAGGGCTGGGTTTGAACCATATTCCACTGGATTTCAGCCTCCGCGGGAACCGGAATGACAGGTTGGAGCCCTCAGCCCCTGGTTCACTTCCCTAATCTTTGAAGCTGTATTTCTCTACTTTTGTAAAATAATAACAGACTTCTGGTGTTTGGTGGAAAAGAGACATAATTACTGTTGACACTGAAGAAAATGATTTCAGTCTAAGGGCTGGGGGACGTCTCTCCTGGAGTCAGTACCACTCAGAATGATAGCTTGGCTGGGGGAGCCGGGGAGTGGTGGGGCGCCTGAGACTTCATCATTGCGAGACATTGATGAAGGCATTTCAGCGACGAGACTGGCCGTCTCTGAGCTCCTTAAATCCGGCTTCATTCCTAGCAATTAAATCTCAGGTCTTTCCGTTCCAGTTGTAACTGACATCTACTCAATCAAGACGCACCAATACAAAGATAGCTAGGATGGATGGATGGATGGATGGGTGGGTGGGTGGATGGGTGGATGATAGGCTCTTTCATATGGTTTCACATTCTTTCATTTTTACCTTTTAGTAGTTATACAAGAGTTGGCAATTTACAAAGCTAGATATGAAAACATACAATTCACCTTGACCAGTGTCCGTCCTTTGGACGTTCACCCTCATCTCTCCCAACCTGCCCCTTCTCTCCCTTAATTTTGTAGGGTCCACATTGAACTCTTTTTTTTTTTTTGGCCAGTCCTAGGCCTGTGGACTCAGGGCCTGAGCACCGTCCCTGGCTTCTTTTTGCTCAAGGCTAGCACTCTGCCACTTGAGCCACAGCGCCACTTCTGGCCGTTTTCTGTATATGTGGTGCTGGGGAATTGAACCCAGGGCCTCATGTATACGAGGCAAGCTCTCTTGCCACTAGGCCATATCCCCAGCCCCCACATTGAACTCTTGATTGTGCTCGCAACTCCCCGCCCTCTCCTCCTCTCTTTGCCCTTCCCCACAGCACCCCGAATCCCTCCTCAAGGGTCCGGTTCCTGCTGCTCATTTTGTTGGACTCTGACCTTGCCTTTTTAAGGAATCACACTAGTTGAGTTCCCCCTTGAATCAAATTCTGACTTAAAAGAAAATTAGAATCTGGGTTGGTCTTTTCCAGTCCGATTTTGTTTTAAGCTGTGATTTCATTTCAAAGAGAGAAACTGCGAAGGCGTGGTTGGCTTTGATTTTCTTGAGACAGGGTCTCACTTTGGGTCCCGGGCTGACCTTGAACCTCGTGATCCTCCTTCCCTGATGGCAGGGGTACAGCGCGCAAGCGGCTCTCGTGCAAGGGGTTCCCCCTCCGAAAGACCGGGGTTCCCACAGATGACTGTGCGGGTCATCCCGTGGCCCTCCGAGCCACGGTCGCAGCAACGCCCGGTGTCACGCGCGTGCCTGGAATTGCACCTAGAAACCCGCTCCGTGGGATGGGGCCGCCTGACAGGGGTGGCGGTGCGTGAGTTCTTGAGGATTCAACTAGAAGATACTTGAGGTGCTTTGTGCGGCCGTTACTCAATGTGTCTAAAATGAATAAATATTAATATGGGGCTGTTAAGAGAGAAGAATGTGGTGAGTTAGGACAGCTTGCTCCGTGGAAACCTTTCAGAATCTCAATGTGACGTGTGGGCTTCTCCACAGGCGCCTCTCGGCTCCCCACCTGAGGAGTCCCGTGGTAATAGCCCTGCCTGTCCACCCCGCTGAACCCCCAGCTAACACGTGCCAGGATTGCGCCTGTGCTTTGTGCCTTGATCCCCCCGCACTTCCCGTGTAATAAGCACTCAGGGAGCATTTTCCCGTGTGCCGCTCGATCCAGAGGTCTTTCTAAGGGATGCTTAAAAGCCAGGCGCCGTGGGCTCGGGGTGGCTTTTGTGCCACCGTGTCACTTAGTTCCAGAGCACCAGGGACACCGTTGCACAGACCACTCTGAGGGCCGAGCACCGGTGCGAGAAGCATCGTATCCTCGGAGAGGGGAGGAGAGCGAGCCAGAAAGCCACAAGCTCCGTGGAACTCCACGGAGGAATGAAGTTAAGGGACCGGAAAACAAGAAGGCTGAAAAATTAAACTTGTCCTTGTGTTTTATTTCTACTATTCCTCGGTTGCTGGTAACTCTCGGAATTAAAGTGCGAGAAGCCAATTTGGACGGTCCATTTATGTTTCAGAGGAGACTCATGCCCTGGTAGAAACGCTCTAGGTCGCAGTGGAAAGCCACGCTGGCAGGTGAAAGGCGCGCACGGCGTCTCCTGCGCCGATCTGATCATTTCCGATCCGTATTTAAGTAATTCAGCCTCCTCCATTATTCCTTAACGAATTTCACCAGTGACCTCTCTCGAGTATGGTATGTGGGTGGCTGGCTATTAGCTTAATGTCATACAATTAATATCTCCTCCGCACTCCTTTATTCAACAAGTAGTACTGGTAAAAGCTGAGCCATCTTTTAAAGGTAAACCTTGTCCAGTTAAGCATAAGAATGAAATCACTGTAGATCTATGACTTCTCGGAACTAGGATAGCTCCATTTGCATAACACATTTTCCCGTTGACAAGGTGCCAGGAAGAAGCACCTCTTGTCGAGGGCAGGAGAGATGGCGGCAGTGGCCTAGGAGCTCTTGTTCTGTCCCCTGGGCCCCCAGGGCCCCTCCCGGGTCACAGCGTGGTGACTCCTGGACCCCCCACAGGGCCCGTGACATGAAGAGGACCCTCCTACCTGACGCGTCTGCGCACTGAGGAGGCCGGTTCACTGGGCATCACCGTGAGGCCAAACCCAGTCACGACCACCCTGCCGCCGGTTCAACGATACTGGCTGGAGCCACACTTTACGTACAATGTAAATCTCAGCAAGTCAAATGGCAAGTTGTAAGTCGAGCCTTCGGGATAAATAAGACCAATAGCACGTGTGCGTGCGCGTGCACGCGTGTGTGCGCGCACACACACACACCACACAACTTGCCACTCTCAGACCACACTGGAACGTTGGGATGTCACGGCTGGTTGAAGAGCGGATGCCTCAGGGGTCCGGTGTGGTGGTTCGCACCCGTAACCCCAGCTCAAGCACGGGTTCTTTGACGGTAGGGTGGGCTCCCTATTTGTTTCCTAGAACTGACGGGAGCAAGCATCCTCACCCACATGCCCTAGCAGCAGAACTGCGTTGGCTTGCAGCCCGGGTTTCAGCCTGGAGGCGGAGGCTGGGGGGGTGCTGGTCCCTCTGGGGGCTCTCAGCTTCTCCCCGCTCCCGGCAGGAGCCTGCGAGCCACAACCGCCTTTGTGGATGCACGCCCGGCCCCGTTTCGACTGCCCTTTGCCCGTGTCTCGGGGTCCTGTCTCCTCCTCCCTTCTTCAAAGGTGCGGTCGTGAGCTTGCTGGTCTCCGCAGGTCGTCCGCCCACCCTCACCCCTCCACGTAAGACGCCCGACGGTGACGGCCCTGCTTCTCATTCTCCTCCACGGCCCCGCAGGTGCTCCTGCTAGGCTGTCCACTTACATGTTTCATTCTGATGGTTTTGTTTGATTGCTGCAGGATGGAAGGTTCCTGCGGCCAGGGGATCCATCTGCCAGATTCCACATTCTACCTTTACACCCATGATGGCATGGGAAAAAACCGTCGGTGAGCACGTAAGTGAACGGCATGACAGTGTGGCCAGAGGAGGGGGCTCTCGCCTGGGGCGTGAGGGAGCTCGACCCCCTCACCCCCGTGCCTCCGCCCCACAGCCCCGTCCTCGAGCCCACCCCACACCCCACCAACCACGCCGAACGTGGGGACGGAGAATGGCTGGGGACTGGATTCCCGTTGCGTGTAGACACTGCTGCGTGCCCAACTACTGCATTAATTAAATCAACTAATTCTCTGGAAGCAACATTTCTAGGAGGAAAAAAAAACACCCAACTCTCCTTATTATCCGGAACAGCTGACTCTGTTTGTCCAAATGCTGTGTGGATTTCCAGAGTTGGAAAACATCGGAGAGATTATTTTGGTCCCAAGTGCTTTTGGGTTGGCAGCGAGGAGGGCAGGGTCCTTCTTTCTGGCTAAAAACAGATCCATCGTTCGTGTATATTTCCTTTTATATTTTTTAATCCAGGGCTATAGCCATTTCTGAGTGTTCTTTAGAAAAATTAGGAAGCTCCTCTATCCCAAAGATCAGCGTACACTGTGCCTGCCATAGCAGTTATTAAAGCTTTAGATCATTTGTCAGGCATTTGTTGTTTGGGGGAAAAAAAGTGTATCTGAGATAGCTGGATTCATTCTCCATCTTTTCCAAGCTCAGGAAGTTGGGACCTTTGCGTGGTGCGTGCTGACTGGCTTCCGTGCATGGGGTGTGGACCGTGGAAGCAGCACTGTGCGTGGACCGTCCGGGGGCCTGGCGGATCGCCGCTGAACGGCGGGGGTCACCGCTCCTCCGCCCGTGCTCACTCAGCCAGGGCCCCCGGCCGGGGGGTGGGGGGGGCAGGACGGGGCCCGGGGCCCCCCGGGGTTTCCCGGACACGGACCGGAAAGCAACGCCTACAATCGGAAGGAACTCTGTTGGGAAAGGCGACCCCCACGCGGTGGCTCCGTGGGGTCCAGTTCCTCCGGGGCACCGCCCCCCCCACCCCCGGGCTGCTTCTGAGGCAAGGGCGCCGTGGCTCGGGGTCACCCCGGTGCCACTGTGCCTTCCGTCCACATCGGGGTGAGGAGCCGGGTGGATGTGGGTCCAGAGGGCCCCCGAGGGCCGGGCCCGCCGGGGGTCTGGCTCTTCCCCGCAGTGCGGACAGCGGGCGTCCCCGGAGGCCCGGCTGAGTCGGCCCTGGCAGTCCCCCGCAGAGCCGCCGGCGTGCCGCCGGCCCCGTGGGCTTCTCTGTGGACTGTGTGGCGCGCCGTCCCTCCTCCTCCTCCTCCGCGCGCGCAGAACGGCAGACGCCAGCAGATGGGAGGGTGGGACGGGGCCTTTCGAAAGCCTGGCGGGCCCGGCGGCTCCCCGTGCCAGGCCCGGGGCGCCCTCCCCCGCCCCCCACCCCCGTGCCGCCTGCCGGGGACGCCGCGCCACGCCGAGGAGCCGAGTGCGAGCCGAAGGCGGGCTGTCTGCCGGGCACGCCTCCTGCGGAATTAAATTACCTGCTAACGACGTCAACGGGTCCTGTGAGCATGCGGCCCCCCGTGCGCTTGCCCGGGGCTGGGAGGGGTTGGGGGGGCAGGAGCGGGCACGGGGGGGGGGGCAGCGTGGAGGCCCTGCAGGGAAGGGCCGTGGCGTGGGCCCCTTCTTCCTGTGGCTGGTCTCTGGCAGCAGCTCCCTGGGGACCCAGGGGCTCCTGGGTGAGGCAACCTGGGTCCGGTTACCACGGCAACCAGTTTCCCTGGTTACCAGGGAGGGTGGTCCAGGAAGAGAGGAAGTGCGGGAGCCCCCGGAGGGAGAGAGAGAGAGCCAGCACGTGGTCGTGTTTGTTTGCCTGGAGACTCCAGACTCCTGGAGGTGCCTCCCGGGGCGGGGGGGAGGGGGGTAAGGGGGAGACCCGGGGGCCGCGCTCTTCCACAGCCTCACGGACGTGGTGCACACCTGCAGAGCCCTGCAGACCCGGGAAGCAAGAGAGCCCAGGCTGTGCTGCCCAGGGCGGCAGGGCTGGCCACCCAGCCACCCGCCCAGCCACCCACCCAGCTACCCACCCAGCCACCTGCCCAGCCACCCGCCCAGCCACCCGCCCAGCCGCCCAGCCACCCGCCCAGCCCCCCAGCCACCCACCCAGCCACCCGCCCAGCCACCCGCCCAGCCGCCCAGCCACCCGCCCAGCCACCGGCCCAGCCCCCCAGCCCCCCACAGCCCCGGGGCCCTGCTCCCAGAGGAGTGTGCTTTCAAGCTACGAAGAAGTCGAACCCTGCCCTCTCTCGAAGGGCAGGTTCTAAGGTGTGAAGGCACATCAAGGGGCATTTGGAAAATGCTAGAGGAAACAGGGCGTACTAAACACCTTAGAGAGCCCTTTCCTAGGAAGATGGACAACAGGGGCCCTGGCCAGGCCCGCGGGGCTCCGTCCTGACTGAAGGACCGAGGCAGGAACTTGCACTGTATTCGAGTTCTGCCCATTTGCCTGCAGGTGTTGATACAGGACATCACCAAACTGAGAATACAAACCTCCACGGAGCTGCCTGCCCGGCGGGGGGGGGGGGAGGGGGGAGAGGGAGTCTTTCCAGGCCCTCACCAACGACGAGACGACCGGGTGAGGATGAGCCCGGAAAGGCGGACACCTGCAGGCCTCTGCTCGCTCTGACCCTGGCTCGTTTCTCCTGGTCACAGGAACTCTGGGGCCGCCCGCACCGCCCGCCCGGCAGCTGGAGAGCAGGGATGGTGATGGAGGCGGCCCTGGGGGGCAATCTTTCCCTGGAGGAAACCGCCTCCGGGTCTGGGGCAGGTCACAGGCGTCTTGGCTCCTCCCCGCCAGCCCGTGGGCCGGCCCCGTTCTCCAGCGGCGGCCACCTTGGAGTCCTTTGTGTCTTTACAGCAGCCCACGGGCTCTCCAAGTGAGGTCTAGGGGGGAAACCGGAAGCCCTCGGCCTCAGCCGTCCCTCGGTGGCCCGTCCCCCCCTTGGGGTCCCGCCACCCCTGGGCGGCACAGGGTGTTAACCACAGGATGCAGCTCAGAGGTGGGCAAAGACGTGGCGGGGAAGGAGTGCGTTCTGGGAGAACCGGGAAAGGGGGGTGGCGTTTGTGCCCCTTTCCTGATGTTCATCTGGGGAGCTTGCACTCTGCTATGGTTTAGTAAAGCCTAAGTAATGAGAACTAGACTGCTTCTATATTTAACTTGACACCTCCTACACAGGCCTTCCACAGAGCAACGAGGATCAATCTGCGGATGCATAGTATAAAAGGATCTGGAGAAAGAAAGCATCGCTCCAAGACAGTCAATAGGATTAAGGATTGGGGTAATAATACCCTGACAGAACTTAACGCGCTCGGACCCTGGACTTTCCGCATGGAGGAGCAATCATCTGTCGGGTCCCCCCGTCTGGCGACGACACGGTGGGGGTCACTGGACTCTGGACCGTGCTTTGAGGCGAAGGGGCTGGGCACGACTGTGCGTGGAAAGTGATTGGAGACAGCAGTGCTACCCGGACTCACGGAGCCGCGTGGCTCAGCCGGGCCCACAGTCTGCTGCGTGTCCGGCGTTGAGAAGGCCACAGAGTCCACGGGGAAGTGTGGGTTCTCCCCGGCGTTACGCGGTGCGGGTCAGCCGGCTTTGCTCCCCCCACGCTCGTCCCGGTTCTACGTGCCGAGACACGGGGCGCTGAGATCGCCAGCGCTGGTTTGGGGCGTGAGCAAAGGAGTAATCTACAAGGTTTTCAATTTTCTTTCTTTGTAGGAAGGACCTGAATTTTAATAAGTTTTTTTTATATATATTTTACTAAGTTTTGGTCCACTTTTACCAACGAGTGGATAATAAATGCTTTTCATTTAGTAAACGACTTGTCATTCAGGACACGATTTGTTAAGGAGATGTCACTGCGGACTACACAAAATCCAAGTTCACCACTTTCAAAGTTCTTTGGGGCTGGCAGGCCCGTGTTGTGTCCGTCCCGGGAGGCAGGCGAGTTAGCACTTTCATTCCTGTCTTAGTGATACATCGCAGGAGGATCTGCGGCGGGGGTGGGGGGGGGGGGGAAGGGGAAGGGGACGGGTTGCTATGTCCCTTGCCAAAGCCACGGCGTCTCCCCTGGAGGCTGAGGTCAATTTGGACAAAAATGAGTGGCCTGGTGGGATCAAATTCCTTGAACCAGCCACAAAGGAAGACTAAATAAAATAAATAAGTAAAAGGAAGTTGACTACACACGTGTCTGTGTGTACGCGTATTCTAGAAATAAACGCAGGTTCCAATGCAAAGGCTTGGGCTGCTTTGTCTCCAGTCCCCCCCCCCCAAAAAAGCGGGGAGCCCAGTGCTGAAATGCCAGGTGGGTATGGAGGGGAGATGAAGAAGGCTTCCCCTTAGATGAAGGCAGAAGGAGCAAGACGAGCCCCAGGGGCCCTGCCCCCCTCCTGGGGTGGGGGGGACGGCTAACCAGGGCTGAGGACCCCACACGGCAGGGGACCCCAGCCAGCAGGGGGAGCCAGCGCCGGTCTCCACTCTCCTAAAGTGGACGAGTTGAAAAGTGAATCCTTCCCCTGAGACCTCACAGGCCTAATTAAGATTTTTTTTTTAAAATCTGATCAAAGCGTTAATTACTTCGCACAAAGTGAGCACACGTAGAGATGCCACGCGGTCTGCGCGTTTCTCTCCCTGGCTGTCCCGGGAAGACAGGCAGCATTGGGAACAGTGGGCGTTCAGGTGCACCGGCCTTCCTCCTCTCTTCCCCACGCCTCGGGGGTCACCGAGCTCCTCCGCCGAGCCCTTCGGGGGCTCCCCAGCGGTCCCCGCATCTCAGCCTCCTGAGTAGCTGGGGTTACAGGCGTGAGCCAGCGGTGCTCAGCTCCTCATCAGTTCTGTTTTCTTTTCGAAGAAGAGGAAAAGGCACGGTAGTTCAAAGTGTGAGCACCAAAGATGACATCTCTGTGGTCGCAAAGCCCTTGAGTGGACCCCCTCTTCTTCCCCACGCCCCCCCCCACAGGAAGGCACCGCTGCCACGCCTGCTCCGTCTGACGGAAGCTAGGCCAGGCTCCGCAGCTCTCTGCCCGCTCTCTGTCGCTTGTCCTCAGTGGGCACTCATTAGGAGAGCGGGGGGGGGGGGAGGGAGGGAGAGAGGGAGGGAGAGAGAGGCTGCCGTGGGACTTCACACAGCTGCTTTCCATAATGCACTGCCGGCACTTTCTCGGCCCTCCCTATAAATTATGCATGTGCTAAAAAGGATCACTTCCTCTGCACATGAAAATAATAAAGGAAACTGTAAAATCTGTACGCATGCTTAGCAAAGCCGGACTATTTCTTCCCCGTTACTCTCGGTGCCACGTGACGCTGAACGACGTGCCCGCGGCTGTGGCTGGCAGGGGTCCTCACTGTGCACACGCGCACGCGCGCACGCACACGTGTGCACGCACACCTTCCCCCTCAGCACGCGCAGCCCCCGAAAGCTCAGATGGCTGCGCTCCCCATTCCACAGAGGAGTGGGGGCAAAGCCTGGGGGAGCGAGGCATTTCCCCCAGGCCACACACCTGCTACGGAGTCCTCGTGCTTCCAAAGCTGGGCTTTCAGACGCCCAGGCCCAGAGGGCTCCAGTGAGGTCCAATCGCCCCCTCCGTGCCAAACCCAGAGACACGGCAAAGGCAGAGGAGCTTCAGCCGTCCTCACACGGGTAGAGTCGTTCCTGCTAGACGGGGAGGAACGAGGATGGGGTGGGGGGGAATGGAGAATGGGATGCATAGTTCCCACAGTCCCGGGCTGCGGCTAGAGCTCGGCTGACCGTTCTCTCAGGCTTTCCTACGGGAAGAAGAGCTCCAGAGACGTTATCACTGTATCCCTGGAACAGGATTCGCCCTGTGCTCCTGGCATCCTTCGAGGACGGCCAGGCCTGACCACCACACCACATGGCGGCCTTTCTGTGCCTACCTCAGGGAGCAAGAGGTGACCTCGGACTTTGACATGGTTTCCCAGCTGGGTACACGGGAGCCAGTGGCCACATCCATGCTGAGAGCGGACACACGCGTGTGTCCTCCTCCTTGAGGAATCGGCCCACCTCCACCGCGGGCTTGCCTCCACGCTCGCTGTTTCTCCCAAACAAACCCCTCCGTAGCCTTTGGCTTCCCATTGGTGTGACAAAATACTCAAGGAGGAGGCCTCTATTTCTGGCCATCGATTCCGAATGTGCAGTCCCACGGTCTCGGTGGCACCCAGGCCATTGTGAAGCCGAACCACATGGCAGGGAACATGGGGCGGAATAAAGCTGCTCACCTTGTGGCAGCCAGAGAGTGGGGAGACCGGCAAGAGAACAAGATGGGCTTCAAGGACACAGCTTCAGGGATTGGCCTTCTCCAACCAGACCCTGCCTCCCGTGGCTTCCCGTGTCTCTCTCCCCAAGTCCCACTAAATTGTGAATCTACGCATGGGTCAATGCTCTGCTTCTCAGAGCCTCTGGGGTCTCCAATCACTTCCCAAACGCACCCTGCACTGGGAGCCAAGCATTCTGCCCGGGAGCCTTCAGGGGACATTGAGGAGGCAAACTACAGCACCTTCCTCTCCTCGCGTGGGCCTTGCTAGCCTACGACCTGGACGGACCCTGGATGACATCCTTCATTTCTCTCAGCGAAATCTGCCATTCCTTTTAGCACCTTTGTCATCACGATCTGCAATTGCCCGTCCAATCATTTGCAGCCGGTTAAATTTTGTTCTCGGATCCCACGAGGCTTCGAAGAGCAAGGAGTTCCATTTTTCACATCTGCCCGCTGAGCCTCACGCGGAGGTGCGGAGCAAGCAGGTACACAATTAACTCTCGATTGTTCCTCGGCACACGCACAGCTGAGTGTGAGTGGAAACCGCAGACACCGGCAGATGGTCTCCGTGGCTGAACTTGAACTTGGTGGGCCTGGGCTAATGGGAGGCTTGCCTGACGTCAAGGATTTCAAAGACCGCAATCTGGCTGCGGTCCATGCTCTGTGGACTTCTGCCTTTCCATCCGGGGACCCTTGCTCACCCGTGAGCCGTCTCGGTGCCATCCCAGTTGGTCATGGGGCGTTTGTACGACGGGCGTGGTAACACACTCAAGGTGGGCCCACGGTCCACGGGGCACTGTTTCTGAAAACAGCATATTTAGTCAGAACTTGGGAAGGAAAACAACACATGAAAGTGAACACAATTTCATGTAATAATCATTCCATTAGAGATTATAGCTACCGTGTACAATAACTTCTAGAATGATATTTTAGTAGGAATGATTGTTTTTGCTAAAAAAAAAAAAAGAAAAGAAAAGAAAAGACTTTGCTGTTGACTTGCGCTTCCTGAGACTGGTCCCATCCCCAAATAAGTATAGGAATTCATATTATTGTCCCAAATGTCTCTCTCTATTACTTGTTTGATTTCTCTTTGGAAACCATTAGACCATGTTTTCCCCATGATTTATCTAGGGTTAAATCAACATCTATGAACTGTCAGGTACTTTTTGTAAACATCTCTGGATGAAATTTAATTAATTCCTCATCACTTTTTTTTTTAATTGCTGGAAGGTCTATGTATTCTAAGTCTCTGTAATTTCTTTTCAAAAACCAATTGTGGTTGGCTGGGAAGATGGCCTAGTGGTCAAGTGTTTGCCTCGTATACATGAAGCCCGGGGATCGATTCCTCAGCACCACATATATAGCAAAAGCCGGAAATGGCGCTGTGGCTCAAGTGTCAGAGTGCTAGCCTTGAGCAAAAAGAAGCCAGGGACAGTGCTCAGGCCCTGAGTTCAAGCCCCAGGTCTGGGGGAAAAAAAATCATAAAAAACCAATTGTGCTGCCAGAGGTGATGGACACTCATGAGCCCAAGGTCAGCCTGGGCAATGTTCTCAGGACCTTCCCCTCAAACCGACATTAAAGAAACAGGGGCACAGCTTAAGAGGCAGAACCTGAGGCCCCGGGCTCAACATCCACTATTACACACACACACACACACACACACACACACACACACACACACACACACATCATTTGTATTTTCTTTGCACTGTTTCACCTAAGCCACCATCAATCAATTATTGAGTCACCAGTGATTCACGGAAGTGAATAAACCACCCAGTCACGCAATGACAACTAAGTTATAAGTGATCGGTTCATTAAGGAGGACTTCTGCGATCTCCAATCTGAGGACTGGATTAGTGAGCACAGACGTAGTCACTCTCTGCACAAGCCTCCGTCTTGCGAGGCTCCGTGCCCTGCGAGGCTCCGTGCCCTGCGAGACTCCATGCCCCCCTGCCTACCGCCACCAGCTCCCTGGCCACCTCCCCTCAGTATCTACTCTGTTTTTCACCAGGAATGCTAGCATGCTTCTCAAATATCATTTTTTCCATACATATTTTTCCTTATCCATCAAATCAGGTTTCTATTCACTTTCTTGCTCTTTTATGTTTTCATTCCTAGTCTCCCTTTAACCTCTGCAAGGCAAAAAAAAAAAAAAATCAAATACAAATCCTTTAATGTAGTGAAAAAGAGGCTGTATTTGTTCCATGTGGCTGACCTTTTTCAATCTGTCTGATACTTTATACTCAAATAAAAGAATAAATCTACTTAGCGTTTCTCCAAAAAGTGCTACTCCTGGCCTCTGTGTCATGTCCATTTATAAACTGAGCTTGTCTGTTGATGAGACAGCGTAGGCACGCGTGCGCACACACACACACGCACACACATGCATGCACGCACACACACACATACACACACACACACACCCCGCTTTTGCTTAATAATTCGCAGTCCTCTCCATGAGTCCTCTGCCTTGGTGAGCGCTTCCCCGCTGCTGTCATCTGACTGGCGTGCTCTCAATCCCCACCTCGAGGGCACAGTGACGCGTTCGCCCACGTTGTGGCGCTGGGCTGACGCGGTCTGTAGCCCTTGCCAGGGACTGGTCTCTACAACGCGTCTGTCAGCTCCTTGGTGGCGAATACTGACTCATCGTTTCCCATGCGTGCCGATCATCTAGTGCAGCATAGCACGGCGGTACGTTCAAAGCACTAGTTTAGCTAAACCATTCATGTCCGTGGGCTTTTAGTTTAATGATGTGACATAATGGCACCAAGGTCTAAACTCCCGAAAGGCACCCAGCGGCTTCCAACAGGCCCCGCGGCTCAGGTGTCCGTCCTTCTCAGACCAGCCCTGCCTCCTGGCCAGGAGATCGCAGAAGGCCACTGCGCAACGTTTACCTTCCTCAGCAGGCCGTCTTTCCTGGCAGCACGCTGTGGGAAGTCCGCTGGGCCACAGCACCCCTGTCCCTGACAGAGGGAAATGGTTGGACTCGTGGGGTGTCCATGGGAAGGCCCCTAGTTCAATCACTCTCTGAATCATCGAACAATAAACCATTTGCTGAACGTCTCCTTTTGGGTCATTTCGAAAGATGTCCCATGTCCACAAAGGGATGGGTCTCTTTAACCCCATGCCCCACGTCCTCTGGTTCTAGTCCGGCGTCCCGAGGGTTTCCTCTGGGGAGCGTTTCCCTTCTCTGAGGAGGTGGACCCGCCATTTAGCGGTGGAGCCGGAGATGCCCAGGAGCTCGGAGGGCGTGGACACTGGTGTTCTCGTAAACGATCATTGTGTGAGGTTCACTTCCTGAAAAGCCCAGCACCCCTGAGGTGTAGACCGTGCCCTGGGTCTTCACCCCGGAGAGAGGAAAACCTGAGTGCGGCCCTGTCAAAAGGTTTTGGTACATGATGGAAATCCGTCAGGTGGACTCCCAGGAAGGCCGTTGCTTCCCGATGAACGGCAGCGCTGTGTGCACCCTCCCCCCGACCCCTGGCGTTTACAATGGCCGCCGGCCGGGGAGGCCCTGGGCACTGCAGTTCCGTGTCCATCTCAAGAAAGCACCCCAACTCATCACACCTGATCTCCCCTCCCGTTCAGGAGGAAGGCTCGGCGTTGTGCCAGCACCTGGAGGGAAAAGCAACACGCCACGCGGAGGCTCAGCGCGGTGCACAGATCCGTGCCTGCCGCCGGAGAAGAGAATACAGTCTCCCAGAAGTTAAAAAGACGATCCATGAGCGCGACTCCTGACGCCGTTAGTGAGGCGGGAAGTTCTGCCCGCCGGGGCCAGGAAGAGCAGAGAGGCGCCGCGGAGACGCTCGGCGGACACGCGTCCTGTCGGCGCCCGGGAAGCGCTGAAAAGGTCACGGCGATGGGGCGGATGCGGAGGATGACGGCCGAGGACTCTCGCGCAGCCCGGGACAGGCTCGCGCTCCCTCCCGGGGGAGCGCTCCGCAGGAGAGATCTGTAACGACGGCCGGCGCCCCGAGAGATGAGCGGCGACGGCACACCTGCCGCCGGCCTGACAGCTGTCCCCGTCCCTGCCGAGAGGGAGCTGATGGCACAGAGCCTCGCGGAGCCCGAGACATCCGTCCCCAAGCCCAGCGTCTCCGCGCTCCGCCCTTCACCTAAGCCCTCGGGAAACCACGCAGTTACCGAGCACCTCCAGACGCGGGAGGTGGAGCAGAGTGAGAATCAGGAGGAGGAGAGGGCCGTGTCCCTGCTCTCCAGCCGTTTGTATCGTGATGAAGGAAAAGAACACATCAGCCCCAAACTCATTCCGACATAGCTCCATAGGAAGCCGTGAGAGACACAGATAGATAGATAGATAGATAGATAGATAGATAGATAGATAGACAGACAGACAGACAGATAGACAGACAGACAGACAGATAGATAGATAGATAGATAGACAGATAGATATACAGACAGACAGACAGACAGACAGACAGACAAACAGACAGACAGATAGATAGATAGATAGATAGATAGATAGATAGATAGATAGATAGATAGATAGATAGATAGATAGATGCATGTATTGTTATGCCTAGATTTCCAGTCCCCAAAGACCACCAAGGAGCCGATTCCGATGCAAACGCACGAGAGTCTTTATTGCAAGCTCGAGCCTGGACTCCCAACCGTCACCCACACAGCGGATCTGGATTGGGAGGCACGACCCTCAAATAGGCAGGGTTTTTATTGTGATTACTACAGGGGCAGAGTATTTCCAACTTGGCAGATACTTGATTGGATGGCCTTTAGCAAGCAAGTCTTGTCCTATTTCTATTGGCTATCTAACCTTTCAGTTTTCTATTTTGGCTTTGCTATCGGGAAGTGGCCTCGATATCAGGAACTGACAGCAGGTGGTCACGTAGCACTGATGCAGGGGGTTAGTGCAGGGGGTAGAGCAAGTCACAAATGGGTTAAGCAAGCCATGTACAGAAGCAGAATACTGCGGTCAGGCTGACCTAGTACCAACTTTATTTGAGCAATTGCGACCATGTTTTCCCATTACCACTAAGCAAGCCTGAGCGGGCTAAAACAATCCAGTACTCAATCATAAGTAAACCAACTCTACAGTTACCATGGCATTTCTACTCCTATTATGGTTATTTCTATAGCCTATGACTATGATCATTTTTTACTGTCCATTACCGTGGTTGTTACCCAGGTACAGAGGTGAACAAGGGCTCCCTACATTTTTAAGTGTCAAACTCTAAGACACTAGTCTCCCGGGTGGGGGTGCAGCCCTCTAGCATGGAGTCATCACCAGGGTTTAGAAGCTGTTGTAATTTTAACACTAGAACTTATATTTAGTCACTCCAGTTGTCAGGCCAGCCCTTACAGTGTGTCTATATAATCTGGTTTGTTTTGTGGTACTGGGGTTGGAACTCAGGGCCTCGCTCTAGACAGGCAAGCGCGCTACCGCTGAGCCACACCTCCAGCCCTTTCTCACGCAGGTCATTTCCAGGGGGTTCTTGAGTCCCACAGGAGCCCGGGCCTAGACGGCCCTTCTTGCCTTTCCACAGGTTGGAATGACGGGCACTGTCACCAGCCAGCTTCCGCCACCGGCTCAGTGTCTCGTGGACTTGCTGCCCTCTGGGGCCTCCGTCCCCTCCATCACAGGCCCTGGGGCCCAGCTACCGGTTGAGAAGGGGTCTCGGGTGTGTGCCCAGGCTGGCCTTGAACGCTGGCCCTCCTGAGAGGCTAGGATCACAGGTGTTGGCCTCTGGTACCCAACTCTCCCTGTGCGTGCGTATGACACCGATGGCTCTCTGGAGAACGCACCCGTGAATTATATTGACAGCCTGCTCAATGTGCTCGCCATGGCAGATAGTTACAGGGTACCGGCAAGAAATGCTGGGGGCCCTTTCGTGCTGTCGGAAAGGGAGGGCCGTGCCACGGCCGCGGGGGAAGCGTGTGGACGGGGCGCTTCAGGACCCCGCTCTCGATCCGTGGATGCCGATGTGGCGGCTACCACAGGCGGATGGGGAAAACGTCCCACGGAGCGGAGCTTCCCCACGGCCGAGCAGAACCACGACGGCTCACCATGCCCCGGCCACGCCGCTGGACGCGCCGGCCCCTCCTCCCTCACCGGCATTCATCACACCCGTGCCTCTTTCCCTGACGCGCACGCGGCACACGTTGCCTCTCTCCCTGACGCGCACGCGGCACACGTTGACTCACTCACACCCCTCGCGTGGCCCCCGCGCCACGCCGGCCAGCCGGGGGGGGGGGGAGGGAGCCGCGCACGTCCACCTTGTCGGAAATTGATGGACCGCTTGGTTTCCATCAGCAACCAGCGGTTCGGCGGATTCCGCGCCAGCACCCTTGAACCTAAGGGTTTATTTATTTTACCATCCACATTAAGTAAACATTATAAAGAGCTTTTAACAGAAAACAAATAGCGCCGAGGACGAGGGAGTGGAGAGCATCTCAATTTATCACTTGTCCAGGTTCCACAGGCATTGCATCATGAACCGGTAGCCCCTAATGAGGACAGCTGGGAAACACTAAATAAATATACCATTACGCTTAATTAACTTAGATA
This sequence comes from Perognathus longimembris pacificus, assembly GCF_023159225.1. Classification (NCBI taxonomy): domain Eukaryota; kingdom Metazoa; phylum Chordata; class Mammalia; order Rodentia; family Heteromyidae; genus Perognathus; species Perognathus longimembris. Next base: position 57,372,996 of record NC_063175.1, read on the forward strand.
GAAATCGTCCCATTTCCTGATTGTTTGTAGGCTTGAGCCCACTTATGGGCTGCGATGATTTGTGCATGTGTGTGTTTGTGACAACCACAAACAGATAGTGTAGATATTAATGGTAAAATGCGTACGTTTTATTGTCTGCAAAAGGGGCCATAAACTACCATTTTGACACTGCCTTGCATTCATTCTGATGCAGAACGGGGGCATCATTAAGAATGATACTGTGGTGTAGATGCAGCCTGTATGTATTTAGGAATCTTTATAAATGTAGAATTCATCGGGTATATAGTGATCTGAATAAAAAATTACTAGATGTAGCCAAGAGGAAAGCATAAACGAGAAAATAGGAGAGCAACCGTATAATTTACTGTGTTCCATACTTTCAAATAAACTGATGTTAAAGCTATCATAGCGCTGATGAGAATCGACTGGCAAAGTATTTGATGTATGATTTGCGAAGGATACCCTCATTATCCTATGTTCAAATGACTACTGAGGGGCTCGTGCCTTTACAAGAAGGAAAGGCATTTAAAATTTAAAATCCCAGCAAACCAAAAACCTATGTGGTATTCTGAATACATAATTTCTATCCTATTGGGCTTTTCCGTGCATTATAATACCAATGAACAGTGATATTAAAAGGCTTTTGTTTTATTTGTCTTCAGAAATGTAGCCCGGGCTCTTTTAATACTGTAAGTAATTGGATTGTTTGGGAATGTATTACACTCCCGCTTACACAGACACAGAAATGATTTTACAAAGTCCAGAGCCAAAGCTACTTCTGGAGGTCACATTTGTTAATTATTGTGTGTCCCAGGTTGCCTTAGATAGTTGAGTTTTTTGTTTTTTTTTTAGAAATACAATGAAGAAAATTTGACTTACACAGAAATCAAAACTACCACCCACAATGATGGTTGTGAGGATTGTAAAATTATAAACTTTAGCAAAATGCATTGCTGAGGCTTTTCAACAAACATATATTTTAGTAAGGTTGTGATGGGGAGATTTTTCCCCCCTCTTTTTTTTCTAGTGAAAATTACTACTTTGTGATTATAATGAGATCTTTGGGCAAAATCGCCAAATCCCTCCGTTCCAGCCACGGACCGGTGAGGAGCGGCTGTAAATGAATGAGCGTGGCCTGGGTGGCGCGGAATGAGGCGGATCCGGTCACGTGCAAGGGGTGTGAGACTCGTGGGCTGTTCTCCTGGCGTGGCGGCCCCTGTCTCCGCTAGCGTTGGGATAAAATCTACAAAGGGAGGAAATGAGGTGGAAGTTGTTCATCTAAGGGAATGCTCCACCTCCTCGGGGGTCCCCCTCCTTCCGTCCTGGAAGCTACAGCACCAGATGAGTGATATAGGTAGATCTGTGGGAAACGAATTCGCACCCAGGCCAGCCAAAAGGCTGCTTTTCAACGACAAGCCAACAAGAGCAAGCTCCCCCCCCCCCCGAGTCCTCTGTGTAAACGCCTTCTGCCGCTGGGTTCTTTAACATCCTTTTGCAAGATGAAGGTATCTGAGCTGCGCCCCCGAAATCCAAATCCGGCCAGCAGGGATCGGGGGAGGAGGAGCCTCGGCCAGCCATGGTCCATGGTCTGGGCCCCGCCCCCCTCCAGCGCCCCGTGGCTGCCTCTTGTGGAGGGCAAACCCTTCCTGAGAGCACAGGACGGGGGAAAGGCCCCGTCGGCCCCCGCGCGAGCTCAGCAGAGAAGACGGGACGGTGCCCCGCTCTGCCACCCACCGCGAGCGGCAGATCTGTCTCGTCACACGCACACACCTGAACACACTCGCCCCCGCCCAGGAGGAGCCCTGCCCAGCTCGGTGAGGTTCAGGGACAGGCCGAGGCTCCGTCCTGGCACCCCGTGAAGTGGCCACCATTGCCCACCGGAACAAAACCAGGAGAAGGCTCCGGAGGAGACCCCGGGCGGCGTAGCAGTAACTCGTGTGCGGATAGAAGATTAAACGATATAAATAAAAAGCCAGAACCACCATTAGCATTCACAAGCAGGATCAGCAAATTTCCAAGAGGAGATAAGCCAATGTAGGTAATTTAACAACTGCTTAAAATACATTAGAAATATCTACTATCATCTCGGTGTAATTTGTTGGACATTTGATATTTGAGTCTCTTGGAGGAAATCTAAATAAATCACTATGAAATAGGATCAACAGGAATCAACAATGATATATTCACAGCAAGCTCAAGTGGTGCCTGCCTCCGAAATACCTTCAAGTTCATTGAGCAGGCAAGTTTTTATGTTAATACATGTGTTGACTTGGGAAGAGCTATAAAAGCATAATAAATACACTTCCTTGATAGTCTAAATCATTCTAACTTTAAACATACACACATAATGAAAAGACACTAATTATGTATATTTGTGAATTAATTCTTTCAGCTAATCAAGGAAATCTTTAGCAAGTAATTTAATTTTCCACAGCAGATTTCATAAATCCTATCTTTGCATGAGGAAAATCTTCTAGGATGTCTCCATGTGTTGCCTCTCTCTGCCCTTTGTAGGAAAGATGAAGTCTGGACAGTGGAGTTGAATTGGACAACCAGAGCTCTCTGCTTAATTACCCTGCTCATCCCTGTCTTAGTGATTGCATCTACAGCTTTTCTGGTTCTCTCTTTCTTTCTTTCTTTCTTTCTTTCTTTCTTTCTTTCTTTCTTTCTTTCTTCCTTTCTTCCTTTCTGCCCCCGTTTCCTTCTCTCTGCCTCTTTCTTTTGTCCAATTTTTCTTTCTTTCTATTTTCCTTCTTGTAGACTAACGGAAAGATTCTAGGAATGAGCGGATTCCTGAGAGACAGTAAATCTAAAGGCGCACATGGGAACAGAAGTGTTGTAAATGCATTTAGGTCCAGGATCTTCATCTCACTCTTCAGAGAGTCATAAAGTTACTGTTAAAGTCACATCTAATATATTTCACATGCATCATTCATTTACACAACGCTTGATTTATTATACACTCATGAATTAAGTCAAATACTTCAGGCAGCAAATTTTGACATTTCACAATCCTCACGGAGAGTGGAGAGCTAATATTTTTGAGGGTTTACAAAATACCAGTCCGAGAAGAGACTGTTGTTAACACAATTCTTGCTTCAACTCCACGAGGCAGTTCTTATTTTTGCAGAGAAGGAAACTGAGGCTCCAAAATGTTAGGTGGCTTTGGTGAGGTTATCACACAAGCTAATTCCTTTCCATGTGCCAAACTGCCTCCATAACTTGGGAAACTGAGGTCAAAGAAAAGCCAAAGACAAAAGTTGAAAACTTCCCACAGAACTCAATGAAATGGGGTGGTTTCGCAGCCAAGAATTAGCAGCTGTGCGAACATGCAAACCTTTAGAAAAGTGGCCATGGTCATAACTAGTTAGTCACGTTTTCTCCAGTGAGGGAAGTGTTTTAGAGTGTCTGTGTATGGGGTGCACTTAACTGCTTTGTTTCTTTACAATAAGATGAAAATCGATGAATGCTCTTTGAGTTTTATGAATTCCCATAAAGACAAGAGCGTGTGTACACCAATGTTTATGCATTCAGTTTGTGGGCACCATGTCTGTCGTGGACTTTCTCCAAGCAGTAGTGAGTAAGTCAGCTGGTGCCGTCAGCCTGAGCGCTTCTGATTTTCACAGGCATCATTGCATTGACGTTCGCAATGTCCTGGAAAATACAGTGCGGAGGGTGAACTTTCCTGACGGCCCCTCACCCCGAGAGCCGAGGCCCAGGCGGGTGGACTTCTTGGTCAAGTCGGGACGCGGCCCTGGGAGTTTGCAGAAGGCTTCGGCGGGTGCCTTCCCACAGGTCCTGTTGTGCTGCAACATGAAACGGTGAATTCCAATAGGTCAGACAATGCGAGATAAGTCCTGGGGCCTCCGTCGTTGTCCCTACGTGCATTGATCTCAGTTCAGAAGAAGGACTTCCCCGCTACCTCTCTGCCGGCAATGGGGACATGAACGCCCACCAGCAACCCTGAATGGACACCGGATGGCTCTCCATCGCGGCCTGCACAATCTCCAAATCACCATCCAGGAGTGACCCCGGTTCACAGATCTGGATTGGTTTGGTTTTAAGCTCTTTTTCTTTAACTGTTTATTATTGTGTGTGGGGCGGGGGGATCATGAAGAATCGGGAAAGAAGAGCAGCGGCATCTTCTGCTAGCTCAGTATCTGGAGTCCCTGGGAGAGGGAATCTCGGGGCAGGCTGCCGGCGGCCCCCTGGGCGGCCCCCTCCCCGAGCAGGGGCTCGGCAGTGAACCGGTGGGCTCCACGCAGGCTGGGGTGGACAATGGAAAACAGTGGCGGTTCTCGGATGAACTTCAGATGGGTGGAAAGCCTCCTATGTGAACGCATCAGCCGAGGTGTGCACAGAGGCTGCTGCTGGTTTTGCCAGGCGTGGTCTCGGTGCAGGGCATCATACCTGTCAGGCTGGCGTTCTGCCCCTTAAGCCTCTCTGCCCACCCTTTCGGCTCTCTTTGCTTTGCACCCTGGCTGGCATGCATTACGATCCTCCTCTTGGTGCTTTGCCGCGTACCCGGGGAGACAGGTGCACCGTCCTGCACCAAGCCATTGGTTCCGATGGAGTCCAGTGAAAGCTGCGGCCTGCCCTGGCCTCCCACTGCAACTCCCGGACCTCTGCCTTGCAGAGATTACAGGATTGAGCTACTGTGCCTAGCGCAAAGGTTGATTATTTTTCCTAAGATAAGTAGTCATTTTTAAAATAGATTTTCGATGTTCAGAATGGCTGGGCGGGTAGGAGCGTTTCCAGGACCCATTTCTCTGACATCTGATCCATTGCTGACGTCTGGCCTTCGTACGCGGTCCCAGTGAAGGAACGTGGGCGCGTCATTCTTGCGGAACGCTGTAGGAATTACCCCTCCTCACGTTCAAAGACTTCCTCGAGTTAAGTCTTACATTCCCCCTTTTGGAGTTTCACCTTTCGCAGAGCACGGAGGACAAGCCTCAACTCAGACTAGCACAGCAAGGCTCTGAGAGCCAGCCTTCAACACCCGTCTTCATGACACGTAAGATGACTCCCAACTCATTCCCAGGTGGCCATGCCCAGCACTGATGGGGCCCAGCATATCCAGGAACCTGAGAGCTGTCCTCTCCCTCACGGCCGTCTCAGTCGCTCAAGTGAAGGCATCTCGAGAAGACTGAGGGGACCGTGGGGTGATGAACTCTGCCACCATATACCCTGCAACGTCCAAGCGACAAGCAGGCTAAACCAGAGGGCCAGGCTTGTGTGGATGACAGAGGCCTTCTACGATGACCAGAAGGTTTTGCACAATATCTAAGCTCTCCATTGCTGAGCCCTGGGGTTAATGGAGAGAAAAGTTGATTTTTTTCCCCCTTTTCCTTTGTTGGATTATTTGGATTGTAAGCATGCTTACAGAATCTTTGCAGATGGACAGACAGATCAAAGATACGTTGGGAAATCTGTGCACAGATTCATTAAGACGTTGCGTTAATCTCCGTTGGATGATTTCAGTTCCCCTGGACAATGCCCGCCGAGTGTGCTAAGCCTGTGGTGTGACAGGTGTGTGCAGGCCGAAGTGTGCCGAGGTGTCTCCGGGGTCCCTCACCTGTGGAGACAACTTCACCAAGCCCCGCCCCGGGCCGCTCGCTGGAGCCCCGGCCTAAAGCTCTGAGAACTGCTGTTGTGCTCACAGACTGTTATTTTCCTATGATTGATCACGAGATCTCAGTCAAGCTGTTGTTGTTTCAATTATTTTTTAAATCTCAATGTAAAACAGTCTTGCACGGTGAAAAAGTAATCTATCCGGAAATTTCCAGAAGCTTAATAGGGAGCAAGTGGCTGGATGGAAAGATCAATTTTTTTCTCCTAAATAATGAGCACTTGAACGTTGATGCCGCTTCCAGAAGAGTCACACACCGAAAAGCCAGCACTGGGAATGCTACCGTCACACAGCCGGACGTGCGGACCAGAGCAGGAACAGGTGCTCACGGGCCCTGGGAAACGATGTAACGGTTCTTTCATTGAAGAGCTACGCCACAGCGCAGAAAGGAGAGGGAGAAAGCGATTCTACGATGTGGGAGGTAACGCATGCACACACGCCAGGAGCCAGGGAGGGAGGGAGGGAGGGAGGGAGGGAGGGAGGGAGGGAGGGAGGGAGCCCCTCGCCGTGGGCGCTGGGTCCCGGCTGGCCTGGGGGCGAGCTCTGCACAGACACCTGCAGCCGGGGCTGGAGGACCAACCGGGCAGCGGCCGGGGCCCCACCGGGCCTCAGAGACCTCCCGTCGCTGGTGACCTGGAAGGTGCCGAGGTGTGTGTGGAGGACACCGGGCCCTCGGCGGGGGAGCCCGGCCCGCGGGGAGGTGGTCACCCAGCAAGAAGGAGCGAACGTGCGTCGGGCCACGTGGACGGCCCCGGAGGGGACGCGAGGGAGGCTGGTGGCGGCGGAGGCGACCCTGCCCGCGGCCGCCACGGGGATGGAGACGGGGCAGCGTGGGCTCCGCCACCTGCACGAGGCGGGGCCTCCCACCCGCGAGTCGCGAGTCGCGTCCCCTCGTGTGTTTTTATTATGCGAGCCCTTCGTCGGTTCCGGAGACGCGAACTGCGATGATCCTCGTTCGTGAAGCCCGAGGCAGAACTGACAAAGTGGCTTTTTCCATGTCACTTCTCCAGAAGGCACAATCCGAAGAAAAGCGGCCGGAGGAGGAAAAGAGCAGCGTGAAATGGGTGACTGTTGATTGGTGAGCAAGGAGAGTCACCCTAAAATGACACGGGGCCGTGTCATTGCGCCAGCAGGGCGGGGGCGGGGGGCTGGGGGGCTCCAGCCTGCCGTCCGTCCGTCCTTCGTGGGGGGTAAGGCCCCTCCAGGGTGGCTCAGCAAGCCGGTGCCCTGAGGAGGCCCAGCTCAGCCCCTCGGGACACGGGGAGAGGTCGCCCGCACCCCTGAGCCCCATCCTAGTCTCGGGAAGCGATGCGCAAAGCCCCCTGGGGAATCCCACTCCACCTTGTGAAAGGAGCCACGACAACAGATTTGGGGTCCACAGTACACATCCTGCAGGGACCACACCTAAGCCCGGCGGGCGTGGAGGTCACCCCGAGACCTTGTGTGCGGCACGGCCCACGGCAGCGGGGGACTGGAAGGGAAAGTCACGGGTGGGAAGTTCAGCAGCCCTGAGAAAGGGGGGACTTGGAAGTCCAGGCTTCATAGACGAAAGCAAACTTGTTTCCACAGAGGATGTGTAGGAACTAAGTAATACAATGAGGGAAGTTACATAACAAAAGCAACCTAGCAATTTCATTTGGCATGGGTTAGATGGCAGGAGAGTTTTGTAATAATAAATTATACTAATATAGACAATGGACTAGTTTGGGAAAGCTGCCATCCTTCGTACCCTCGCGTGCTGCCGTAAAGCAGTTCTCTACACCAGTCGTTTTTAAAAAATAAAACACAACTATGTCTGCCTTTGTAAGACATTAGTCTTTAACTGAATTCTGTATTTTTTATAGTACAAAACAATCAATAGGAAATTCACAGTTGCACTGGCATACTGACCGTAGTTTACCCATCTTCGTCTCTTAGCTTTCCCATCATGCATTAGGAATCATTCCTTTTATAGCATAAGCTACCTGATTTATGACAGTCTCAAAGACCACACACACACACACACAAATTACAAATAGAGGATAGAAAGAAGAGAAGGAAAGAAACCAACTTTGGATGGGAAGAAATGATCAGAGGCTGTCCACTGTGTAGGACCCAGCATTAAGAGGTGCTTACCCCCAGTCCCTGCTTTTATGGGGTGGAAGTCCTGCTACCCCAAGAGCTGCCAGTCACGGAGGAAAGTCTAGAGGGCAGACTGCTTTGCTGTCCGTCAGTAAGGAGTCAGCGACATAGTGCGATTGACTGAGTCTAAAAGATCGAAAATACAGGTTGGTAGTGAATATTCATGTAAAAAAATTACTAGAACCCAAGTAGGATGTCTCCTACTAACCAACTATCTCTTTAAGCCTCTGAAGAACACTGACCAGCCGGTACTACAGAGTCCCAGAGTTAATGTCAAGTTGATAACTGGGTGAAATCCAGTAGTTTATTACTTTATATACTATGAGACATCACAGTGTTTGAAGTATATTTCTATATGTTTTCAAAATGACAGTAATAGAGTTAGGAGATGGAATAGTTACAAATATACATCCTTATGATCTATACAAATAATTATACATAATTACAAACACTGGTATATATATATATCAATGTTGATGTAATATTTATTTGTGAATAAATGCATTTATGACACATGCATCTTTAAAAGCTGTGTGTGTATATGTGTCCGTGTGTAAAATGGTCAACCGAGTTATAATGGCCACGGTTAACTAACAGCTGTAAGGAAACTAGAAGTCGGATCTGGGATTTGGATTCCACATGAAGAAGGTAAAGTGTGTTCGTGAACATATGTGGAGCGAGTTATATAAAAAGAAAGTTCAAAGTGTTGAAAGCGTATATTCAGAGTTCAAGTCTGTTGTTTCCGTTTTGAACTAACCTAAACTCTGCTCTGGAAATCTTGTTTTGCTTTACAGATTTTTTTAAGGAAAGTGCAAGAATGTAAAACTACAACCAGAAGCCAACTAACTGCAGACCCGCTGTGACCCCTGGACACGCCACGCTTGCTCAGAGAATTCCACCCGGCCTGCCGAGGTTCCGCCAGGGGTGACGTGGAGCAGAGAGAGTCCCGGGAAGCTGGTCTCGGCCTCACAGCGGGGACGAGGCTGGGAGGTGGGTGGAAATCACCAAATCACGCCATCTGCCTTCCCAACCGCGCTTGCTTCAAAGGGCAAAGACTGCACCGTTGAAGCATGTCCCACGGGGAGGGTATGGATTTCCACACAACTGTGCCTCCGAGGTGCAGAAGCTAGGACCACCTGGCCTATCGAAATATTGATGACCGAGCAATAATTAACAAAAGTGGAAGGCCCTCCTGACCTTTAACTGTCCAGGAAAGGAAGAGAGCAACCCCGTCCGCGCTTCCGCGGGAGTTTCCAGGAGACTCCGCTCTTACACGTGAAGAAAGAAACGGGGGTGCTGCGGAGCGGCGGCTCCCGTGGCTCTGGGAGGTCAGAGGTCAAGGCTGCCCCGTAGGCTTTCAGGGGGTGGGCCAGCCGTGGGCGAAGCCGGAGGGAGCCCGCACTGCGGCGCTAAGTGGCTTTGCATTGGCGAAATGCCCCAGGGCCGTGTCTAACAAGGCCCCTGGCTGCTGACCGACGGGAGCTCGCAACTAGTGAGGGTCTGCATGTGGCCCTGGGCCCCTCCTTCCCGCCGGCCGGGCCCGTGGGGAAGGGCAGGGCCTTCCTCAGCTCCGAGGGCCCCAGGGCTCCGGCCCGGTCGCTGCAAACAAGCCTGCGGGCGCCTGAGCCTCCCAGCGGGGGCCTGGGGACTGGAGGAGGGCCGCCCACACCAGGCCAGTGACACCGGCTGACCTCCAGCAGACCTGCGGTGAGGCCCCCGCTGTCCCCGTCAACACAGCCTGCTTCCGTCCGGGGGACCATGGCTCTTCCTGGGCAGCCTGCGGGGACTCCAGTCCTGGCCCGGGACTTGCGTCCTACAGCCCAGACCGCCGTCTCCCGACGCCTCCCTGACTCCACTGACAGCGGCGGGGGGACACGGAGGCCGAGGTCACCCCCTGATAGAGTAACACCGGAAGGAGAAAGGAGCCCTGCGCGGAGAGCTGAAGCTGGGGTTCTTCACCCAGGCAGGGAACAGACAGAGAAACAGGAAGAAAGAGACGCGTGGAAGCGTACCTGCGCCTCCCCGCAGGACGCCGCACTGAGGAAACCGGACGGGGCGGCCCACGGGCTGGGACGGGGCCAGGCCTCGCTGGGCTCGGGGACCGCGCTGCCCCCCAGAGCAAGCCGTGTCACCAAGGCCCCACCGCGTCCCCACAGGCCGCGACGCCACTAAGAGAAGGGGAGCAACCAGAGGGAGCCATGTTTAATGGACTCTAACACTCATAAGGGACTTTGAAGACAAAGCGCCAATCACACAGTTACTAACGTTGGTTTTCGTTACTAATGAGTTAATATGTTTCCGAGTCCACGGGCAAGGGCACCGCGGTGCTGTCCCCTGGGGCTCACAGGAGTGACAAATGGACCAGGACCCCAGGGCATCGTGAGCCAAAAGCCAAAAAAGAGGAGAGAAGGGGGATAGCAGGAGGCTCCCAGTGTCAGAAGTGCCGTAGGATCAACCCCGGTGCCCGCGGTGAAGAAAGGAAAGAAGGAGACACAGAGCCTTGAAGGAGTCCAAGGACTTCAGTAAGAAGCACCCTCGGCTCTTCTCAAGAAGCAAAATAACACGGTGCTAGGCACCAATCCCGGCTGGCATCCGGGACCAAGGTGGGCACAGATGTTTTGTAAAAAAAAAGATATTTTTAAGGTGATTTTTTTTTTTAAGAATTGTCAGGAGCTTAACCGCCCCGAGCCGCCGGGTCAGGTGACTCAAGTGGACAGGGTAATTCTAAGCCAGGCGGACACTGAGTGCTGTTCTCCTGGGGTAGAAATGGCGCCTCACCTCCCCAAATCCACAATTAACAGACAGCTTGCAAAGCTCTCCGCCATCAAGTTCATCGAAATCAAGGATCAGACCTCTAAGAAATGGTCACCACCAAGGGGGATCTCTTAGGGCACTGGGAATTATGCAAAAGCCAGCTAAGCTGGGTTGGACCCTGGGGCAAAACGAAGAGATCGGGAGAAGGGGATTGGACTGTCAGCAAGGACAGGGAGCCCCCCAGTCCCCCTGCCGTGGCGGTCCCACGAGGAGACCTGAACCATCGGAGACACAGGGCCCCGGCTGGCCTCCCTTGCCTGCTCTCTGCTGGTGTCACTACATAGGGAGAACTGTTGAAAACCATGGTGAGGCTGAAGTTCCCAGCGCTTGTCTCCCCAGAATAGCCAGCAAACGATTAGCTCAAAAAACAAACAACTTCTGTTTGATAAGTTTAGAACATTTTGCCAAATTCAAAACACGGAGGGAGAAAGCTCCCCCTGGTATTTCTACCTTTGTGGAAAGAAAGATATAAATCCCCAAGTGCTAAATGTAGCAAAGCAGAGTTAATCAGTCCCAAAAATGTAAGGTGCTCACTGGAAGAGGGGTTATATCCTTTCCCATGTCAGTGTAAGTCTTATTTACTTGTTATTTACCATAGGCCACTGGTGTCCAGCCTAAGTAGAGTAGCACACCTCACAGACAAGTCCACAAATGTTGGTGCTAGGGGCATGGCTCAGCTAGTAGAGCGCCAGCCAATGAGCAAACACCTGTTGGTCCCAGTCTTGGAGCCAAAATTTCAAAGAAGAAAGAAAAGAAAAGCAAGTCCACAAATACAAAACAGACACAAGCAGTGGGGTTTTCATCAACATGGAGGGGCTTGAGTCTCCCCCACCCACTTTCCCAGGCTTGTTGGCAGCTTCTACCCCCTTGGCCTGAGGCAGGGTTCCAGAACGTCCTAGAACAATTGGTAAGACACTGTGGTGATAGCTATTGAAGAGAATGCCTCCGTTTTACGGCTAGGCACCATCCTGTCAGGTTCACCTTGCTTCTTCCTCCCCGCCAGTTCCTGCTTGCCTGGAGATGGTGAGCTTCAGGAAACAGTTTGCTTCCGGGCGCTTGGAATTGGTAAGCTTCAGAAAGAGGCCACCTTTAGCAAATGGCTTGGTTTGGGCAGAAGAACACAGGGCACCTAGATTTGATCAGGTTATTTCCTGCTTGCTTGCTTGCTTGCAGCTGTAGATTAGGGGAAAAGGGAATTTCTAAACCGTGGGCGAGGAGGGGTACATTAAGCTGACTTGGTCGGAAGGCGAGCTGACACACTTGGGCAACTGACACCGCAGTGTGGCCACTGGCTGGCTAGGAAACCCTTCCATGGGCTGTATATTCCGTCTGAGTGGTGGCTCCCGGGAATTCCCTAGTTCACCATCACAGACTGTGGAAAACTTAATTGGAGAGATTTGACTACTACTTGCATCGGTCATCTTTCCACGGATGTGGGGAAATGTCTGACAGAAACAACTCAAGGGAGGAGAGGTTTACCTGCGACTCTCCTAGTGTGTACAGTACACCGACGTGATGCGGCCCATGGCGGGTCCCTCCCACTTGGACGGGCGCTGTGGTGGAGGAACTTCCTCCCCTCAGGGTAAACCGGAAGCAGAGAAAGCAGAGGGGACCGGGAGTGAGGGAGGACCTTCGCCACCTCACCCTCAGTGACCTGCTTCCTCTAGCTGGACCTCATCGCCTCAAGTTTCCAGAATGCTCCCATACAGTGCCGTGAGCCGGGGCTCGTGAGGGTTCCATTTCTGAACCTGCGGAAGACATGCCACACTCCGTCCAGAACCCCATTCTGTTCATTATGAGTGCAATAGAACCTTAGCACACACAGTGTGCATTCCAGGCATTGAGCAATAACAGGGAGCATGTCGGCTTAGGGGTGCGTGTGTGTGTGTGTGTGTGTGTGTGTGTGTGTACGCACAGTTTTAAAAATTAAATACAGGAACCATATTTTTGCGAGCATTCCTTTTTATTAAAAAAGAGGAAGTCACACAGCTTGGAATAAATACTGAAAGAAAGGAAGGGCTCTGTAGAAAATCAATCTCTTGCTTTTATATGCTCCCAAATTATACTCATAAAGAAGGGGCCTCCAGCAGCACTGTTAGTCATGATAAGGCGATCAGCCTGAGATTTATTATGAGTTTTCCTTTCATGTATTCAGTGGAAAACATCCCACAGGTGGGTTTATATGACTGGAGATAGATGGAGATTAATTGTGCGCCCAGGCACTGAAATGCATTGACATCTTTTCTAAGATTTAAGTTGTGTTAGGTCTAATGATTGTTTTTGTTTCTTTTAAAGACTGTCCAGGACACTCACATGAATAAGGAATACAAGGCTCTCAGGCCCCAAAGAAAAGGGAAACACACCACCTCCAGGAAACAGAAAATTTCCTTTTCCCTTCGGCTACCTGAGAAGAACAAAATGCATGTCTTGAGAGTGAGGAAGCACGCAAGGACTTCCCCCTGCTGGTCTTGCCAGCCTTCCTTCCCCCTAAACTTCCACTTCCAGGAGAAGGGCCACTTAGCATTTAAATGCACCTTCAACAAGCAAGTGGGGATGAAATGCTTGGATCTTTTCTCTTTCTGCATTAGTATCCTGTCGCCAGGATAATGAGCTCCATTTTGTACTCATTCCTTTTATGCATATCTAGAGATTATACATTTGAATGGCATTATTTTACATTGTGCCAGATGCATTTCTTCTGGTAGCTCTTAGGAAACTTTGGAGAGGAGACAATTTCTGCTTTTGTGATTTGGGGGGGAATTCAAGTGCTAATGTTTGCAAGGAAGCAGCCATGGAGCCTTGGGACTTGTGAGAAGGGTTCTCCGAAGCTCCCCTAGAAAACCCACTCAGAGACAAAGGAACGGCGGCGTTTGACAATGATTTTTTCTGTGCGCTGGGAAATGAAGTTTTGAGCGCTGCTGTATTTGGGGCGGGTGGGGGGGGCAGGGCGCCCGTCGGGGGCCACAGTACGGTCCAGTGACCCCGCGGGGTCTCCTTGACAGGTCCTCCAAAGCTGCTCTTGCTGAGGAGCGCGTGAATTAACTCAACGCCGGGGGAAAGCCTGTCAGCCCTGCGTCCATCCTGTGTGTGTCATTGCTGCGAGCCGCGCTCTCTTGCAATCACCCTGGTTCCAGGAGGGACACACTCACGACCGACGTGCACCTGAGAATGCCCGTCACAGCGGAGCGGAGGGGCTGCGTCCCTCACCGGGCGAACGGGGCTCCGCCCCGCCGCGTGACCAGGGCAGGGCAGGTGATCCTGCAGGCCTCTTCCCCCCGCCCTCGTCCGTCCGTCTGAACCAGAGCTCGCGTCTGTCCTGCAACGCGGTTGAGGACGGATGGAGACACAGCAGCGCCGCAACCTTCTCCTTCTGCAGCGCGGCCTTCCCGCCGCCCGCCCCATCCTTCCACGACGGCAGCGAACAGCACTCCTTCTAGTGTCTTCCAGTGAGATTTGAACCCAGACCCGTAAGGAGAAGGTACAGTGTTGTGATGCGGTCTCTCCCTCCTCTCTCCTTCCACACCGTTGTTCGGTGCACCCAACCCCACCCCCAGGTGCTCTTTATGCTTCTGTCTGAAATCAAACCACAGTCTGTGGACTCGGAGAGCAACCTGGCAGTCTCCCTTATCCCTGTTTTACTTCCCTCAGCTTTGGTTACCTCAAATTAGCCTAAGCCCAAAAGTATCAAGTGGAACTTGCCAGAAGTAAACAACTCACAAGTTTTCACAACCTCCCATTGCAGCATATTGTTTAGCATCGCTGTAATTTCTGTGAGCTATGGTTATGAGTCACGGAGTGTCTCTAATTTATAAATTAAACTGTAGCATAGGCAAGGGGGCACGGAGGAGCAATGTCATTTCAAGTAGGATTTGGGGGTGTCCGTTGGGGGTCTCGGAATGAGGCCTCTGAGGGTAAGAGGGCGAGGGACATGGGGCCATCTGAGGGCAATATCAGCCGATGACACCGTCAGCACCGACGCCCCCCTCTCTGGCCTGTAACATCGCCTTCCCTCGATAGGCAAGCAGTCTTCACTTCAATTATGTTTACTGCTCAGAACACGAGTTGTGCTTGATTTTGTCCTTTAGATATAACCTAATGACAGACCAATATTGAAAGGAACCAGTTGCCTGAGTCCATTTCAATTCACAGCATCCGATACATCTAGCATAAAGTAATAAAGTGTTCCCAGAAATATTAGAAGAAATATTATTATTTAATTACCATAAAGCCTTCTGGGACAGAAATAAAACATGATTTAGGTGGGCGATCTGTGTGGGTGGGGGGCAGAGGGGGATTGAAAACACATTATCCAGATGAAACGCGAAGCAGGAATGGAGAAGAGATCACATTGTGAACGAGGCAGCGCAATGACAGATGAAATGCGAGGATAAAATAAATTAATAACATAGAAGGCGTAAGTGTTACAATGAGGCTGAAAAGATGGCAGAGATACAACGGGCGGATACTTCAGAGGTGAAACGTTGCTTTTCAGAACCAACAAGGAAGAAGTCACAGAAAACACGTGGATTCTTACTTCCCCCAGGATGGCATTCCCCTTTGGAGGAGTCAGGTTTGTTGAGCGACGGGTCTGACCATAAAAGGCAATCGGCGTAAAGGGGCTTGGGACCTGGAGGCTAGCAAGCCAGTGGCAGGCCTATTACGCAGGGGAAAAGGAGGAAGGAGTGTTCTCGGGCAGACTTCTAACACGCGGCCGGTAATGCATCTCACGACGGATCTTGTTCCCATAGTGCTTTGGGCTCCTGCTCAAAGACTGTTTCCCACAATGCCCTGGGTGTCCAAGCCAGGGGAGGAGGTACGGGAAGAGCCCCGCCCTGTCATCACCGCCCTCCGCCCTCCCAGAGGACCCCACTGGACTGCTCTTTGGGGCTCCTCTCTTCAGGGTCGCCCTACTTCTCTTTCACATCTTTCCTTAAACTTCGAATAAACGTGCTCTGTCTGCTTTAGAGACCGGCCTACCTTTTAATTCTCGAATGGACAGTGCCGTTACCACAATTTCTAACGCATGGGCCCTTATTCAGTGAGAGACTGGCTAGCAAAACTCTGTGTAAGAAAAGCACATCACGTGTTTTGCCGTCACGAAGGAAAGGCCACGCCGGAAGTCAGCTTACAAAACCCTAGCAGTCGGCTTGAGTGAACTCTCGTCCATCCAGATCCCCACTGGTCGGAGGTGCAGGACCCTCCTCCACGGGACGGAAAGTGTCACCGCAGATGATGCAATTCACACGCAGGCTGTGCTTAGCACATCATGCCCTCCAACGAGTCAAAACACCGTGGGCCAAATGGACCTCATGCAGGCCGGGCAACGTGCTCTTGTTCCAGTCACATCCCTGGCACCTCTTGCTCTCAAGATGGGAGCCTTTTGCCTCTGGCATTGCTATGTGGACATCTTAAATCCATCGCACAGCTTAGGCTTTGAACAAAGCAGTCCCTTCCCTATTTACCAGGATAAAAGCAAAAGCAAAAGAAACAAAATCCTTAAGGTATTATTAACTTGGAGTAACATAAACAATTTAAGTAAGATAAATTCAACATACGGAAGGACTATTTTAAGTACTGAGTTAGAACTGGGACTGATCGCATTCTGAGGCTGAACTGACCCAGCCATACCTTTTGGGAGCATTGTGGGGCCCGGTGGTAGACAAAAGAAACCTTATGTGTCTGGAATCTTCCACATGTGTGGAGGAAGTTTCCAGAAACACTCTCAGTCCCATCAAACAGCAGTAAGTCCTGAGAACCAGAGACTAGCAGGACAGGCAACAGGTTTTACTGGAAATGAAGCTGTGATCTGGGTGTAAGGTTTAAGTGCGAGAAAATGTTTTATCTCCAAATGCCATTGCCCTAAATAACATCGGGGAAAAAAAGACTGATCCGTGAAGTGAGGTTCCCCCAGAAAAGAAAATGCATGAGAATTTTAATTTTGCCCCAAATCTCACATAAAAGAGAGGGAGAAGGAAGGATCAATGGCGCAAGTCGAAGGAAAAGCGGGGTGGCCCCCATCACCTAGCTCAGGATGAATTCGGAATGCACAAAGTACCCGCGAAACAAAACCAAGTTATACACGGGAGAAAGTGCCGCAGAGATAAAGCTAGCTGCAGGATCTTTGGCAAGTTAGTGAGTCTCCACCACGCTGGGCATGGCAGCGCAGGACTGTAATCCCAGCTACCGAGGAGGGGCGGTGGGTGGGAGGACCAGCAGCAGGGAACTGACAACCCGGTGAGTTGTGTGTGATGCGGACGGACCCAACTCTCCGAGCACGCGCGGTGCGACCAGCACGGATGCACAGTCGGCCCCCACGTGCTCACGGCCGCCCCCGCCGCTTTCCGGGCTCCGGGAGATCTGGGGGAGATGCGGGAGGAGCACACCGCGCAGGCCACAAGTCTGGAGACGGGGATGGCGTCACTATGACTTGTCTCTGCCTTCAAAGGGGCTCCAGGCCCTTGGCATCTGCTTGTGAGGCCTACTGAGGAAGCACGGGCCAAGGCCGAGGCCGCTGGCACGGCGGGAGCTCTGTCTCTGGCTGAGCCGTCCCCCTCCCCTCCCCTCCCCATCTGATGGATGGTGGAGCGATACACACGGACCCTGAGGCTTAAGCCACACAGCCTAACGCAGCCCAGGAGCGGCGGTCTAGCGTGGGATAAAGCACAGTGTTCCCACGAAACCAGACGTGCCAAGCATCCCCCCCCCCCCCCGAGCGTGCAAACAGAGGAAGACGCAGCCGCCAGCCGCCAGCCACACTGACTAGTGACAAGGTAGGGCAGCGAGAGCGATGGCACCAACCACGGCAGCCCGACACGAGTGGGGTTTCCCCGCAGGTGCGGCCCCGCGACCCTCGACCTCTGCGACGGGCGGGTGGATGTGAGGAGGCCTACGGTGAACCCCTCCTGAGGATTCTGCAGTCATCTCAGTCCTGACCCGGAGAGCACGAATCTGAAATGGGTAGGCACCTAGTTGCTTTTCAATCTAAAGCAGTTAGGGAGAAGATGGTGCCGGCAGACTTGTGAAGAGGGGCTGGGAATGGGGCCCAGTGGCCAGAGTGCTTGTGAAGAAAGTAGTATCACAAGGAGACGGCTTCAGGAAACACTCGCGGGGCCTCCGTGATTGCAAATGAACCCTGTGCACGGCTCGCACCCAAGTGCCTAGAAATCAGTGAACGGGAAAGGAAAGGTCCATCTGCCCCCCGTGGTGTATGGCCATAATCATAACTCTCTCATAGATGAATCCTCCGAGTTTTCTTCCAACTAACCGACCTTCGTGCTTTCTCCCAACCCACCGTGAGAATGGCAAGCCAAAGCCGGGCGCAGGCTCTGAACCCAGGGCAAAGACCAGGCTCCTGATTAGTAATTAAGATAAAAAGGACGCTAATGTATTTTTTGCTTCCGTTCTCCTCTCCTCCTTTTTCCTTCTCCCTTCCCTCCCTCCTTGCAGTCTTCTTGCCTTCAATAAATATTTACTCACTATTTACATACCATGCAATGGGAATACAAATGCGCACCACCACTACCGTATTTCTAAATATAACACAAAACCATAAGAAAGGAGAAGCACCAGATTTATTATGTGTTTTTCAGGAGCTTTCAGAAATCCTTTCTATGGCATATATCAAGGAAAATATATAAGAGCCCGGGGACCAGTGGAATCCGAGGCTCTCCCTAAACTGGTAAAGAAAGTAACTTCATTCGGGGCTGGAATATATTTAAATCTTTCAAGTTGAAAAACATCTGTTCCCCAGATAATAGGAAATAAAATCAAGGTCTGCATCTGGGATTTGGTACACAAGATAGGGGAGTAGGTACGCTTCACAGAACAGGAGTGTGCACATCTGCAAGTGTGAGCACACTCACGGTTCTCACTACGCGCCGCATCACAGGACCGAGCCGCTCACTGGGTTTGAAAGGCTGGACAGCAGTAGGTCCCCAATTCTGGGCTAGACTCTCGGGGAGCTCCCGGGACGAGTGAGATGTGCCCCCCACTTCCAGGCTGGTGGTGGAGAGACCCGGGGGTGGGGTGGGGGAGGAGGTCACCCTCTCACCCCACAAGGGTGGCTCTGGGCAGCCACGAGCCCATCCTCTTCACACAGGAAAGTGGCATGCATCTCCCACGAACACGCGTCAGCTCCCAACGACTTTCCAGTCATGCCCCGCGGCGGGGGGCAGCCAGTCCCCCCGCAAGCCGGGCACGGCCAGCCCCCACGAGCCGCGGGCACGGCCAGCCCCCACGAGCCGCGGGCCGTGCCCAGTGCCCCGCGCACACCACCGCTGCCATCTGGAAACGCGCACCCCGGCTGCTCCTTTCATCTCCGACGACAGAGAAATTACCTGGAGTTTAGTGCGGATTTCCTGAGAGTAACGGCCGCGTCAAGAACAGCCCCGGCCTTCCTCCCCCTTGCGGGCAGAAGCCGGCCAGGGAGGGAACCGCGTCCAGTTTGGTTTCCTTATGTTTTGCCCCCTCAATCACAGGGACTCATGGAGATAAATAAGAAAACAATATGCACGCTGCCTAGGTGGGGAAAACGAACAGCTTGTGATGGTAATAGATGATTACATCATGCATTACCATAGCAACTAAACTTATAAAACAACAATTATGTGAGCTGAAGTTATTTGAAAGCACTTTCTTGAGAGTTGATATACAAGCTCAGTGAAAAGATGCGACAGATAAATAGAAAGATTTGTTCTTTCGATTGAGGTTTGATTCACTATTTGTCTCTGTTCCCGATTTTCTCCCATTATACTCCCAACTCCTTTGGAGGAAAGAAATATCCCATTGTCTCTTTGACGGAATAAAAGCAATGCTTAAACCTTTCTCTCTACCATTTGCCGTTGGAGAAAGGCCTCTGCCATTGTTTACTTTGTTCAAAAGAACTGGAGCACATGTTCAGAGGTACTGCACAGGTAACAATTGGAAAAGTACCATGGGCAAGAATTTCCCTGGAATGAAAAATAAAACGAAAATAAAGAGCCAGTGAATCCGGCTACAAAGTTCACCATGACTTTGAAGGCACAGAATGGAAAAGGCTGACTCTTACTCCCTGTGTAAGTTTCGTTGCATTTTTGTTTAAAAGTTAACATTATGAAGAAATATAATAGGCTATATTTTTCTAGAATTAGAATATTTTCATCCAAATTGACCTTACCAGCATTTTGCCCCAAGGTCCTTTAAATTTTTAAAAAGGTTATTTGCCCTCCAGACTAAAATACCCCATAATTCAGTGACCCAACAGACTTTCAGAGGCAAGTGAAATAAAGTCCTTCCCTTTCTACCTCTTTTTTCTTTTCTTTCTTCCTTTCTTTTTCAAAAAATGTGGAAAACATTAACGAAAATTGTGTTGGTCTGTACAATTTTATTCTGTTAAAGACAGGTTTTATGATACATTTAGCCTTTTAAATGACACTAATAGTCTCTGGGGACACAGAGTTTTTCCTCTAGTGCAACAATTAAGTCCATTCCAATGCTATTTGGTTAAGTTGAAACAATTCAGTTACTGTATGTCTGCTCCTAGGTATGTACTGTAGGCCCAAAGGGAACCTCCAAAGTTACCTGAATAATAAAGTTTTAGCCAACTTTAGACATGTACCAAGCTGTTTGATGTTTCCACATTTCACTCCCTTATTTTTTTTTTCTCACTTCTTCCAGCAGGGAAAGAGTAAGGGCTTCTGAAGGGTATGCCGGTCGGAGGAGTGACTCCGTAATGAGCATTATTAATCACAATTGTGCGCCTTTTTCTCCCCTGCCTGGAGTTTGAAATGTGTTTCCCACTAGAACCAAGTAAGCCTTATTTCATTTATTTATTTTATTTTTAAATCGAGTAAGTTAGAATAAAAATGTGAGTGTTAAAAAAATCTGCCTGTCATTAAACTTGTGCCTTCTAC
Organism: Perognathus longimembris pacificus; assembly: GCF_023159225.1. Classification (NCBI taxonomy): domain Eukaryota; kingdom Metazoa; phylum Chordata; class Mammalia; order Rodentia; family Heteromyidae; genus Perognathus; species Perognathus longimembris. The sequence continues at coordinate 57,393,450 of NC_063175.1, forward strand.
TTTTCAGGTGAAAGCCTATTTTCATAGTTTGGAAGTCTGTTCGGAATATATACTTATACTTTGCTCAATTATGAAGCTCAGTAACAATCAAATTATTACTGACTGAGAAATAAGGGAGCGAGAGAAAGTAATTTAGTGAATTCCAGATCTACACATTTGGCTTAGCTCACACTTTCAAGTAAAAGTTTAGTCACAGGGGGAAAAGTAGAAGTCCAGAGAAGTGATAGCCTCAACCAAAGGCCCAGGTACCATGTTCCCTTTGTTCAGATGCTCTGTCTGTTCACCTTGGCAACAAAACTGCGGCCCAAAACGTCTCCTCTTCTTCCTGCTCTAATCTCCTGCTCTTCCCCCTTCTTTTCCCCTCTCTCTTCTTTCTGAATGTGACCATGTGTTCTGTTTTCCCATGGGAAAAGAAAGTTGCTTAACAAAGCGGGGGGAAGTGGCCCTAAAATTCCCAGTGTAGGGGCTGGGAATATGGCCTAGTGCTAGAGTGCTCACCTCCTATACGTGAAGCCCTGGGTTTGATTCCTCAGCACCACATACATAGGAAAAGGCCAGAAGTGGCGCTGTGGCTCAAGTGGTAGAGTGCTAGCCTTGAGCAAAAAAGAAGCCAGGGACAGTGCTCAGGCCCTGAGTTCAAGTCTTCCCCCCACACACAAATCCCAGTGTATTTCCATCTTCCTGGTATCTGGTCTTCGAGTCCAGAGGAGACTTCAGAAGAGCAATAAGAGACATTAACCACCGCAGTGGCTACCCAGCCAAACAGGGAGCTGCCTGACAAAACCAGGAGTCAAACTGACATCAGAACAAACTCATATTTACAGGAACAGCTTTTTCCCCCCCATCATAGTATTTAGAAAATAACAGAAGATCAGTGTCAGGTTTTTACCATCTTCAATGTTTATTTCAGAGAGTAAGAGCAACATGGTAGGCAAACCTCCCTCCAGTCCTCGGCCCTCCCCCATCCTCCCCCATCCCCCCCCCGTCCTCCCTCCGGTCCTCCCCCGTCCTCCGGGGCGCTGGCACTGAGGGCTCACGGGACAGACACGCCCGGACTCCACCCCGCCTCGGTGAGGCTAGGCATCGCCACTGTGAACGCTGTGTGTGGTCTCAGTGGCCCTCTACCAGTACGCGGTCACATCCCGGCGTGGTGAGCCCGGGGGCTGGTCTTGCTGACGCTCACGGAACCACCACGGCGTTTGCCAGTGTGGCTCCCACCACGCCTGCCTGGATGGTCGTGGGTGACGGTCACGGCTAAGCTGCCAGGCCCCAGTGAGCACAATGGGGTGGAGGGAGGAAAAGCAAGATGTGGAAGAACAGAGCCTGAGCAGCCATGACGCGCCATGGAAGTCTGCACGGCAAAGAGAGGTGAAAGCCGAGAGAAAAAGTGGGTCGGCATTGTTTTACTAGGAGGCAGTGAAGTTTTCCTTGAGTGTTTGCATGAAACAATTTCAGCATCCAGGTGTCTCTGTGATAGAAATAAAGAATGCACAGAGCTCCTGTCGAAGAAACTATGGCCCCTTCAGCAAGATCTCAGGCTCCACGCTGCTATCCACGATTTTACTGTTTGAAACAAGAGAGCTGTAAAGACAAATGAAAATGTCTTGAAATAACCTTAAAGTAGTCAGCGAGGCAATAGATTTTTTAATGCAATGCATTTTGAAGTAATTAATTTTTCTGAAATGCTTTCAGATTGTCTGTGGGAATGCAATTTCTTTGGTAAATGCAAAGTAGTAAGTTTGAAACTTGTACTGCAACTTCGATATGGAAAGGGTAAATGTACATTTTCTATTTCTTTCTCTCTGTAATTGGACTGAGGGAAAGTTTAGTGCCCAGACTAATATATTATAAGAGAAGATAGGGATCAATACAATTTTCAGACTAAATAAGCTCTCACTCCTGCTTTTATTTCTTTTGCCTTTTACAAAACAAAATGACTCCAGTGTTTCTGTCCACATTTTTAACACAGCCAACAATCTCTAACCCAGACAGAGGCAGTCAAAAATGTCAGTGGCTTCCTAAATACTTACTGGGGATAAGAATGTGAAAACATCACTTACTTTACACCTTTTAGTTTTGCGTCTTAATCAAGCGTTTTTACCCAGATATCTCAAAATTACTAGCACTGTTATCAAATTTACCAAATATCTGACATATATGATAGGGTAGGAACCACAGATAATGCTGAGAGCTAAAACTAAACAAAACCTGTGATTTCTAACAAAGGAAATGCTAGGCCAGTTTGAAAACCTTTATAATTTCAGGGGGTGAAAAGACAGCCTTCCTCATTCATAACTGTATTATTTAACGTTGGGCTCAAATTCTAAGTTTAACCAGGAGCAGGTTTAAATCAAACTCAAGATTCAGAAGAATGCTGCTAGGCAGAAGTCCCTCACGCCGCAAGCGGTGGACATAACCGTGTCACATGGAGACTAACCTGGGTTTCTTGTTGTTGGTCAGTTCCTACAACTTGAAGGTAAAGCGTCCTCATCCTGGTGAGAAGAGCACAGAGTCAGGAGCACACAGCTCCGAGTTCCACGCTGACCTTGCTTCTTTCTGGCTCTGCACTGGGAGGTGAATTACCCCACCCGTGGCGGGGAGGAGACATTTTCTCCATGAGATGCCACAAGTCCAGAGGCCTCCCAGACCAGTCCTCCCACATACGAAGGTGCGGAATAGAACACCTGACCCGTGTCGCACCGTCATTTAACAGTCAGCAGTCATGAGCACAACCGAGCGCCTGTCCAGTACTTGTGCACAGGTAAGGGTGTAAGGTGTTGAGAAGATCGGTGGATGAAATGGTGGGGTCTCCAGACCCCTGGGGGAATCCAGTGCCTTGGATTGCCAATGGTTTGAAGGCAGCCCCAAATGTCTGAAAAGTGAGGTCATGCTCAGACATTTCTTTGTAAATACAGCTGTGAGAAGTTCACGGGGTTCTGTTTTGTATTTATTTCAAGTGAAAAGTGTAAGCATCCTTTGAAGTGTGTCATGAAGGAAATGTTTGTTGTGACAAGCTACTATACAAACCTATTACTTGGCTTTTGGGGATCTAGTCTTGCGGAGCCCACAGCCCGAACGTACCTTCTCCGTTCTGCGCGGTTTTGAATCAGTCTCTCCGAAAGTCAGCACCCTCACTTAAAACCTACATCAGAAGCCAGCTGCCGGTGGCTCACACCTGTAATCCTAGCTACTCAGGAGGCTGAGAGCTGAGGACCATGATTCAAAAGCAGCTGGGCAGGAAAGTCTGTGAGACTCTTATCTCCAATAAACTCCTCATAAAAGGCTGCAAGTGGCACTCTGGCTCGAGTGGTAGAGCACTAGCCGTGAGCACGAACAGGCTCAGGGACAGCGCCCAGGACCTGACTTCAAGCCGCAGGACCAGGAAAAAAAATAATGATGTCAGTTGGGTTGGAATGATGCCTTAATAGGAGAGCAGGTGCCGAGTGCAGGCCCAGCGCTGGGCACGGAGGTGATACTGCAAAAGGCAATGGTTCCCATGGCCCTGCTGCTTGTGACCGGAGCACGGAGGCACTGCACACCCTCCAGAAGGACGCTGGGAGAGGCAGCCTCTCTATGTCACCTAGGGGCGCATTGCTCTTTCTTAAGGAACTTGGCTAGACGGCAACTGTTAACGTTTCCAAAGCCCGCGTGTGTCAGCTCTGAGTGGCATTGAAACAGCGTGGAGGAAGTTCAAGGCTAGAAATCTGCGCGTTTCCACATCTTTGAGTCGTCAGTAATTATAACCAGAAAACCACATCCAGGCAAGCCTTGGCCTTGCAGAGATTTCAACCTTATTATTGTAATGCAGGGTACGCATGGACAAGTACTCATGCTACATTTCTGGTTCTCGAGTCAAAAGAAGCCATGGGGTTCTGCCTGCCTTTCCAAGTGGAAGCGAGCCAAGCAAAGAATAAAATGAAGGACACGAATTTATAGTAGTCCCTGGTTATCTCTAACTAGCTTTTACATTTTGGGGTGATGATAGTGGCATGCTTCTGGGAAGAAAACCTGTTCCGTGGTGAGAGTACGGACTTCACAGTCAGCATCAATTTGGACATGTAGTGAAACGATTTAAAAGCACAAACTTACAGAATCAACAACCGACAGGTCTAGTCACTTCCCACCAACCTGGCACGAAGCCGCAACTGCCCCGTGTGCTGACCGGACGGAACCCGATTCACACCACCTCCTTCCATTCAGCCGTGCTTGAAGGTGGCTGAAGACACGGCCCAGATCCATGCTCTCCTAGCTTCAGATCGCCAGCAAGAACCCGGCCAACACGGTGTCTTTAAGTCCGACGACTTGCACAGTGTTTGCCATTTAACAAAGCAGTTTATGCAACTTGATCCATATATTTCTTAGAGGTCATTTAGGTCTATTCGCAGATCAATTATCCGAAAGCTATGAAAAGAGTTGAGACTGGTTTAGTTAATAGGTCTCTTCATACTTCACCTTTGCCCAATGTTTTAGCTTTTTCCAGAGTGTGCCTGCATCGGCTTTGGGGCTTCTGCTCCCCCTCCGTGGGCCTTGCCGTATAGACTGTAGATCTCTATCTGCCTGAACTCACTCAGATCTGGAGCCTGCCCGACTCCGCGGCCATTGGACTCTCCGTGTTAGTGTAAGGGCTCTGGCTCCTGGAGGTGGTGTTCCTGGGTCTATTCTCTATTGTCATACCTTAATAATTGCACAGAACCTTCCTCAGTGAAGGCAGCTTCTCTCTCTCTCTCTCTCTCTCTCTCTCTCTCTCTCTGCCATGTACCCAGCAGGGGAGTTAGATGGTGTAGGGCACTTCCTGAGCAATCTCTGACACCCTCATTGTTAAGACAAACTGTCAGCATCTTTCCTAATGTGGATACACCATCTCCTTTGCCTCAGAAATGTTTCCAAAAATTCATCTTTTCCAAATAGCTACTGTTGCTTAATTATTAGGAGACATGTTTTTATACACTTGATCTCTTGTCCTCACGGAATCAGTAAGCTTTGCCGTGGGTAGGTATTCTCCTAGACAGGGCACTATTCTGTTTAATTAGAAACCCCTTCGCAATAAGAGATTCACTCACCTTTGGGTCCCTGGAGCTCAGGAAGAGAACCTGTTCAGAAGCCCTTCTAAGTGTTGATTGAATTAATTAATGAATGCATGAACCATACAGGAGAAGTCTGTTCCATTCTCCTGTGGACTTCATTCCACATAAAATATTCATGCCCACTGTGATTTCTGTTCAAGCCAGGCCATGGCCTTTTGGGTAAATTCCATGAATGTAGTAGTGAACATGGGGTCAGAGGAGACTGCAACTTCAAAGGAATTCATCACAGCTGCCAATTCCGTGCCGTCCTCAGAGGCGGGAGCTGGGTGGGGGGCTGCCGTGGAATCTGTGGGCTCCCGGGGTCTGGGCAGGGCAGAGCTCGGGACTGTAGCGTGACCGCTGCCTTCTGACCATCTGCTTCCCCCAGGCCAGCTACCACACATTGGGCAAGAAGTGGACCCTGAATGTCCCCCCTTATGCGGACATGCACTCAGTTCCTGCAAAAGGACAACTGTAAGTTGAAATGAAGAGAACGCTGCGATTCAAATGCTGCCCAGATCACTCCGGAATGGCTAGGAACATCCTGTATTTCTGAAGTACAATCCAGAGAAGTAGAAAGGTGAACGTATTTCTGTTTTCAACTTGGTGGCCACTTGATTCAACTGAAAATAACGGCAATGCTTTCTGACCCACTGGTCCACTTCATTCGCCTTTGGGGCCACAGTAGTCCCCCTCCAGACTACACTTTAGAGCAGCCAAGTCACCGTGAGCACGCACGTATCTCCAGCTTCAGCCCCAGCGGCACCCCGGAAGCCCGCTATTCCTTCCTTTGTGGCTCTTAGCCCATCAGGGCCCTCATCCGTGTCCAGCGGCGACCCGGGGGCTGCCCGGCGCTCCCTCATCAACATACACAAAACAACATGGGACTTACTTGAACAACAAAGTGGTTGTGTGGACAAAAAAAAATAAAACACAACTCTCTGTGAATATGGCACTGGAGATATCCGGCTGTGTGTGTGTGCGTGTGTGTGTATGTGTGTATGTGTGTGTGTGCGTGTGTGTGTGTGTGCGCGCACGCGCAGCCTCTATGCACCTGAGTATGCCCACAGTGAAACGATCCCCAGCCTCCAAAGTCTGCAAATAAACAACTAATGAAATCCCGGCCGCGTGGGGCTCCGGCTCCGAGCTCGGGGCTACACTGACTGAGCCCCTGAGCTGCGGGGCCCACAGTGTGGACTGGGGATCCGAGTGCTCACTGGGAGAAAGCCAGAGACGGACGGAGCTACACAGACTCACAATGAACCCACGGAGCAAATAAAGGGGGTCCCCCAAACCATTAGTGTCCATGCAGCCCACGGGCAACCAAATGTAAAAATGGATTTCCGAGTGAGCTGCTGCACAACCCCGGCAGATAGACTCGGGGTGGGTGAACGACCTTCTGGAAGCCCGAGCCTGCGGCCAGTGACTCTGCTCAGCAGAGGTTTCGGTGGGAGGGAATAGAAGGAGGACAAGCAGACCGACAAACGGACAGGAGGACGGATCCTCGCTGGGAAGACTGCTCCTCGCTCGCGCGGATCTGGAAGACTGCCGCCCGCAGACCCCGCAGCAAGCCCACAGGGGCCCTGGCCAGGGCGCAGGAAGAAAGCTCGAGCTACCGAGAGACCCAGCGCCACGCTGCCGCCTGCCCCGGGTCCACCGCAAACCCGGGGTCGCCCCAGCAGCCTGCCGAGGAGCTCGGGCTCTGGGGTGCACCGGCTGAACCGTGGCCCAGCCGTGCGAGTTACCACCGGGCGGCCGGAGGAGCCGTGCGGACCACAACACCTGCTAACACACCAGGAAGAGCCGACAGGACACTGTGCACAAAACACCCCCGCGTGAGTTACTAACAGGTATCCTTACCATTCACACCGCCTCCGGGAACAGCTCTGCCGCCGTTTCTACAATCCGATCGTCGCCATGGTGCTGCTGCAGTCCTTGACACCTAACTACTTCCCGGGTTCTTTTTTGGCCAGTCCTGGGCCTTGAACTCAGGGTCTGAGCACTGTCCCTGGCTTCTTTTTGCTCAAGGCTAGCACTCTGCCACTTGAGCCACAGCGCTGCTTCTGGCCATTTTCTGTATATGTGGTGCTGGGGAATCGAACCCAGGGCCTCATGTATACGAGGCAGACACTCTTGCCGCTAGGCCACGTTCCCGGGTTCTTGTTGATTTCCTGCCGGCCCTGTGCCTCCTGCAGTCTTTCTCGAGTAGCCACACCGATCCGCCCTTCTCCTGAAGTGCTTGCTCCCAGAGGACGGACGCCGTGGCTCACGGGGCTGCTTTTCAAGCCACGGGTCCTGGAACTATTGCCCTGTTTCCTTCGGAGAACCTTCCTACTTAAAGGTTTCTTGCACTCAAATCCAGACCCATTCGGAGTTACGTTTTATAAAGAAGACGAGGCTGCGTCCCTTGTTGGAAGGATGTTGACACCCCCGGGTTCCCGTGACGGATCCGCGGAGCTGCCGTGGGTCGCCGTCTCACCCCCGCTCCCGGCTCTGGGAGGGGCACTGGCCAGGCCCCACTCCTGCGCTCCCTGCCCCTGCAGGTGTCCCCTGGCCCCTGACCCCTCCGCCACGCGGAGCCCATGTCCGCCATTCTCAGCGGTAGCATTTGACCGGCCATCGTGAACTGCAAGACCCCGGGTGACCTTCTCCTAGCTGGACGCTCTGCGGCGAGCTGAGGGAAACCCTCTCTACCCTCCACTCCCTGACATTGCCCATCGTCATGGGCATTCCATTTCCTGCAAAATACTTTTGATGTGGTCATGCGAGTTTTCTTCTTTAGTTTACTATGCAATGGATTGTAGCCACTGATTTTTTTTTTAAATATTAACATTTTCCTACCATTCCTAGAATAGGATCTGCCTGCTCATGGTGAATGCTTCTCTTTACTTATGGAATTGTTTGGAATACTTTAATGCCAATTAATTCTGAGGCTTGAACTCAGAGCCTGGGCGCAGTCCTTGAGTTGATATGAACAAAGGTAGGGCCTTAACACTTGAGCCGCAGCTCCACTTCTGGCTTTTTGGTGGTTAATTGGAGATAAGAGTCTCATGGGTTTTTCTGCTCCAGGCAACTTTAAACCACAATTCTCAAAACTTAGCCTCCTGGATAGCTAGGATTACAGGCATGAGCCACCTATACCTGGCTGTGTTTTAAATACGTGGATGATAACTTTAGTTTATATTTCTGAGGATATTTGTGCATAAAGTCTGTGACTTGCTTGCTGGTCTTTGCCGTATCATTGATTTCTTTCTATAGGACCATGTTTCAATGATACTTTCTCATGCTTTTCTATTTCCAATTCTATTTATTCCTGTCCTTTTCTTTATTATTTCCTCTCTTTAATTTGCTATGGTTTCTTTTTCTCTCTTGTTCTATTTCTTGATATAGGAGCATAGATATTAATTTTAAAACCTTTCTAATATGTGTATTTTGTGCAATAGGTTTCCCTCAACTATGCTTTAGTTGCATCTCAGAGATTTTGTGCTTGCGGATATAAATATTCAATTAGATCAGTTTAATGTATTGTTTCCCTTAGGGCTTCCTCTTTGATTTGTGAGTACTTAAAGGCACGATGTTTTATTTCCACATTACTGGAGATTTTCTGTTACGTTTGTGTTACTATTTCTCCATTCGGCCCTATGTGGTCAAGAAACAGAGGCAACATGGTTTTGCTGCTCTGAAGTTGTTCATGGTACCAAAGGCCATCTATCTTGGTGTGTGTTCAGCAGGGTTCTAGGAAGTTGCATACTCTGGTTTGGTAGTGTGTTTGGTTGGTGATTAAATTCCTTTATAATTCTTGACTTCTTCTACATGATTGCTGATATTTTCTCTGAACCCAGCCTCCTGAATAGCTAGGATTGCAGGCATGAGCCACCTGCACCTGGCTCGATAATTGTCGAGAAAAATTGTTTAAACCCTTCAACTGGAAATCACGAGTTTGATTTTCACCCTTCTTAGCGTCCCGAGGTTTCCTCCCACACTTTTTGTAGTTCTTCTTTGTCCTGCTCAGGGGGCCTCACTGTTGTTTTGATGGGCTGACATTACTACCCTACCACCCTTCTGATTCCCATTTGCATGGTGGATTTTTCTTTTTTTTTACTTTTTACCTTTCACTTTCAAAGTACCTATATCACTAGAATTGAGTCAAGATTCTTACAGACAAAATATAATTTGATCATGCTTTTTTATTCAATCAATCACTGCCTCATCTTTAGAGTTTAGATCATGTACATTTCACATGCTAATGCATTAGAACTTAGGCCTGCCATCTTCTTTATATCCACAGTTTGTTCATCTTTTTTATTGTCTTCCATTTTCCTCTTCTTTCTTTCCTTTGGGTTATCTAGATTTTTGTTTTAGATCTTCAATGATTCACTTAAAATGTTCTAGAACTTAGCTCTTTGCATAACATTTTTAGTGGCTGCCCTAGATACTATATTCTACATATATAAGTTACTCCCCTCCAATGGGGCCAACACTCATTGCTAAGATGAAAGTACAGAAATTTCATCTTTTACTCTTCACCATTTAGAAAACAGTTGTGTCAAGTATTTTCTCTGCATTCCTCAAAAGCCACATTAGCCAGTGTAGAAGGTTTGCCTCAACCATGACATGTATATCAGGAATCTCAAGAGCAGTAAAAAGCCTGTGGTGTTACCTCACACATTTTTCTCTCTGCCGTGCGTTTTCCACCCAGACATGCATTTCCTTCCTCTACCATGACTTTCTCGTTAGAGAAATTCCCTCAGACATTCTAGGGTAGGTCTACTGACAATGAAGTCTTGACTTTGCTTTATTTTCCTTTACCAGTCTTCACTTGTCCCTTATTCTCAAACATTTCTCCTGAGTACAAGATTCTTGATTGACAATTATATTCATATAGCACTGAAAAAATAACCTCTTCCTTCTAATTTCCGTGTTCCTTCTAAGAGTAACCATCATGTGTGCTGTTTTCTCCTCGCGTGACAATCAATGTGGGCTCCACATCCCTTATGTTAAGGTTGCTCTGCCTTCAGTTCTCACAGGTTTGACTGGCAATGTACTTAGGCATGGATTTCCTTGTCTTTACATTGCTGAGCGTTGCCCGGCTTCTGTGAGTTTAAGCATTTTGCCAAATAAGAAGTTATTTCTCTCACCCATTTTTTCTTTCAATAACCCTTGAGACCTTCCCTCTTTTTTTTTTTTTTTCTCCTTCTAGGTCTGGACACAAATGGTGGATCCTAGGCCTTCAGTTCCACAGACTCGTTAGGTTTTGTTTATACTTTTGTTTTCTAGTTTTTCTTCTCTTTGTGGCTCAGACTGGGAAATTTCAACTGTTTCATCTAATTCCATGGTTCTTTCTTTCATCTAGGTCTTTCCTCTGTGGAGCCTACCTGGTAGGGTTTTATTTTAAATAGAATACTTTCCATTTCTAAAATTCAGATGTACTTCTTGCTCCCACTCTGGTTGGTTGGTATGTTTGATTGTTGTTGTAGTTGTTTAAGATATTGCATGTATTTGCTGAGACTGTCTATATTTTCATCTGTTACAGGCACATTCATAGTCTTTGAAGAATTGTTATGGTTACATAAAAAAAATCTTATCAGATAATTATACCAGCTCTGTCGTGTCAATGTTGGTACGTATTGATTACCTCTCGCTCCCTTGGAGTTGAAATCTTCCTAGATCTTGATGAGACAGGTACTTGTTCTGCTTATTAAGACATGAGTATTTGCAGTACCATACTACAGGACTCCAGATCTCACTCTCGCCGTCTGATTGCGCTGGCGTTCCCGCTGTTCTGGGCAGCTCTGATGCCACCCTGGTTGAAGGCGAGGGGTGCCTGGGTGGGTCTCCTGTGAGAGGACAATGGGGAAGCTCCCTCCCGGGGGAACTGGACAGAGGAACGCGATGACAGGCCCCCCCCCCACCGCCTGGCACGCCTGGCAAGGCGGGAGCGTGGAGATGACGTCGTGGCCGGCTGCGGGGATTGGCTGAGCTTACTCTGTGCGGAGGCCCAGACAGGAGTGGGAGACTCCAGGGTCTGCTGCTGTGCACGGGGAGAGCAGACTCTGCTGGGACCTTTTGTATTTCTCAGCTGTGTTTCTGGGGTGCTGGCTTCTTCAGCTCCACATCTGAGACATAAGAGGCAAAAAGAAAACCAGACAGCGAGGCCTGTGCCGTGAGCTGCTCACGGAGATCTTCCATGTGTCTGCCTCTCTTACTCTAACTTGCAGGCTTTCCCATTTCTTTCACCTCTATTTGTGTCGAGCTTTTCAGTAGTGATTGTTGAAAGGAATCAGGAAATATACTTCTACATCTTTCTGGTAGCAGAATACCTACAGGTCAGTTTTGAAATGTGCTTCAAGAGATTTTTTTAATGCTTAAGTTTGTACCATTTTCTCTGCCTATGAAACAGTAATTTTTATAAATAAACAACAAAACTTTAAGAAAACTTGACCATCTGGTTAGTAGATAATTAAATAACCCAGATGCAGAAGAAAACAAACAATTGCAGGCTCTTTAAGACTAATGATAACAGAAAGACTATACCAGGTTGCCAAAGATACAGTCAGTTGGAAATTTGCAAGTATAGCAGTTTCACTTTTAAATAAGAAAACAATAGGAAAATTTATTTAAAATTTTAACTCAATAGGTTTTCAAGGCAAAACAAGTAAGCCAATAAAAAACAATAAAGATAAAAGCAAAAATCAATGAATGAAAAACTAAGGAAAAACTTGGATTTTATAGATGCAGTCAAGAGTAATTTCTAAAATAACTAAATGCAGTGACAATTTTTGACAGGTAAAATCAAGATACTAAGCAACTAAACTCCCACCTATAGAAAACTGGTATTGAACGTTCTCACTAAAGATACATCAAATATTTTGAATTAATAAGAATAATGATTCACTTTTTGCATTAACAACGGAAAAGTTCTAATGGAACAACTTCAGGAGGAAATTACCAAAGTTGACTTGCAAATAATGAGATTTTTGAATAGCACCCTTGACATGATTGTTGCAGAGATAATTCCAGAACTGTCTCTGACTTTCTTTCCTCCTCCTCAGAAGAGGAAATTCTCGTGACTTTTGCAGTACTCTGCGATGATTTGAAGCTGGCAGGGTTCCCGCCTTATTGGTCGTGCCCTAGGCTCAGAGGACTCGGGACTGAGTCCAGCCTGTCCATGTCATCCGGGAGTGGTCTAGCAGCAGAGACAGCTCCAACCAAAGCATCATGTCCCGCCTCCACGAACACATCCTTTCTTCTGTAACTTTTTTTGGGGGGAGGCAGTTTCTAGGGCTTGAACTTGGCCTGGGCGCTGTCCCTGAGATTCTTTTGCTCAAGGCCAGTACTCTACCACTTGAGCCACAACCCCACCTCCCGCCTTTTCTGATTCATTTATTGGAGATAAGAGTCTCAAGGCCTTTCCTGCCTAGGCTGGTTTCAAACCTCAGTCTTCAGATCTCAGCCTCGTGAGTAGTGAGGATGACAGGTGTGAACCACGGGCTCCTGGATTAGAAATGTTTTTAAAATCTGGAATAAAAGCACCTGTACTTACTAATGTAAGCATAATTACATTGGGCAAGTCTGTGCACTCAGCAAGCATCAGACCAGCTCAAGTCAGGCCCCACAACAGAGGTAGGCGGATTTTACAGTGTTAGGAGGGTCTTTCATTTAACGTAACAACAACAACAAAAAAAAGAGATTTGGCCACATGAAATGAATCAACACCAACTCCCATATGGAGATATTTAATAACTATTTTCTCAATAAGTAAAATCCAAAATGTGAACTGAAAAGGAGGAAAGATGTGATGGATAATAAATGCATTCAAGGAAGAAAAAATTATAAAATTAACATATAAAATAATGAATATTTCCTTATAACACTAAAACTCTACATGGAAAAATAACCATAAAAAAGACTCCTGAAACAATTTCAATAAAAAATATGATAACTAGGAGAAAAGCATAAAATTTCAAAGAACTTTAAAGACCGTTAAAAAGCCCCCAAACATAAAACTTCGAGTAAATGAAAATATAGAGATTCTCTGTGAGATAAATGAAGTTTTAAAATAGCTATTATATTTTCACAAATTAAAGCTTTTACTATCAAAACTCTAAGTTGCTAGAGGATAAATACATGAATGAAAATAAGAATACGATTTTAATCAGTAGACTTAAGGGCTAGCCAGGAGTCCTGGGGGCAGACAGGAAGGCATTGAAGGGCTCAGATTCTCTACGGAGCTTAGAACCAAATGATCTATGAATTTCTCACCATTGAAGAGACAATTAGTTAATTACATAGGGAACAAAAGCACTTCATACATGCTACAAACCCAATACATAATCAACAATGCAAGGCCAAAGTTAGTATCTATCAAGGAAAGAAAAACACACCTTAATCTAGCTAGAAGGTTCTCGAGTTCGTAAAGGCTTTTCACCCAAAGGTAAAGGACAAAATAATAAGGGTGCATAAATATTTGGTTGTAAGCTATTTATTTATCACCCCTTCCCCCAAATAAAAGAATGAAAGGGGGAGGGCACAGTGATACATACCTGTAATCCCATATAATCCAGACGCCGAAACGGAGAGGATTACGATTCAAGACCAGCCCGGACAAAAGAAGCTCAGAGCAGAAGCAGGATGTGGCGATTCACGCTGTCTTCCCAGCTATGCAGGAAGCCCTAGAGCGGAGATCGGGGGGCCTGGCTGCCCCTGCGCCAAACGTGCAAGAGAATAACCGAAAGACGACTAGAGCAGAAAAACAAAAGGGCTGGTGGCTTGGCTCAAGTAGTAGCAAACTGTACAACAAGTGTGAGGTCCTGGGTTCAAATCCCAGTACTGTCGGGAAAAAAAAAGCAAGAAAGAAAACCCTATGATCAAAAGCCATGCGAATGAGAAACAAAAATTTTACAAGAATTTCAGCAAGTGAACCCACTAAGACATAAAAATCTGATAAAGCAAAGACCCCGAGATATCAAAACATATTAATAGTTGAAAAGCTAATAACGCTGACCAAATCGCTTGCTTTCCAAGTGGCCTCTTATTTTTTCTCTGCTGACAAGATGGGAATTTGAACTCAGGGCTTATTCCTCCTGGGCAGGTGCTCTCCCCCGAAGCCTTCGCCCCCGCCATGGCGAGCTTTTGCTAGTTTTAGGACAGGGTCTTACGGTCTTGGTCCTGACCTCAAACTAAGATCCTCTCGCCTATGCCCCGTACCCTCCGCACAGCTGGAATGACGAGCGCGGAGCAGCGCACTCCGCTCCGGAGGTGAGAAACGCGAGGGAAACGCAGCGACCGCGCGTCCTCCCGTGGACCCCAGCCACGCACGGCTTCTTCTGCAAGTGTGCACGGCTCCCCTTTCCTGCCACCGTGTCCCTCACGCCCAACCCTGGAGCTCCGGGCTTCTCTGCCCCTTCCTCTGATTCTTCCCTCCCTCCCCCACACCCTGTGGACGTGACCTGGAGGCCAGGGAGCCTCGCTCCTGTGACACACGCGCGTGCTTTCAGAGAGCTGGGGGACTGCGAGCTCAGCCGGCCCTGCCCGGCCCCCCGCCTGCACCCGACTGCACCCCCATTTCAGAAGCCGCGCTGGGGGGACCCGCACGCCTGCCCGCCCCCTCTGGGCGGCGTTTGCCTGGTCGCCTGGCAGCCGGGGGCTACAGGTGCGGGTGGCGTCCCCCGAGCCCGCCGGTGTGTCAGGAGAAGAGAGGCCACGGCAGAGACCCGCAAGCCTCGGGGCTCCTGACGCACGACACGCAGGCACAGCCATAGAATACGCACTTTCCCCCCACTGTCCCCTCCACGCCGGGGGCCAGCACCCCACGTCCAGCGCAGCCGGGGGGGCCGATCCCAGCTGGAGGAGCTGCCCGGCATCTGAGCCCGGCGTGTGTTCTTCAAGGGCTCCCCAGGCCCCAGCAGCGCCCCGCCACCGGTGTCCATCGTAGAAACCCACTGGCAAAGTCGGCCGGGGTCAGCGGGGTCACAGGTTCACCAAACTGTGCGGCCCAGCCGGCAGGCGGGGAGAGGCCTCCCTCCTTCCTTCCCACGCTGGGGCCCGGGGGGCACCGTTCTCCCGCGAGGGATGCAGAACGACGGGGAAGAGGACGACGGGGGTGGGGAATGTGGAGACGAAGAAAGCGAGGCGGCTCGCTGAAGTCTAGCGGAGACAAGTACAAGTCAATTATGCTCAGAAGCAGGTGGGAAACAAAGCACGCAACGCGGCGTGGATGCATGAGGCACCGACGCGGTATTAAACCAATGCCCAAACGACAGCGCGGCCGTCCACCGCCCCGCCGGGGTGCCCCGCCCTCGGCGAAGTAAGTTCTGGCATGAGTGGGGCACTGGACCAGGTGGGGCTCAGCTCCCAGACAGAGCCCAGGTCAGGCTCCAGGCCACAGAAGTGCCCTGTTAGCCCGGACAGCCTTCTCCATGGGCTCGGAGCCTGGACGTGAGCAGCTGACTCCTCCCCAAACGCCATCCAAACCAGTCAGAAACAAACGCACAGCGTAGCCACGAGCCGGGAGACTGTGTGGCAAAGGCAACCGTGTTCTTTCTTTAAATGTAAGTAGTTGGAACGAAAAGAGGGAAAAGATAAAAACCCAGCACATCAAAGTCCCTCCGTGACTGTCGGAGGCGGAGGGAAACACTGTCAATTACTCAGCAGTGGCACGTCTAGTTCTCATTTCCAAACTCACATTCACTCACCTCAAAGACAACGCTAGGAGATCCTGTTGTTCTCCCTACGCTGGGGATTGAACCCAGGACTTCTTGGATTTTCAGCTAGTGCTCTACCTCTTAAGCCCACTTGCACTTCTGGCTCTTCGCTGATTAATCCGAGGTAAGAGTCTCCCAGGTTTATCCTCCTGGGCTGGCTGTGAACCCCAATCCTCGATCGTAGCCTTTTGAGAAGCTGTAGATCGTTTTTTAAACCTTTGTAAAAAAAAAATCTTTAAAAAAATAAAAATAACCTTTAAGTACTGTATCAGTGTACGAAGTACAACGAGTCTTGATCAACGTCACCCTTTCCATCCTTCTTCCCCTGCAGAGCAGCTCGGAAATAAAATATTCCAGCTATTGCCCGACTCTTTGAAAAGGAGAAAGAGCCTTTGTCGTGTCTCCGCGTACGCAATGCTTAGCTCTGAGAGAAGACCCTCCTCCGTGGAGGCTGGAGTACTTAGCTCTGAGAGAAGACGCTCCTGCGTGGAGGCTGGAGTACTTAGCTCTGAGAGAAGACGCCCCTTCCTGGAGGCTGGAGTACTTAGCTCTGAGAGAAGACCCTCCTGCGTGGAGGCTGGAGTACTTAGCTCTGAGAGAAGACACCCCTTCCTGGAGGCTGGAGTACTTAGCTCTGAGAGAAGACCCTCCTCCGTGGAGGCTGGAGTACTAAGCTCTGAGAGAAGACGCTCCTTCCTGGAGGCTGGAGTACTAAGCTCTGAGAGAAGACGCTCCTCCGTGGGGGCTGGAGTACTTAGCTCTGAGAGAAGACGCTCCTCCGTGGAGGCTGGAGTACTTAGCTCTGAGAGAAGACGCTCCTTTCTGGAGGCTGGAGTACTTAGCTCTGAGAGAAGACGCTCCTCCGTGGGGGCTGGAGTACTTAGCTCCATTGTGCAACTCCCCTGGATACCTGGGCCGTGGGCTTTGTCCTCGGTCGCCTTCCTGCAGATGACAGGTTTGTCTCCCGACAGGGCTGCTGATCCGCAGGCCCGGGCGCCGTCTCCCGCGCGGCCTCCCTCCGGGGAGGCCCTCACCGCTGGGTTTGCAGAACCACGCCCGGCGCTCCGCTCCCGTAAGCTCCTCCGTAATCAACACTGGGGGCTGCACGCTCGGGCTCCACTATGATCTGGGGGCGCAGGGCCTGAGGCCAGGGGTGGCCCTCCCTCCTCTCCACCCCGCCTGGCCTTGGGGGTGCGTGCTCACGTAAGGTCACCCTCCTGCCACGCGTCATCCGTGGTCACGGTGGAGAATGTGCAACGCAGACGGGACCGAGCGGGGTCAGAGGGCACCCGGTGCCCCCGGGACCAGCACCGTCCCTCTTCTCTTTCTGAAGACGTGCTACGTTCCCCGGGGAAGCGGGGGAGGAGAAAAGGTCATGCACCCTGGCCTGCCACCTTTTCCTCGCGGATCTTTTCCATGGTGTTGAGTCTATCTGACCAGCGGAGGCATGGTCCTATGGAATGTTTTCTTTATGTGTTGGAGTGACTTTCATAGGATTTATTTTGAAAGCAAACTGCGTTTTAAATTTGGACCCGATTCAAGTTAGGTCAAGGACAGGACGTCAAAAGATCTTCGCACGCGTGGTCCGGTGGTTTCCCGCCCACGCTGAAGTTTGCGTGTGCGGAGCCGTCGCGGGGGGTCGCCACCAGCAGGTGCAGGCACTCTGCTCTTTGAGCTCTTTGGGAAAGCTCCTGAGATGAAGCAGCAGTTCCGTTGGCCCGAGTTTGGTTGTCGTCGGTTGACATTTCGTGGTCATGGAGTGATCTTATCCATCTGGGTTTTCAAAGGACTTTCTAACTGACCGCATAACTTCGTTAGCAAGTCAATAGTTCTCATCCCGTTGCTTTTAGGGTTAAAGAACGTTTTGAATCAAAACATCAGATAACCATTGACCCCCATGCCGTCGATGTGAGCCTCTGATTTTATATGATTACCCTTTAAATGGATCTTGTTATAAACCTGGTTATCTGCTGACGATATGGATTACTTTCCAAACACTAAAGCAGGGCTGGGGAGATGGCCTAGTGGCAAGAGCGCTCGCCTCGTATACATGAAACCCTGGGTTCGATTCCCCAGCACCACACAGACAGAAAATGGCCAGAAGGGGCGCTGTGGCTCAAGTGGCAGAGTGCTAGCCTTGAGCAAAAGGAAGCCAGGGACGGTGCTCAGGCCCTGAGTCCAAGCCCTAGGACTGACCAAAAAAAAAAGATGATCTTCCAAACACTAAAGCAAACGTCTCCATGGTGTCGAGTACTCCCTGTCCTCCCTACTGAAGGGGGTGGCTTTCTTTAACTGGCTTTACTTGGCACAGAAACCCCCCAGGCTCTGCCTCCAGGACTTGTCCAATGGTGTCATCAGCAATTGTTTCATAAATTTTAATATCTGGTTACTGTAACTTTGCAAGTGTTTTTAAATGGAACAGTTTCAACTATTTCAGAATCACTTCATCATGTTGAAGCAATAGTACTGTTCGTATTTTGACACTTTAGTTTAAGCAAATAAATTGTTTGCAGGTAGACTGCTTCCCTGCTTCCCCTTTCCACCCTCGCCACACCCAGCCCCACCCCTGGGATCCGGGCTGAACTCCCGCCATCTCCGCTCCTCGTTACCTGGCGTGCTCAGTCCTCTTCATGGAGGGGTGCTCCCCCTGCCTGGCCTCGTGTGTGTGGTGGGGGGGCTCTGGTCTGAGTCCCCATACCTCCCCATGATGTCGGACGCTCTGCCTTCCGGAGCAAGGGAGTACGTTGAACTCTCCCGGTCAGGACCGCCCCTGCGCTCCGCTGGCCCGGAGCCGGCCTTGGATGTGCGTGTCCTGCTGGCTGGCACGCGGAGCCATCGGAGAGCCCGGCTCCGCGGACGCCCACAGGCCGCGGACCGGGGCCACCGCAGTCGACGGAGGGGCGGTGCTGGACTCGGGCCACCGAGGACAGCCTCAACCCGGTGCTGTGCGTTCAGACGCCTGTCCCCACGCTCAGGAAACGAGGGGTGAGGCCACACGCGTGTCTCTTTCGGGGACACTCTTCAAGCCATGGCAGAGGCCGCGTGCGCAGACACGGGCTTCCCTGCGTTCTGACCCCACCTGCAGACACTCCCGGGAGCTCGGGTCAGCTGCGGCTGAGCTGCCACTGAGATGGGGTGCCGGTCCATCGGACGGGTCCTGGAGCGGGGGGGGGGGGGCTTTGCATGGTTCGGGACCCCCAGAAAGAGCTGAGGTTGGAGCTGAGGGTTTCAAAATGGACTTGCCCGAGCTTGGGGCGGAAGGAAGGAGGAAGAGGCCGCGCGTAACACCTGCAGGCCTCCGTTTCTCCTCTCCGCGATCGGGTCGGTGGCACGACCCTGTCCCTCTGCGGGGAGCCATGGCTGGGGGCGGCCTCCTCCCTCGGCCCTGGGAGCCGGGGGTTGTGCAGAGCGACCACGCTTCACCGCCCCGACAGCGCCCACCGGGATCTGTTCCTCCGGAGGCCGTCCCTTATCCGGTTAGACCCGGGAGCGCTTCGAGCGTGCTGAGAATGACTGCTTTCGTAACGTGTTGGGAAACAGCCGAGCCTCGGACTCCCATCTCTGATGAACTTCGGTATTTACGTACGCTCCCTTCTGCGCTCAGTCTGGTACGTGTTTGTCTTCCTAAGTAGTCTCCTTTCTGATAAGACCTTGCGATTCCCCTCGGAAGGAAGTTGTTCCGAGTGGAACATCCTCGAGCATCCGGACACCTTGTGGGTTCCCGTGGCTGCTGTGGGCCGTCCGGGCCATCCAGCCTCCCGCCTCTTCCCCACGCCCGGTGCCTCAGCGCCTTGGCTCGCGCGCTCTCTTGCTCTCCTTTCCTTCTTCCAGATTATTTTCTTAAATTCTTGAGATTAAAGTCTTAAGAAATTATTTTCTTCTAAAAAAAAATAATGAAAAAGGAAAATAAGAACTTTGGTCTGACAGGCTGGGGATATGGCCTAGTGGTAGAGTGCTTGCCTCCTATACATGAAGGCCTGGGTTCCATTCCCCAGCGCCATATATACAGAAAACGGCCAGAAGTGGCGCTGTGGCTCAAGTGGCAGAGTGCTAGCCTTAGGCAAAGAGAAGCCAGGGACAGTGCTCAGGCCCTGAGTCCAAGGCCCAGGACTGGCAAAAAAAAAAAAAAGAACTTTGGTCTGAAGTGGTTTTTGACACCTCAGCCTTTGTCATTGTCGATGTCATATTTCAAATAGTCTATGGCTGTCTTTCTAATGTCTATTCTGGACATTGTATGCTTTATTTCTAAATACTTTTGGTTACGTTATCTTTTAAAGAATGTCACCATTTACATTGAAATCATGCATCATGCTCCAAAACCTGTGGCCTTTATAAATTTTTTTAGCATTATTCCCTGCCCGTTACTGGGGTGATTTTACAACACGTATGCATTCTTCATTTTCGTCCCAGAACTTGCAATATTCCTCAGCTTATCTTCTCACAGATGTATACACAAATGCATATGTTTATTTGTATATCTTACATAGAAGCTGTATATAAATATACAATTCATATAAGCATGTAATATACATATGGTTGTATATTATGTATATCATATATGTTTGTTGTTCTGCAATAATGGGTATGCTTTCCCTTGTCTTGTGTGTTTGGTCATGAATGTCAGCATTGCAATGCTGGTAAATGCTAGGTAAATTTTGCTTCTTTCCCGGTTGTTTTATTTCTTTGTTTTGATGTTTACTTTGTCTCCTATATTTCCAAATGTCTTTTAAAATATTTTCTTGGACGTGCCCACTGTACATGTTACAGTGTTGAACAACGTACTTTAGGAGAACATTTTAATGAGTTTACATTTATACATGTATTGGGCTTGCCAGGATGCCATCACAAAATACCACAAAATGGGGTCTTCGCCACAGACAATTCTCATCTCAGAGTTACGGGGGTTCACGTGCAAGTTCGGAGGTCCCCGAGTGAGAACTGACCCAGCCGCTGGTAGCCTGCAGTCTTGGATTGCAGAAGGCCCCAAGCATAATGTCCTGCGTGTCTGTGTCCACCTGCACCTGGTTGGAATCTTCGTGGATCAGGGACCCTGCTGCCCTTTGACCTCTATCAACTTAACGAACAACGCCATTTCCAAAGAAGGCCACACTCTAAAGTGGGTGTCAGGACTTCAACACACACGCAGGCCGACAGTTCATCACGTGACATCATCATTGTCAGATTTTCGTACAATAAAATGTGCATTTTATAGCCATTTCTCCTTGCCAATCCACAGTTTGGGCTATTGTTTGGTTTTTGACCCGATTTTCAGTAGAGAAGGCAGCTACCACATCCTACACTGATTTGGGAAGGAGGCATTCGTTGCTAGTAGGATGATTTGAACGCGCTTACCTTCAAGTTTTCAATGAACACGTTTAAACCAATATTTGACTGATTATAAGCATCAACAACAGACCAACATTCCACAATAGAAGACATGTTTTACCACCAGTAATCTGACTGAGGCTCTTTCATTATTTTCTTTCTCCTTTGGTTAATTTAAGCTGCTGTACAACTCTTATCTGTCTCCTTATCACTTTTTCTTAAATAGAAGAGATAAAACTTCAATTTCAAAAGATTGGCAGACGTAATAAATTTTAATCACGGCTACAACCATCATTTTGACATGTAAGTGATATCTTGGTTGATCCTTCTTTTTAATTGAAATATTGAAATAATTACTCAGCATTATAAGAAACTGTTACGTTATATTACAGAGTGGCTATAATATCTTACACTCCTACATGAGATTTCAGTGACTACGTTTCTCTGCATCCTCACATTCAACTAGAGCTGCCCTTGTTTTATTATTATTATTATTATTATTATTATTATTATTATTACTGCAGCTTTGTTAAGGAATCTGTGCTGTCTCCTGGTTCTCATGTGCGGTTTCCCAATGACTGATAATAATAAATACCTCCACGTGTCCACAGTCGGCTTTCCATCATGGTGACAGAACACCAGAGAGAAGCAAATTTCAAAAGCGGCAGGTTTGAGTCAAGGTTGCAAACACGTCAGCACAAGGGGGGCTGATTGCATTGCTCTGAGCCTCGGATGAGGAAGAGTAACACGGTGAGGGGATGCATGGCAGCCGGGAAGGTCTGCCTCGTGACAGCAGAAAGGAGAGGAAGAGAGAGAGAGAGAGACAGAGGCAGAGAGGAGGCCTGGGAACCCGATGTACCGTTCCGGGGCCCGGCCCAGTGTTCCACGTCCTCCAACAAAAGCCGGGTGCTGGTGGTCCACCCAGCTGAGCGCGACCTCGGGCAGGGCTGGGGGCGCCGGGGGTCTCCCGAGGCCGGCCCCTCCGAGGGCTGCCGCACCCAGGGCTGGGTTCACAGGCGACCTCGGGACGTCCGTGCCCGCTCCGCCACGTGAGCAGCAGCGCCGTCCGCAGGTCGTGTCCTGTGAAACGTCGCCCTGGTGTTCGCTCCTCTTCAGGCGGATGGCGTTCCTCCTGCTGACCCCCTCCCTCGTGTTCTGTAAGCCGTCGAGCTGCTAGCCCGTTGCTGCATAGGGGTTTCAAGTATGGGAAAACGCAAATAACCGAAAACTGGAACCAAAGAAAAGCTGAACCAACCGCTCTCATAGTCCTAGACTTTGCTAACTCACTCTGTAGCAGGACGGTCAAGACACAATACTTGGGAAACCTAAACATTCATGTGAAACGACGTCACACGCACACACACACACACACACACACACACGCTCCACCAAACTCTAGAACAATCATCCTTTGTGAGTGCAAAGCCATAGAACACTGAGGTAGCCATGCTTCACGTCTTCCAAACTATGATCTCTAACCAAAAATATCAAGTCATCCCTTGATGATAATGACAAATCTAAATACTCAACAATTATTAAAAATTTAATGTATTCCTAATACACTCATGAAGCAAGGATAAGTTCATAGGAAATAAGACTTTCAAATTAAATGCTGAAAAATGTAATTTGTACTGTAATGTATCTCTTAAAGCGACAACAGACCTTCTAAAACTGCATGAAAAACTGTATTTGTCTCATCTTTAAAAACCAAGGGAGCTGGGGCTGGGAATATGGCCTAGTGGCAAGAGTGCTTGCCTCCTACACATGAAGCTCTCAGTTCGATTCCCCAGCACCACATATATGGAAAACGGCCAGAAGTGGCGCTGTGGCTCAGGTGGCAGAGTGCTAGCCTTGAGCGGGAAGAAGCCAGGGACGGTGTTCAGGCCCTGAGTTCAAGGGAGCTAATACCAAGAAAAAGATAAAAGTAAAGGATATAAATAATCAACTGAAATCACCTAAACAAGAGTATAATAATTGAAGAGAAATTTACTAAAAGATTTGAGATATTTTTCAAAGTAGTAAGGAAATTTTGAAGGCCCAACTAAGAGCAACCAAGACAAAAACAGAAAATACAAATTATAAATACCAGAAATGAACATAGACATCACTTCTAGGCCTTTGTCCATCAAAAAGAATAATTTTTAAAAAAGCATTATGAACACACTTGTGCCCCTACACATGTGAACTTAGATGAAATGGGATAATTCCTTTAGACACAAACTACCAAAACTCACATTAAGCTAACTCTATCATTAGAATTGTCCTGTATTTATTAAAGAAATTGATTTGCTATTCAGATACCTTCCAGAAAGGAAGGAACCAGGTACAATTTTATTGGTGAAATCTCCCAAACACTTAGAAGAAAGCATTCCACCTGTAACTTTCTACGTAAAAAAAGAAACAGGGCACTTCCTAATGTATCCTACAAAGTGAATACTGTCTTAATTAAAACCAAATAGCAGTATTCCAAGAAGAGAAGATGTAAACAAAATATTAGCAAGTAAAATCTACCAGTGTGTAAAATAAAAGACGCATACAAGAGTGATTTACTCTAATTGTGCAAGTCTGGTTCAACAACTGAAAACCAGTTTATGTAATCTATAACATCAGCAGGCTAAAGAAGGGGAAAAAAATCCTATGATCATCTCGGTGCAGAGAAATGATTTGATAAAATCAAATACCTCTTCATCCCTGATGAAAACTTGCAGCAAATTAGGACTAGAGAAATCTTCAGAAAGATAAAGAATGTCTACAGAAAGTAGCACAGAACAAGGTGAATGGTCCCCAAGAACAGGGCTACGGCGAGCTCCTCTCTCCATACTCGTAATCAGCATCATTTGGGTAACCCTCATTAACAACATAAGAAAGAAAGAGGAAAAAGACAGAATGGGAAGAAAAAAATTACCTTTGCTCACAGAGGACATGATTTTCTGAGTAGAAAGCCTGAAGAATAAGACAAAATTCCTCATGGAACCAATAAACAAATATAGCAAGTTTTGAAGAATAAAAGTTAATACACAGAGTCACCTGTATTACCATGTACCAGTAATGAACAACTGCAATTTAAACGTGAAAACACAATACTATTTATACTAGCAGCAAACATGGAAATGCTCAGGAAGGAATCTATCATAATATGTACAGAATTTACATGAAGACAAACACAAGGCTGCTGAAAGGAAGCCGAGATCTAAATAAGTGAGGAGCTTATTCCTTGCCTGTGTACAAGAAGACTCAATATTGAGATGTCACTTCTCCTAACGTGATAGAGAGAGACAGTGAAACTCAAGCAAATTTCAATCAGGCTGTTTCGTGGCAACAAACTGATTCCAAAGTTTCTGTGGAAAGAGCAAAGACGCAGGCTAGTGAACACAATAGTTAAGAAGATCCAAGTGGACAGTTGGTGGTACGAGCGGACCTCATGACTACTGGAAAGCTAGAGCCTTCCAAACAGTGTGGAGCCGGCGAATGCAATGGCGTACACAGATCATAGAAATACACTTCATTACTCTTTGGTCAAAAGGGAAGCTAACTCGACAGAGAAAGGATCAACTTTCCCACAAAGCATGCCAGAATGGTTGCATGTTCAAATGCCGGGAAAAAAAAAATGTAGGTACAGACCTTCAAACTCTCACAAATCTTACTCAAAACAGAGAGCAGACCTAAATATAATATCCACAGAGATGAAACTTCTAGAAGGAAGCATGAGGAGAATCCTGGTGTCCTTGGGGTCGAGAAGGACTTTGTAGGCACCACGCCTAGCGCACGACGCACAGAGGAAGAGCTGGAGAGGACAGTCCCCTTAGTGCGCGCCTCCGGGGTTGCTGGACTCTCAGGACGCCTGACCACAGTCGGGGCCCAGCCCCGTGTGGACCGCGTCCCTTGCCCCCCGGGGCTGTCATGCTGTCCCTCAGTCGCTCCGCTCTCCGGTGTTGGCTGGAGGTAATAAAACTTCGGGAAGAGAAACCTCAGGTGAGAGGGACTACCTAATTTGTTTAGAGACATTCAAACTAGACATCTTCTGACTTGCTGAGAAACACAGCAAGGAAATGTAAAGCTAGACCGCAGACCGGGAGAAAATACCTACAAAACATCTGTCTGTTAAAAGATTTTCTTTCAAAATACACAAAGAACACTCAATGAAACTGAACAGTAAGAAAGCCAGCCGCGCTGGTTTACAAACACAGGCAAAAGAGACCTGTGCGGGCATGGCCCTTTCGAAGGGGGGCCAAGGGCCGCAGGGCCAACCGCCATTACGGGCTGCACATGAAGACAAGAAAACGCCTCCCCGTCAGCACCACTCCGAATGGGCCAAGTCCAAGCCACGCGAACGCTCCAGGCTCGGGAAAGGACAGGGAATTGTCACTCCGCTCATTCTACTTGGTTTGCAATTTCCTAGATTTTCCCGGTGTTTCTGGCAGGATCATTAGTCTTCCACAAGCTCCAAGGAACAGCATGACTTTCTTTTTACTGTGCCGACTGGAAATTGCTACTTTCAAGTTTTAACTTATTTAATGGTGTGCTTTTTGATGGAGTCCATTTATTTTGAATGATCTAAAGTACATAAAAGCAGTTCCTGTAATTAAAATATTGCAGATGTTGCTAGTTCTTATTTCCAAACCCAGTTTCGCGTTGCTGAGTGAACTGGAGGACTTCTAGGTTCCCGTCTGCCACACATAATGACCCGAGCGGGGCAGTCGGACCACCCACGTGACGCTCATTAACACCGCTTTCCGTGCGGCTCAGTGCGACCCACGTTTACTGACTGCTTGCTGTAGGACATTAGTTGCGGAACTTCATTCCAACCATGAAATCGGAACCATCCCTCCGGTTGATCGTTCCGCCTCGCATTGACGCAACCAGCCGCGGCTCTCCTCCGTGGGCGCCCCTGCTCGAGAGAGGGCCGGAGACCTCACGCCCCGCGAGAGGGGAGCTGCGGGGACCCCACGGTGCCACCGCCGAGGAGGCCGCCACAGGAGCAGACCGCCACGCTGTGACTCCGCCTTTGAAGCAGACCGCCGCGGAGCGCCGGCTTCTCTCCACGCGGCCACGTCTTAGGGTGCCTGTCTCTCCACACAGGACAACGCGTGGCCTCCCAGTGAGCGAGCGTTCCCCACACCATCTGTGTCTAGAGAGCACTGTTGCCGGGGACGAGTGGGTTATTGTGTAAGGTAAAGAGAGACATACAGACACACAGTAATAAGGACCCCCCAGCCCTCCCCTTTCTTCCCTTCCCCCTAAAAATACACTTTCCGAAGACAATGTGCAGTCACACAAATCGGGTTGAAATGCCATCTCCCTAGCTGCTGAAATCAACGTCTTTGGGCCAGTGCTCAACTTCGTAGTGAGCTGTCAGGCCTCGGTAAGATGGCGCCAGAAACACACCCTGCTCCACGACTCTTCTCTGTGACACGAGGACCAACACTCCCCTAAACTTGGTTAATCATCTTTGAGCTTTGGTTTGGGGGGTTTTGTCTTTTTAGAATGACGAAACGAGTCAACTTCAGCTGCTCTGGAGAGCAGCCGGATTTGATCCTATGAAAGGCATAGCTAAGTATCAGTAGCAATCAGGTTTATTCCCCCCCCCCCAGAAATAGAAGCGACCCCGAGGGAGGGGTTGTAGCTCAGAGGCGTAGCCCCGGCCGAGCCCGTGCAGAGGCTAACTATATTCCATCCCCGGCACTGGGAAAATTAAAAAACCAGAACAAGGAGGAGCCTTCCGGGGCCGTGGCGGAGTGCGCTCGGGTCTGCCGGGCGCGGTGGGCAGTGGCGTAGCCCCGACCCCACGGCTGAGCTCTGGTTCTCCTGTGGCTGAGGCCCAAGGACAAAGGCCCGGCCACCTGCAGTGCTGCACCAAGAAATCCAAGAGCTTTCCCAAACACGTGCAGGGGTACCCTCGCCTGCCTCCCTCCCAACGTCTTCACTGGAACGTTTGCACGCTACGTCTAGCTTCCACAAACGAGGGGAAGTATGTGTCCTTTGTCTTTCTGGACCTAACTTGCTGCGGGTCGTGTAATGTTTCCAGGTATTTCCCTTGCCTTACAAGTGGCACAGTATCATTCCGTCTAAGTGTATCTACATCGCATTTTCTTTACCCGTTCGTCCACGGGTAACAGTTTTCGTCTGCGAAGTTGTTGCATTTCACGACAGAGAGATTTCTGGCGTCCGTGTCCCTCCGGTCCCTTCCTTGGTGAGCTCCGCTTCCGCTCCCCGTGGTCTGTGGCCTGTCATTTCCCCGTGGCGAGCCGGAGGCGGGACGGGCCACGCCTCACCGCTGGGCCCAGCCCAGACGCTAGGCGGCCTCCACCCCAGCAGGCCTGGGCTCATCCCGCGACCGCACCTGAGCGAGCGGCCCTCGGCGGGCGAGGGGTGAGGTGAGCCCGGCCCCCGCCAGCCCAGCGAGGGTCTGCCCACCGCGCGAGCAGGACTGACTGAGGGCCTCCGGGGCTTCCCTCGTTCGTGGCCCACCTGCCCTCACCCCTGCCGAGGCAGGAGCAAGCCCAGAGGGGCAGAGCTCAGCACAGAAACCAGCACAGTGTCGAGCCGGGGGCCGGGGTGATGGGTGGTTTGTTACGCAGCAGTGGATAGCCAGTACACCCACCCTGGCCGTCTCTGCATCTCAGCCCCGGGAGAGCCGCGTGGGTCATGGGTCAAAGATGAGAAGGCACGAAATGAGCCGTGTCCTCCCGGTTTCACAGCTGACACTGCTCCATCCTGCTTACACCCCGGTGGGTGGTGAGCTTCGTGCGCGTGCGCAGCCCCCAGGGCAGTGCCCCTCCCCCAGAGGAGTGGGTTCAAGGCCTTCGTGAAGTCCTGTGCCGCGGCCCGTGACCCCACGGTGGCCCACGACCCCAGCGTGGCCCGTGACCCCAGCACTGCGTTTTATTTCATTTGGGATCCCTGGACCAGCGCACGCTCCCTGCTCCTGGCAGCCCCCATCCGTCCGATCCCCGGGGGCCGCACGGACGAGCCCGATGGTGGAAGGTATTGAGTGGGAAGCACCACAGAGCCTCGCTGTCTGGATTTGAACAGTGGACTTTGTATCCGTGCTAAGTAGCCTCGTGTCGGAGAGCTCAGACTTGGGCACGGAGGTCGATCCGTCTCGGCCTAATCTATATTGAAGTTCTAGCATTTCTTTGTGGCCAAGACTTTGGAAGGTAAATGCTCAGTGCCTCAATTTCCGTATATGTAAAGTGAGAAAGAAGTTTTCCCGTCTCATGGGCAACCATCAGTAATGTCCGCCTTGAAGAACTGTTTAATATATTGCAATTCCACTACCAGCATTCACAATTTTTTCCTTGTGGGCAACAGTTCTTTGCTTTGGCATTATTTCCATCAGCCATTTTTCCATCTGAAGGGGCTTAATATTTTTATTAAGTTCAGTTTCAATATTCAAATATCCCATATTTTTCCATAATTTAAAATGCAATGATCTAGTGCAATTATTTTATATAATACGCTATACAGTATACATGTGTGCATTAACACATAAATATGCATGCATGTATATATGTATACACAGATAAACATATGGTTATATATACATATATAAAATCAACTCTCTATATTCACAGCTTCTGTGTCTGCAGATTCAACCAACCATCAATCCCCAAATACTGAAAACAAGGTATGTCTGTATTTAACATGCACAGACTTTTTTTTATCTCAACTGGCTGCAATAAACAACACAGTACCACAGCTTCTTACGAAGCACTTGCGGTACGTTGGGTAGAAGGACTGTCTGGATTGTGCATGAATGTGCATAGGTCCTGTGCAAATAGTGCCCTATTTGGTAGGAGACTTCGCTGCTCTCCGTTTTGGTATCTGCAGGGGTTTTTGCCGCTCATTGCCTATGGGTACGAAGGGACGGTGGTGTGTTCTGTACATCAGCCATGAAACGCGGGCTCAGCTGCACAGACACCGCGAGCTACCTGCTGAGTACAAGCGAAAGATGTTTGGGATGAGGAAGCGTGAAATCCCTCCAGAGCCCACACGGTGACATGCTCTGTTGGAACTGGAAGGGCGTCTCGTTTCCTTACTCGTCTTCCAGTCTCCCAGCCTTTCCGTCTCCTGTCCCCCTGATCTGTCAGAATGCGCGCGCCCTGGTCCAGTGCCGAGGTCCTCAAGGTGCTGCAGGAAGTCCTACTGTGAGCTGCACGAGCAGGCAGAAGAGGTGTCCGGGTTAGCGTAGACCGTGACAGGTACAGAAGTGTTCCTGGCTGAGGTTTCATTAAAGCAATTATAGCTGCACGATTAGCAGTGCTAGATGACCCTACCTAGGTTTGCACGGTCTTAGATACTGAAGTACTCGCTCTCTCCTCCCCCTGCCCCCATAGTACGCACGTGTGCACACACGCACGCACACACACACACACTTTAAAATGCTTTACAACCCTCAAGCATTGTCAGAGCGCATGGAGCACAGGGCAATGTAACATCAATTTCACCATGAACACACCATTAAGAGTGGGAGTTAGTAGGACACTCCAGAGACACATAAAATGCTACCCTACTAGGGAAAAATTTGATAATACAGGCTGAAAAATATCCCTTCTGTCAAAAAAAGTGCTTACTTCACATTAATCCCAAGTTTAAGTCTGGTCATGATTACACACAAAAATGAGTTTAGCAAACAGGTTCTGGGGTTCACCTAATGAATAAAACAGACTTAGTGTGGTTTGAGCTAAAAACCTTGCAGAAGTCAAGTTCCCAACACCCACTAAATCACAGGTGTCCCGGGCTGCCGGGCCGGCTCAGCGTGCCTGCCAGACAGCCCCACCACCCACTTCTGCAGCCCCAGGGGGCCGCGGGGGCCGTTCCCAGCTGACCGGAGACCGCCACGTCCACCCTCTGTGACCTCCCTGTGAGTGACATAATCCAGACACCTGGGTCACGTCAGCAGACCTGCTGCCATGCCGACGCCCATGCAGACCCAAGGGGAGAGGAGGTCTGTGGACTCCCACACCTGCAGCTCACGTCCCCCTCGGCTCCGAGGGGTCTGCGGGAAGCAAGACTCAAATCAGGGAAAATCAACCAGAGACTTGCCTGATTCATTCGGGAACTTCAATCAACAGCTATGATATGCTTTGAAAGAAGTGACAAGGAAGAGGAGGGGGAAGAGAGAGAGAGAGAGAGAGAGAGAGAGAGAGAGAGAGAGAGAGTTTTGAACTTAATTTGTACAGACTGGATTTTCCCCTCACCGAAACCCCCGTACAGTACATTCTCTGAAGACCAGAGGAGAAAGCTTTTCCGTATTTCTTGTTCTTACCCCGCCCTGGAGTCCTCCGGGGAGGCTCAGGTCCTAAGGGCGGTATCTTCTTACTACTCTGGCCCACCCATCAGCTTGGATAAATATTGACATCGATTTCAAGGACAGCGCAAAGAGATGGGGTGTTTAGCTGCTTTTTGTTTTTATCGTGCCGTTCTGGAGCATAGATTAAGAAATTCTGCTAAACGCTCGCTTCTGCGGGCTAATCACACTGAATACACTGTAGCTGATAGTGTTTACACACCACACACTGCTTAACGTCTCACCCAGAGTGGGGAAGATGGTCTAAATGGGTTTGCATGGCTCGCGTTGGGGATCTCTAAAATAGATGTGAATAATTATCAAGCGTTGCCATCACTAGGCTTTTTTGAGTTATAATTAAAATGTATCATTTTATTATACTTTCAATTTCTGCTCTAGAAAATCTTGGACTGCACATTCAAGTTGAAACTAATGTACTCCCTCAAAGAGTAAGTTGAGCCATCTTTTACCTATAAATATTACAATTTGGTGGTGGTGTGTGTGTGGAATAGAATTTGTATAAATATTTAAATGAGTGCGTGGAAAATGTTAAACATTTCTACTGGAGTTAAGATCAGGGAGGTATACACTCTTTGGGAAATGGTGACAAACACATCAATTTATATTTACCCGAAGCCAGCAGTTCTGAATCGAGCCGCCAGATTCTTCTGCTAACTGCTCTCTATGGCCAGAAGTCGAGTCTGTGCTGTGAAACTGCATCCCTGGGTATCATCTCTGCTGCTCAGCTCGGCCTACAAGATTGCTCGGCTGCAGGGTACTATGTCCAAGGCACTGAGAAGACGCGGGATAGGATCCCTTCAGAGCCTAGAGAGGGGACTCCCTGGATGTCTTGCTCTCTGTTAGACAAAGTTAATATTAGAAGCACTGGGGCTCTTTGGGTTAAGCGGGGTACATACCCCGTAGACCCGCCACATTAGCAGAACGGAGAATTACCTGGGAGGACCTGAGGCTGGGGGGGTTGGGGGACAGTGCCGGGGCCCCAGGTTCTGCCCAGGGTCACAGATGACATCCACGGTGTCCTCCCAGCATGCCCTTCTGCAGGTCATTAACCCTCCTCCCCCCCGTTAGGTTTACTCCATTATTAAAAACTAAAAAGAGTCCCAGCAAGACCCTTCTAGAGGGCAGTCTGTGAGTCAGCGTTCCATCTCAGTGACAAGAGGCGGACCACCCCGACCGAAGGGAGGGCAGACCGGCTTTGCCTCCGGGCTCAGTCATTTAAACCCAGGGATCACTTGACCCTGTTCCCTTGGGCCACAGAGAGGTGGGGCGTCACGGCGGGGCACAATATGGTGGAGCCGAGCAGTTGAGCGCACAGCAGACATAACCGCATGACGCACAGACAGACAGACCGACCGACCGACAGATGGACAGACAGACAGAGGAGAGCGGCAGCCCCAAGTACCACTCCCTCCAGCTAGATGCCAGCTCCTAGGTTTCCATCCCCTCTCAGTACCCTGACAAATGGAGACCCCGCCCGTGACTGAATCGGCTCTCTTCCCCTACAACCCCGGCTGCTGCGTGGGGACTAACGAAGCCTTCAGCACCTGATCTCTTTGTCGGGGGAAGGGAGTGGATTTCAGACCCAACGCATCCCAGGTGTTGGGCTGTAGTGACGTGTAAAGCTCTCAGGACGGTACCTGGAAGGCAGAAACACCGTTTTTAGCTGTTCTTATGATGAGTCCCGATCACTATTTTATTTTTTTCTTTTATTTGTGGGGTGGGGTGGGGTACTGGGGATTGAACCCAAGACCTTGTGCACACAGACAGGTGCTCTACTGCCAAACCACATCACCAGCAAGTCGATATTTTCTGCTGCATTTGAGTTTCAAAGAAATTGGGGACAATTCCCTATACAAACTGGATTTCTTACTCTCATGCTTGGAAAGCAAACCAGCAAGATGCTCAGCACACAGACACATCTTTTTTGCTCCAAGTTGCTGTTCCCCAGACCACAGAACGACGTTAAGGTAAAGCCATTCTCCAGAATGCACAGAAACAGCTTTGGAAACACAGTCACCAGGCTCCAGAGCACTGGGAGAGGTTGTGCGCTGAGACAGAAAAATGGGAGCTTGGTGTTGAGTGCAAGCTCTGTTCAGATTTAGTGACTGTAAACTTTTCAACCCCCCACTCGTGATTTCCCAGCCTCTCCGGGGAGAATAATGGTGCTCTCAAGAAAGCAGCCATAGAGTCAAATGGTCACGGAAGGAAATCTAATTATCCTGAGGGTATAATGCAGTCATACTGTGGTATCTGGTCGGTAATAGATACTCAATAAATATTAGCTGACGTTATTGCACTTGCACTCGCGGTCCTTTCTTGAACATGATCCTTTCCTTACCTGGTAGAAATTGAAGATAGAGAAGGGATTCAGTTTTCAAATCCCCCAAGGGGTGGGGAGGGAATCACCATTTGGTCCTTAAAGCTCTCGGCAAAAGGCTACGCAGAGGTTAGCCTCCACCACCTGGGAAAAGAGCAGACTCGGAAGAAGGAAACTGAGGCATATCAGAAATCAGCTGTGGGACTTCCGGTCCGAAGACCTCGGGCTGGAGAGAACCTGGGAGTGAGTGACCTGGCAGTGACCAGCTGCCCAGGCACTGAGTGACGACCGCCAGCCTGGGCCTGAGGGTCAACAGGCACCCCGGAATCCCTGCTCCCCCCAACTCCCATTCTGACTCATTAACCACAAATAGAGAGGGAGCTGTGATTCCTCCTCCCTGCCTCGGGCTGCT
The DNA here is from genome assembly GCF_023159225.1 of Perognathus longimembris pacificus. Classification (NCBI taxonomy): domain Eukaryota; kingdom Metazoa; phylum Chordata; class Mammalia; order Rodentia; family Heteromyidae; genus Perognathus; species Perognathus longimembris. The sequence continues at coordinate 57,426,580 of NC_063175.1, forward strand.
GTGTCAGCCGTGGAACAAAAGAACACCTACGAAATGATCCTCACCACCCCCTCTTCGGGAAGCCCGCGACCAACTAAGCGCACTGCGAGGCCACCCAATTCCACGGGGTAGAACTGAGGCCTCGTCAGGTTCACGCCGCGTGCTCTCGTGACCAGCCACGGGGGAGAGACGTTCTCTGCTCCAGGTTGTAGCTAGGAAAGGAAAAGAAAGCTCATCTGAAGGCTTAAGGCAGTGGTCATACGGAAGCTTCTAGGCTCCTAAGACGTTTCCCTGGTGATGGGCCGAGTGGGAAGGAGCCACCCCGGGAAGGAGGATGGGTGGACTCGGGGCCCGCCGTCCACCAGAAGTCATCGCCCTCATCTTCTCAGCGCCACCCTGGCACGTTCTGCGTCTGGGCTGTCCTGCACGCACTTTGACTGGAGACAGAAAGGCTTTTGCGAGTGAAAGTCCTCGCCGGGGTGGGACGCGGGAGGCCTTCTTCCCCAGACGGCCAAGGTGTGAAGATGCTCCCCTCACCCCAGCGCTGATCCGCCTCGTGCGTGGCCATTCGCTCCCGGCCAGGATGCCTGCCCTGTTTCCGTCCTCTCCGTCTGTCTTGATCCACGCTCCCTTCAGCTCTGGGTCGCTTCGCTTGATGACACTTCTTCTAGAAGTCTCTTGAAGACAACCTATCTTCCTGGAGGGGGTCGTGCTCTCAGAGGTCAGCGCGGGATCTCAGAGCAGCCCCGCGGCGGGGCCCCGGCGCGATTCCTGGCTTTGGGATGGGGGGACGGGGGCGGGGGGGGGTCTGGGAATCGGTCTTTTCCCCCAGGCAGAGCGTGGCATCCGTGGCCGTCCACGTCTCGGCCAGGGCTCCCCGCGACGGGACCGGAGGCCGGAAGACACTCTGAGTGTGTTCCACGCACACACACGGACCTGCTTGTGGGGCTCCAATGCCGTGGGGCCTGCGGGGGTCCAACCGCCTCCTCGGGGCCTGGCGCTCCCGGCCGCGGCAGCTTTGGGGGGACGCCCGCGGTCTGAGGGGGGTTCCGTCACATCGAACCCGCGGCCCCCGCCCAGAGCTCCGTCACGGCACCATCCTCCCCAACCAATCACCCCGACCGCCGCCGCCGTGTCCCCTGGCCGGGCTCCTGGGGGCAGAACACACCCCTTCTCACGCAGCCGCTCCACCTCGAAGGCCGTGATGCCCCGAAAGCCTTGCTTGATGACCTTTCACCCGACGGGAAACACGTTGGCACCGTGAGGAAGTGTGCTCACGGAAACAACAGTCTCCGAGGACACGGACAGTGGGACACACACGGGACAGTTCCCGAGCGCCTTCCAGGAAGACAGGAAGAGAAGGCAGGAGGAGGAAAATGGGGGTGATGTCCATGGCCCCAAGAGCACGCAGTCCCCCAGGGAGGCGGCCCAGCCTCTCCCCGTCCTCGGGGTCCAGACGAGGACCCGCGGTGGCGGGAGAACTCAGCCAACGACTGGGGCAGGGGGGATTTGCTGATCTGCCCGCCCGGCCCTGGAGCACCCCAGAACCGGGCAGGCCCTCGAGGGCAGCCCCACGGCCCCCGGAAGGGAGGCGGGCAAGCGAGCGGGCGGCTGCCTCCTGCCCCCCCTCCTCCCCCCTTCCCACGGGACCCGGCGGGCGGGCAGATGCAAAGCGCGACCGTCCATCCTCCCGCGCGGACGAGCAGGCTGTCTGTCTGCGCGGGACGTGGCTCACGGCCACCACCCGGAAGGGAAGGGTGGCGGGAGGGCCGGGGGCGTGGGCCGGGAAGCAGGGTGGCTCCCCGAACCGCGGCGCCCCGCCCTCTCCCCCGGGACAGTGACCCACGACCCGGCAGGATGCACTCGGCCTTCCCGGAGCCCATGCACCAGACGGGAACCGGCCGGACGCCGCGGCCCCCGCTTCCCGGGAGCCGGAGACCCCGGGGCTGCCGTTCAAAGCCTCCAAGGAGCCTCGCGAAAGAGCTGGCAGCGGCGCTGTGGCTCAAACGGCAAAGCGCCAGCCTTGGGCACAACGAAGCTCAGGCACAGCGCCTGAGCCCTGAGTTCAAGCCCCAGGACCAGCACAAGACAAAACAAACAGGAATCATTCCACCCAAGCATCCCACAAAGGGGGGGGGGGGGCGGGAAGGGGAGATAGAGTCAAAACTGTAAAACCCGTCAGGGGTGTGGGCTCCCTGTCACCTGCTTACAGGCCACTTCCAGAACCTTCCGAGCAGGGAAGGACCTGCAGTGTCCCATCACCGTTAGCTCTGTAGAGCGCACACCATTCGAATTTGCCAAGGCTTCAGCCTGCTCCCCAGGTTTAATTTCTGAGATGCCCTTCCTCTCCCCGCCCTCCCCCGGCCCTCCCCCCCCCCCCGCCCTCCCCCGGCCTACCCAGATTCACCAGCGTCTTCCGTTGCTTCCCTTCGCCTCCGCGGTTCCGTCTGTGTCACCGCTTCAAATGCAGAAGCCAGGCTTTCTTCCTGCGACCCAAGTTATTCCAGGCTGGTTAGCCTGTTTGGGGGAGAAAAGTCTGTTGTGAGAAAAAACAAAAAACATGAAGAGTTTAATATAAAAAGCGCCCTGTCCTGTAGTATTCCGAGTTTAGAATTCTATTTAGCAACGAGATACACACCGTGCGATGGAGGGAAGTCCCGTGTCCTTCCGGTTTGGACGCGTCCCCACCGTCCCCCCCACCCCACCCCACCCCCGCAGGGAAGCAGCTTGCTCCCCGCCTCCCGGGTCGGCTCCCGAGGGCAGGCCGAGCCCCGCGCTGACGCCAGCCCGCCTCCCGCCCCTCGGCCCCCTCCGCAGGCAGCCCCGCCTCGCCACGTCCACCCCGCCGCCTGCCACGCCCGCGCCTCGGCTGCGCGAAGGGAAACCTGGAATGAGCGCACACCACGTCGAGGACGCCCGTCAGCACGAGCTGTGCTTGTTTCTTCTGGAAGGTAGCCGCTGTCTTCTTCATTAACGAGACTCGCGGGCACCGGGTGAGCTCCCCCTCGGCGGGCCCACGCCGGCTTCCAGGCGGTGACGGGCGTAGACTTCTGTCGTGGTGGGAGCCACCGGGTGTGGGCGTGAGGCTGGCGCCCAGCCACGCGCGAGCCGCTAATCACAGAGGAACGGCTCCGCTCAGCCTGCCAAGGAGAGGTTTGAACAGCCACGCCCCGGGCTTCGCCCGGTGCTGAGCGTGACTACCTCCTGGTGTCATTGCTGTGAAAGCTGGCTTGCGGGTGAACGGTGAGCGAGTGGACTCCCACGGGGCGCTGGTGATCCACGCGGCTTCCCCACTACCGTCCAGGGAGAGCCGTGGTCCAAACGCGGGCCGCCGTCTTGTCCCACGTGGACAGCACTGCCCGGGGTCTAGGATGGAGAGCTCGAGCGGGGCCGTCCAACAAACCTGGAGGCCCAGGCTGCCCGCACCCCTAAACTGGAGGCCCAGGCTGCCCGCACCCCTAACCCACCGTGGATTCAGCCCCCCACAGGCCTGGAAAAGGCGCTACAGAACCATGCAGAGGCTCCATCGCCAAACCCAGCCAAGAACAAGAGCCGCCTCCCTGCTACCCGTGACGGCCAAAGCGTGTTCTTGCCAAAGTCCAACGACCTCACCCAGAGCCCAGGGCTCGCGTGAATGAATCTGGTAGCAAAGTGATGATACTTGGTGATACTTGGTGATTATTGTGGGTTGACTAGACCGCCGTGCTGGCTGATTGTTACTGACAGTATCCTACCAAAGGATCATTACCTACTCTGTAGTTGTTTTTTTTTTTTAATGTGATACCAATGACTACCTGTCTACTCAGGGATTTTCACAAATAGGAGACAAACTTTCCACCCATAGTCATCCTAAAGACACGTCTTCTAAACCCAATGCGAAGACGAGGCCAGTGAGCTGGGGAGGGAGCTCACCGGCGACGTTCCACGCGGTCTTAGGTTGCGCAGAGACGTTTGAAAATAAAGAGGCCACGTTAAAAAAAAATAGATCCAACAGTGCTTTGCGTTGTACACGGCCGGCCGTGACGCCCACTCTGGTGTGCGTTGTACACTACTGGCCGTTGTAATAGGGAGGTCAGATCTGGCCAGTGCCATCTTTAACTGTGGAGGGACTTCAGGTGGACTCCAGCTCAGATTAGAGCAGAAGCAGACTCCATCTCCACTAAGCTCTCCCCCACCCTATCCAGGGAAGCTCCCCTTGATTATGATAAGTTATGTAGATTGACCACCTGAGGCCTGGGAGCTTCAAGGGAACCTGTGCCCTCCTATGAGTAGGTGTATCCGCCTGCATCCTGTGAGCCCCGCCAAATCCATGCACCAGTTCTAACTAGAATGATAGGTTGGTTCAGACAGATACTATGGGACAGACTGTAACTCTATTGGCCACCTGCGTGCGGCCTAGCATGCTCCGTAAGTGGTGTATCCTCATCGGTCACCTGCGTGTGGCAAGTTTGACTGTGATGTTTGCCTTATAACCAGGCTGGAAGGCCACATGGGCAGGTGATCCCAGCTACTGAGTCTGGGCTGCACACCTACGCGCGGTTCCAGCTCCCGAGTCTGGACTGCACACGTGCGGACGGTCCCAGCTCCCGAGTCTGGGCCCTGACCCTGCACACGCGGTCGGCAGTTTCGGCTCCCGAGTCCGGGCTGCGACCAAGGCCGGTCGGTTCACTTTTTGTTCACTTTTTACTTCCCCAATAAATCCATCTTTTTGTCATCTTGTGGCTGGAGACTGTGTCACAGGTGGACTCTTGGGGGAACCAGGAATCCTCTCCCTGGGGGGGAACCCCGTTTCATTGTAGTGAACCCCCACTCTACTTCAGCCCTGACGCCCACTCGGGGTGTGCGCTGCACACCACCGGCCCTGACGCCCACTCTGGGTGCCAGGCAGCAATGGCGTCACCTCCCTGTCACCGGTGACGGAGAGGGCTCCGCTCCCACGGAGCCGTCACGGGAGGGGGCCCCCCCGGCCAAGGAATCGGAATACAAAGTGGCCCCACACAGATGTGCGGAGGAGGCGGCTCCCGCGGCGGCCATGCCGGAGGGTCCTTGATGAGAACCCGAGGACGGCTTCCCTTCTAGAATTCAGCCGTATCCCCGGTATCCGGAGCCCCGCCGCGGAGGCCCTGCGGCGGGGTGGGTCGCCCCCGTGTGCGGGGGGGATCCCGAGCGCCTGGTCACGGGTCTCCGTGGCAGCAGGGAGGTGCCGGCGTGATCAGAAGGGCGTCTATGCGGAAGGACGGGACGGCAGACGGAAGGAAACATGGTCACGAAGCTCAACCGAGTGCTGACCCGAGGGGGGAGGGAGCCCCCCGCCCACCCCGCCCCCCACCCCGTCATTGCCTGGCCCAAGTGCCAACGGTGACAAACAGGTGTGCGTTATTCTGTAGCTGGGCACGGAAGTATGCAAGCGCTCGTTCTGGCTGCCCTGCTCCCCCAGCGTCCTGCGGGGAGTTTGACTTCCCAAGTAGCCGGCCTACAGGGACAGAAAGTGTTGGCCGGGACGAAGCAAACATCTGGTCGCTTGACACTTATATTACTCACTGTAAATTAATGAACTGGCACTCCGGTTTCCGATGTCAGTCTCGTACGAGATCTGCTAACACAAATCAGTGTTCTGGAGCCCCATCCACTCCGAGACCCTGAAAGACTCAAGGCAGAGGATCGGGAACCCCCAGCAAGCCTGACGGAGCGACCGGGGGCCCCCAGTTAAATTGCAATGTCATCTACAAGGTTAATGTGCAATGTATTCTTTTTTTCTGAAAAGTTTACTGTAAAGTGTGGGGCAGTGCGCTAGCGTGCAGACGCTGGGTCCGCAGCTGGCCGGCGGGAGGGCTGGAGAGGTCAGTGGTTTAGCTCGGGGACAGAGCAGTGCGCAGGGTGAGGACCACCGAGGCTTAAGGACTCTTCTAAGACCTTCCCGTCGAGGGAGGACGTGGACGGAGGCATTTTCGACAAGGAGAAGTTACCTCGCAAGTACTGAGGGGCTGAGAATCGAGGCACAGGCAGCGTCTCACAGAACGCTTGGAGTGAGGGAGCTTCGCCCTAACGGACCCGCTCTTACTCCACGGTGATCCCAATATGACAAAAACAGTGCGATCACTTCCACCCAGACGCACCCGCTCTTTAAGGAGGCTAAAGAGAAGGGAAAGGAGAAACAGAGCTGTACACCCACAACCACGGATAGGGACACACCGGGGACCCGTGCACCGTGCGTGGAGTGTTACAGATGGATGCCCGATATGCGCGCGTGTATGCTCTAAGTGTGCGTGTGCGTGCGCGCCTAAAGTGCCCACGTGTACGTGAGCGACACCGATCGTAACACAGGCACAGTGGAAGTGTGGCCGGCGCGATTCTGATTCCCGGCGGGCTGCTGCTGCGCCTCCGGAGCTGGGCTACGGGGTGAGCGCCCAAACCCCGCCCTCGGAGTCCGGCCGAGCAGAGGCCCCGGGGAAGAGAGAGGGGCGCGTGGCACCTTCCCGGGAGCATCCCGAGTGACCCAGGAGACCCCCAGGTGTGGAGAGGAAGGAAACGCTCGGCCGGCCCCTCCCGGCTGGCTCCGCAGCCGTTCCCTCTCTCGGATCATCGGGTCCTTCCGACGCTGACAGAGCTGGGGGAAAGAATGGCCGTGCGCTTCTCGGCCACTGCGGGCAGAGAGCGCCCCGCGTCTTTAGCTCACCTCGGTCGGGTTGCACACATTCCCTTCCCTTCGTGGGGGTGACTGGTGACGGACGGGCGGCCGGGCAGGTGTGGGCGCTGGCCGCGGCCCACATCGTTTAGACGGCTGTCTGTTTGGGAGGGCAGGAGTAAATCACATCTGCAGATAATAAATAGCACAGTAGGGGCAGTGCCTAAGGGCTGGGGGGGGGGGCGGGGGACGGGAAGAAGAATACCTGAGTCATTTCATGTGCTATTTCCAGGAAGAAAGAGTATTCGGAAGATGCAAAGACACCTGATAATTCTAAACAGCTCGTTAAATTACCTTGCTCGCTCCCAAAGAGAAAGCGCTTCCAAATCAGCATACAGATTGCTAACGGGGAGGCATCGGGATCACTCCTGCACAGATTTTCTGGCGAGCGAGCGTTGGGGTGCTTTTTTTCTGAAGACATTCCGGCTATTGCCTGCTGCGAGGTGCTTCATCACACTTGACAAATTCACAGTTCTTAAAAGCCCCCATAAATGTTTTGTAAATTGCTCCATTTTATCAGGGAGTTCTCGGAGCCTTGTTCCTGATGGTCTCCATGTTTTCATTCTCTATTCCTTGTTTATCTTTATTTTTATGCATTTTCCAAGCTAAAAGGCTGTCGTGATTAGTATCTGCATTCTCTCCATGTTATTATCAGGATGTTAACCCCAGAGAAGATGTTCCATCTGCGAGACGGAAAAATCCCACAGTCCTCAAACCCTGATTGCGCTCACAACAAACTAATACTAAAAAAAAAAGGAAATAAAGCCATCCGGAGAAATTTGAAGACACCGCGACGTTGCGGCGCGGCTTCAGGAGAGATGCACTTCCTTAGAAGTGTATCTTATGCTGAGCAGGAGCCCGAGATGAGAGCCAGGGAGCCCCTGCCCCCAGCATTCCACCAGACCCCAGGAGCCCCCTGAGGGCTTGGGGAGGGCAGGAGGCAGGAGAGGCAGGAGAGAGGACAGAGCGGTGACGGAGTATAGAGGAAAGGGTCAGGAGGAGTGTAGTGAAGTTGGTAAAATTGCACTGGAGACCTGAAATTATAGGCCTGTTTGGAATATTAATTCCCGCCGCTGCCGGAAGGAAGCCAGCCGATTGAAACTTGTTTGGAATACTTCCCCGGACAAGTTCTATTAAAGATGAGAGAGGGTACTGTAACTATGGGAGCGGGCGTTCTAGCATTCTGTCAGGGCTCCGGCCCCTGATTCATTCCCTGCATCCCAATCCGCTAGGTATTATACCAGGACTGCGAGAAGGGGCCGGACGAGCCCCCATCACTCAGGCTGCTCCCTGTAGACACCTAGGCATGTAAATGAAATATTCCTTCGGTCAAGCCAACTTCAGGCCCGGTGGGGAGTAGAGGCGGCCTCACCAACTGCGGCCGGCAGGGCCGACTTTCTGCTAATGGTGTGCATCCATCCCTCCTGGACCTCACGAGGACTTTAATATCGTGGGGAAGCAGGTCAGCCAGGCGGCAGCCGCATTAGAAGAGGAGGAAATCCAGCCAGAAACCAATCTTCTTTGGGCAGCGCGCATCAATGTTTAATTTCTACCCTCAAAGTCCACTTTGCAGAGATTATCTAATATTACCACCGAGTACGGGCCGGGTCATAACACATAAATGATATTTCCTGTTCTCCTCCAATCTTGCAGCCGCCAGCAGTCACGGCCATCAGTAAAATATTTCACGCTACTTTGGGGAGCGTGCGGGCTTTTAGGGGTTTTGTGGGTCCTGTCGGAGGAGATTCTTCCCCCAAATGACACGGAGCAGGGCTCCCAGCCCATCCACTCGGCCGGGCGCCGCCCAGGGAAATCTCGGGCTCTTCTCCGAGCTCCTCATCCGTTTCCAGAATTGCTGCGGCTGACGTCGGTGGCGTCGGCGTTCAATCACCAGCTGGCGGCAAAGTCACGCCTGGGAGGGCGCCGGGCCCGCGGCCGAGCCCGAGTGCGGCCACAGTGGGAAGCCATGGAGAAGCCCCCGGGAGGTGAAGGAAGAGGTCACAAGGTGCTGTTTGGGCAACAACCACAGACGTGTTCCAGGGCAAAGCGAGCCTCGAGCCCTGGTCAGGGCGCAGCGGCGTGATGTGCAGCAAGCTCTGCCTGGAGGCAGACAGCATGGTGCGCGCGTCCAGCTTCTGTACTGCCCGAAGTAAACCACGGGGCAGCCGGGTGGGAGGGGAGCTCTGCGTTTAGCCTTGTGAGGAACCTCCACACCGCTTCCCAGAGAGGATGAACAAGTTGACACTCCCGCCCACGTGTAGTCGGGTTGGTTCCCTTTTGGCCACATCCTCCCCAGCATTTGTGATTACTGGATTTCCTGATAATGGGCATTCTTACTGGGGTGAGGCGGAATCTCAGTGTTGTTCTGATCTGCATTTCTTTGATGGCCCGTGATGGAGAGCCCTTCTTCATGAGCCTCTTGGCCATTCTCATTTCCTCTTCAGAGAAGTCGCTCTTTAAGTCTGGAGCCCACTTATTAATGGGGCAGTTGTTTCTTTGAGGATTTGTTTTTGGGGGAACTTAATTTTTTTGAGTTCTAAGTATATTTTAGATATGAGGCCCTTATCTGTTGTATGACAAGGGAAAATACTCTCCCACTCCATGGGCTTTCTGTTTATCTTGCAAGCGATGTCCTTTGCCCTGCAGAAGCTCCGCAGTTTCCCGCAATCCCATTTGTCCAACCTTTCTTTGATTTGTTGTATCCCCTATGGCCCAGCAAACCCCACTTTTGGGCATTTACCCAGAGGATCACAAACAAGACCGTACCAGCACAACCATGTTCATTGCAGCACTATTGACCATAGCTAAAATGTGGAACCAACCCAGATGCCCCTCAGTAGATGAACGTATCATGAAATTCAAGAAATTGTGGCTTATATACACAACAGAACTCTATGCTTCCATCAGAAAAAAAAAATGTCATTGCCTCATTCGTAAGGAAATGGAAGGACTTGGAAAAAAATCATACTAGGTGAAGTGAGCCAGACCCAAGGAAACATAAACTCTATGGTCTCCCTTATTGGTAATAATTAGTATATATCTAGGATAGTGTTAGCAGAGGATCACAATGACTCAATGACTATGCACATAGGATCACATAAGATGATACTAAGCAAAACAAACTTCAAGTTATAGAAACAAGTGGTTAATCGTTGTTGTTGTTGTTTTTAATGCACTATGTGAAATTATTTTTTTCTTTTGTTTATCTTCTCTATGGTTTAGCCCTTGTTGTCACTATATTTGATTTTGGTACCCTGGGTATTTTATATATGTTTGTCTGAATCAGGGACTATCAAAGGAAGGGGAATATCAAAATGGTGAGACAAGGGCAAAAGGCGAACTAATGCAGAAGCATTACTTACAAGACAATAGGCTGTAAACCAACTGTACAACTGTGGGGGGGGGGTCTGCATTGGGGAGGAGGGAAACAGAGAAAAATGAGGGAGGAGGAAACAAATTTGACAAGAAAGGTACTCACTGGCCTTACGTATGTTAACTGTAACCCCTCTGTACATCCCCTTGACAATAAAAAAATAAAATTTAAAAAAAAAAACCCAGCACATAGAGTCCAGAAGTAGAATATCCACTTCGCAGTCATGGAGCCCGAGGCTCGTCTCCTCCGGCACTACAAAACACACACATAGGCGGATGGCACTGCTGAAAAATCCTGCCGCCTGAACCATCCCAAGGGAGCGTCCTCACACCACTAATTGCCACGGGGGACTCTGCTACTCATTCTTCTTAGTCCCCATTTACCTCTGTCCAGAGGAGAAGACGATCGCCCACGGCAACAGGGGAAATCTCTTTGTCCACGCCTCTGCCTGGGGCGGGCACGGGCCCACAGACATAAGGAAGCCCTCTGCTTCCTTCCCCTCCCAGCTGGCATTTCCGGTAGAAAGTCCTCAAGTGAGGCGAGTGGTTTCCCAAAAAGCTTTCTGGCCCCGGTTCCCACAGATGGGTCTCTATGGAGACAGCCTACCCCTCCCCTCCAGGCCCCGACATCTCCAGTTCCTCCTGGGTGCCTTGGTGCTCAGCTTTACAAGGCTTCATCCTCCCAGTTCCCAGCCCAGACCCAGAGTCACCAAGATGGTTTCACTGAATGGGCTGCCCACAAATGGTCCTCAGCCTTCTTCTCCCCTACTGGGGGGGCTACTTCCCCAGTTGTATCCAGCTTTCTCACAGAGGGAGAAGCTTCAGACAGCAAATTCCTAAAAGCCAATGTCCTCTGTGTTATCATTAAGTACTTTAAAGTTGTCATCAAGCAGCCGCCACAGACAACACAATTAGCACCATGGCTGAGTGCAGTCCGTGCTCATTAAGTCAGGACCGCTGCCTTCACGTGCCGGGTGCTGTCCCTCCTGCCCTCTGTGCTGATTGTGAAAGAGACGCAACATAATACATAGATCACAAACTCCATGTGAACACACCTGCCCCACTATGTATGTACATATATATGTACATGTGTATATGTGTATACACACACACACATATGAATGTCAAGACGTAGCGTTTTGTTCATGCTCTAGAAAGTTGATTTATTTCTTTTTTCTGGTAGATTTACTCCATCCTTCTCTCTGGCACCATTTTCTTATAGCTTCAAGTACGACATTTTTTTTTTATTTCTTACACTTAAGACAAAGTCTCCCTTCATTTGTCTAACTAAATTCTTTGTTTTCATTTTTGAAGGATCACTCCTCTGCCTGTGCATTTTTATCCGGCAGGTTTCTCCTCGCTTCACACGTCGGAATCATCAGTCTGCTGTGTTTTGACTTTCACAGCCCCGGTTGAAGTTCAGTTTGAAACGGCTTTGGTGTAGCCAGCATTGGTCCAGTCAGCCGCGCTCTTTTCCTTGATGGCTGCTACACTGTGCCGGTAGAGCCTACCCACAGATGTCTTTATATTTGTTATAACTGAGTGTGTTGAGCTTCTTCAATCTGTAGACTGATGTTCGTCAGCCATTTAAAATTCTCTGCCCTGTTTTTTTTCAAATGTTTATTTCCCATCATTTCTCACCGCGTCTCTAAGAAATCCAGTTGTACATATATTAGATCTTTTCACTATATCCCTCACCAGAACCCAAACGGTCACAAGTATTCTTAGATTTCCAGACTTCTGAAGGCTTAGAAAATAAATTTTTATTTTCAAAACACTCAATCTTTGGCATTCTTCCTTGGCAAGCTTCAACGGAACAAGACGATTACTTTTCTTAAGTTCATCGCTTTGTGATGGCATACTTTCTCTGTTTCCTACCATCAAAACCGACATCATTTGTTAATGTCACCCATGAGTCACTTTTTATGTCATCATGAGATTCCTCTCGATGGGCCTTAAGAACAGGGTTCTCCTTTGTGCTGTGGACGGTGACCTTGGGCAAGGTGCTGGCCTGGTCATCACTTAGTAGCACACACACACACACACACACACACACACACACACGTGCTGCCCATCGCTTCCCAGGTTCCCTGGAGGGCAGGTGAGAGAGAGAGATGCTCATGTCTTGAATGTTGGTGTTGGTGGCTGCCAGTCTTCCTTGACTAGAGAAGACTTGAGTATCTATTCGGCTGAGGAGATTAGAGAACCGCCCAATCCTTCCTTTCATGACTACAATGCCTTCTTTCTCTCAACACACACTCTCTCTTTCCCCCTCTCTATTTCTCTCTGCATGTCTCTGTCTTCTTCTTTACAAGATGACTGTGAATACAGATATTTTATATCTACCAAGACAATCCAGGAAAATGTTATTATCTCAGAATCCTTATTTTAACCCAATTTGTAAAAGCCCTTTTTCTTAAAAAAGAAAAGAAAAGAAAAGGATCTGGGGTATGGTAGAGGGCCTTTCTAGCAAACTCAAGGCCCTGAGTTCAAACCTCCATCCTGTATAAAATTGGTTCAAGTTCAGTTCTAAAATTCTATTCTATCGATTCCATCCCATTCTACTGCTTCCAATTATGGTTGAAGCTCTGTGGCATTCATGGCCCCGCTCTGAACGAGTTGATGGAGACCTCCCCTCGCTTGCAAAGGCTCTGTTTGCACTATTTCAACAGTATGAAAAGAAAGAGGCATAGCCCTGTGGTCATCCTGTTCATTTTTGGTGCCATATACAACAAATCGCATAAGATATTCAACATTTCATCATAAAATTGCCTCTTTGTTGACCAGTATTATCTCACCTAGGGAAATGTGAGAGTCCTTAGTTTAAGGTCAGGTAGCTAAGCTCTAATGTCTGGCTTGAGCCCTCCGTGGAAGGCCGGCTCGCTGAGCGCTGATGGTGGGTTTGAACAGGTGTACGAGAGCACAATATCATCAAGTGACAATGAGCATATCAGAATGTAGCCTCATCACCATCGGTACTGAAGCAGTAATTCGGCAGGACTTCCCTCTCGCAGACGAGAAGCTTCTAACTTGAAACGGGGGGCCACACGGCAGGTCTCTGTGTCCGCGAGGACAGACCCTGCCATTTTGCCTGAGTGCCATGAATCAATATCTTACTCAGAGGAGCCTGTGGGATATCGGGGAAGAGGTAAGACTCGGGTCAGCCTGGAAAGATGCGGTGGCCATGCAGAAAGGAAAGGAAAACTCACCAGGGACAGAAAATCGAACAGGTGTTAGCATGTTGGTGCATCATTACGTAAATCACCTGGCTGGTGCCAGGACCCCAAAGGTGGATACCATGTGAAGGGCATCTACCATCGCAGACTTTAGGATTACCCTTTGTTGTATTGCTATCTATAACGCTGGCCACCACACCTGCTACTTCGGTGAGTCCAGCCTTCCCGCCATCCCCTCATGCACCGTCTTTAGGAAACCACAAACACAGTTCCGTGGCGTGCTGCCCCGCCCCAGGGACCGCCCGCATCCCCGTGAGGGCCACTCCTTGAGAACTATTAGCTTCTAGGCTACCAGCTAGCAGCATCGCCTCTCCACCCGTGAGGCAGGCAAAGCATTCAGGCCTATCGCATTAGGCAATGTGATCCATGCTTGCGAAACCTAATTCTATAGAGAATATGTTTCCCAAAACAAAGATAAAAGAAACAAACACAATATTGGAAGCAATTAATTAGTGCGTTATCATGCCTTAAAAATTCTTGTGGTACATTGTCAACCAAGTTACATATAAATCCAGGTAAATAAGATCCTTGAATTCTGAGCAAAGAGTTTTCACTATGACTTCGCAAACAAGACCAACTTCTGGAGCACTGGCGAAGGGGATGGATGCCACGGGGAAAGCGTGGCATGAACGTTAGCAGGCTCACCGTGGACAGCATGCCCCGGGAACCCGTACTGATAGCCACGCTAGTGGGAGGCACTGCGGGTTTCATGTCAGACACATTTATAAGAAAGAATCAACGTGGGTTGGCATCGTATAACTGTTGAGAGGGAAAGGGAGAAGAAGATCCAAGATAAACTCAAAGGCTTTAAACACAGAGAGTAAGATAAAGGAATGTAGTTTTCCTCAGGGAGAAACAGGAAGCTGACTGGCTAAATTTTAGTCTGTGGGAAGATCGTCTGGACCGTTTCTGACGAGTGATCACGGGGACATTAGCGACACACCTGCTGAGATGCAGCGAGAGCCCAGGCCCACACTCTGAGTCGTACTTGTGACAAACCCTCATCACCTTTTCTCGTGGAAGGCTGGAAAAAACCAATGATTGGCTTACGCTGCAAGTACACGAAAGTAAAGAAGAACATGGAAACCAAGTGGCAAGCTCTGTGGCCACCACCGATCTTCCAGTTTCTCATCTCCAGTCAATGCATAGCACAAGCCGGAAGAGCCCAAGGGCCACGCGCGGCTCACACCGCCGAAGGAGAGGAGAACGAGCTCCTCGCTTCAGAACGCACTGAGACATACAAAGCAAAACACACAGATAGAGGCTTCGGAAGAGAATGAGAAAAAGTCCAGGCCGAATTGCTTACGCTAGGGAAGATAAACTCAGACAAGGCCCGCCAGACTCGCTTTTTCCCGGGTTTATGCCGTAAACGCCCCCGTCCTCGGTGTGTCTCCCGAGCCCAGCCCGCTGGCCCGGGGGCCGTTCTGTGAACACACAACCTGAGCTCAGCTGTCCTTGAGAAGCAGCAGCTGATGACTGACGGGCGGGGCAGCAGCGAGGCGGGGATCCCCGATAGCGCCGGCTCCCAGGCACGCGCTCAAGGTGCCCCGGCGTGCCACGTGTGCCCTCGGTGTTTGACACATTCGCACCTCCCGGCCCCGGGGTGGGCTGGCGCCCCCGGGGTCGCTGCCGGTGGGCGGCCAGCGCATCCGTGCGGATGAGTTTGGCATGATGATTTTGCCAGGAGAAATAACAAATACAAGTGAGCAGGTTTTATTATGTCCAGAGCATTGCATTTAGCAAAAAAAAAATTTCCTTGCTCTCTGACAAAACAATGAGTCGCTGCTTCCAGGACTGGGAAACTCAGAGGTTTACAGGTGAGGGGCAATCTCCCCTCCGGCTCCTAACGGGCTCTGCTCGGCTCTGCTCTGCTCAGGGCCCCGCAGATGCTCTGAGCACCGCCCGGTATCCACAAGGTCCTCGGGGGAAGCCGTAGTCCCTTCCTCGTGTGTCTTTCCCTCCACCAAAGAGCAGGCTTCGCAAACGTCACCCACATTGCGTGTGTCCCGTGTGGCCAGTTTGGACAGGGCAATTACAATCATCTCCGTGGGGAAGGATATCATCACCACCCTGAAAGCTCTCCTCGTGGCTCCGTGGAGCTCATCCCGGCTCTGGGGAGCTGCCTTCCTGCTTTTCTGTGCTTGCCAGTGTGCGCACGCGTCTAGACATCGCTGCAAATGGACTCGCCCCCATCCGCACCCTCCTGGAATGGACAATCCGTTCGGCACGATGTATAGGAGAGCCGCCTGTATGAGGACCCATCCAAGTCCTTCCCTTCTCATTGTTGAGTCATTTTCTGCTCTTGGTTCTACTGTGATTGTGCATCTGTTTTTCTGACCCGTGGTTTGCTCTTAGCTTGTGGACACCAGGAGGAAAGCACCAGTGAGCATTTACTTGCCAGCGCACAAGTCTAGGGGCATACGTATGTTCGTTTGTCCATCAAATTTCTTATAAATGATCGCCCATCCATTTGGTAAATCCCACCAGACTGAGGGCCATTTCACTGGTGTCATTCTGTAGAAGAGCTGTTCCACGCATCCACCAGTATCTGTCATCCGCTGTCATTTTAATTTCACTAGTGCTGTTCCTCCATAAATGGGAAAACAAACTGTCTCCAAAGCGCTCGCCCCCAAGAACCGTTCTCCTGGATCACGGGATGGAACGGAGTCCTTCTATCCTGCATGACAAGGAGGGTGAAATTACCATGATTACTCCAGATTAATTAAAGGCCGTGCCCTCGGGCTGGAAGCCAGTTTTATATTCAGTGTCGATAACGGAGCCTAAACGGATTCTGTTAAGAAGCAGCAAGAAGACATGGTGCTCAGATAGAGAGCGATGTGAAAAAACAACAACAGCCTTTCTATGTGAAAAAGTACCGGGCATGCGAAAGGCATCTACACACTTAGAACTGTGTCCATAAAAACGCACACACTTAGAAATAGAAGGCGACACGCTCGGAAGATGTTTATGAGTCAAGGCCACGCACGCACCGCTCGTCTGTTTCTCTTTGCCTTGCGTCAATAAATGGCTCCTAAGAGCCGGGCGAGGCCGGGGTGAGGGAGGAGGGCGGACGCGGCCCCGACAGCGCGGGGGGGAGGAGCCGCGGGCCTCGGCCTTGGCGGAGGGTCTGGAGCTGGCACCGCCACGCGGGGAGCTGTGCCCGTTTGCACCGGAGACTCCTGGCACAGATCTGGTGTGGTAACTAACGCGCCCTTCGTGTGCACGCCGATTGCCTCACACCGTGAATCGACGGGAATGGCACGCAGTCTTCCACGTAACGCGCCCCTAGCTGAAAGGTGTGTGTGTGAGAGTGTGTAGGTGTGTGAGGAGGTGTGTGTGAGTGTGTAGGTGTGTGAGTGTGTATGTGTGTGTGAGAGTGTGTAGGTGTGTGAGGAGGCGTGTGTGAGTGTGTAGTTGAGTGAGTGTGTAGGTGTGTGAGGAGGTATGTGTGAGTGTGTAGGTGTGTGAGTGTGTAGGTGTGTGAGTGTGTGAGTGTGTAGGTGTGAGTGTGTATGTGTTTGAGTGTGTAGGTGTGTGAGGGTGTGTGAGTATGTAGGTGTGTGTGAGTGTGTATGTGTGTGAGTGTGTATGTGTGTGAGTGTGTATGTGTGTGAGTGTGTGAGTGTGTTGGTGAGTGAGTGTGTAGGTGTGTGAGTGTGAGTGTAAAGGTGTGTGAGTGTGTAGGTGTGTGAGTGTGTAGGTGTGTGAGTGTGTAGGTGTGTGGGTGTGTATGTGTGTGAGGGTGTGTGTGAGGATGTGTGACTGTGTAGGTGTGTGTGAGGTGTGTGAGTGTAGGTGTGTGAGTGTAGGTGTGTGAGTGTGTAGGTGTGTGAGTGTGTAGGTGTGTGAGGGTGTAGGTATGTGTGAGGGTGTAGGTGTGAGTGTGTAGGTGTATGTGAGTGTGTAAGTGTGTGTGCGCGCGCCGTGGGGAGAGGAGGAATGAGGAAAGTCAGTGCACCTCTGCAGTGACCTCAAGGTCCCAGGTCGGAGGGCGCGCCCTCCCGCAGGGTGCCCCGGGAGTCCCCAGGCGTGCGACCAGTGCCCTTGGGGAGGGGCAGGGGCCCGGAGCGGCCCCTCCCACCCCACAGGGCGGCCCACCCACAGAGGGCTCGCTCTGTCCGTCGGCGCGGGCGTGGCAGGGCGCGGTGATGGATATCCGGAGCCGGGTGCCGTGCCGACCTGGGGCTCCTCCTACCCCATGGCTGCCGTGCACCCCACGGCATCCCGGAGCCGGGGAGCCGGTGTCTGCAGACTCCAGGACCGGGGCGACGCGTGACGGCGCGGGGACAAATCCGCGGGAGCCACGTTGCTTCGCCCGCGCGTCGGGGGCAGGATTTGAAGCCAGGCTTCCACCCCGCGCTGGCTCCGACGGCCGGAAGGGCGCCGTCGGGAAGGAAGCGCGGGAGGGACGCCACCCCTTCCCTGCGTGGGGAGCCCAGGGCCCCGGGCGGGACTGGGCGAGTCGCGTGGCCCACCGAGGAGGAAACCGGCAGCACTGTGCCAAATTCAAGAGGCAAAGAACAGCGTTAGGGAAAATTCCCGAGACTTCTCTCTGCTTCTTCTTGATCGGAAGCAGGGGCTGCCTGGGGGGAGCTCGTGGGAGCCACCGTGGGCCTTCTCCTCCACCCTGCCGAGGGCTCTGGTGCCCGCGGTCACCCGGTGCTCTCCAGCCAGGGCCGGGGTCACCCGGGGCTCTCCAGTCAGGGCCAGGGTCACCCGGGCTCTCCGGGGTCACCCGGTGCTCTCCAGCCAGGGCCGGGGTCACCCGGGGCTCTCCAGTCAGGGCCGGGGTCACCCGGGGCTCTCCAGTCAGGGCCGGGGTCACCCGGGCTCTCCGGGGTCACCCGGGGCTCTCCAGGCAGGGCAGGGCAGGGCTGGCCCGTAGCCTTAGGCCCACGCGGGGGGGGGGGGGGCCGGGACGAAGGCCCACGCTTCCTGCCGGTGGAAGGAGCAGGACCGTCCCCAGCTGCGTCCGCCGCGTGGAAAATCGCGTTTGAGAACGGCGTCGAGCGTGTGGTCTAAAACGAGCCTGTGTGAGACGGAAGCAAAGGGCCTGGGAGCAGCCTTTGACTCCTTTTTATGACCCCCCTAAAAGCCTAAAATTTTCCCAAAACTAAATGAAAGCGAGAGCATAAAATGAGCACCAGCCAGTTACATAATTAACCAGGCCAAACCCGTCCAGTAATTTACCGTGGGTTTCCTAAGAAAATAAATTTCTCATTAGGGTAAAAATCTGTGACATTACAAAAGTATGCACAAGACATTGTAAAAGTCATTATTTTCATTAAAAAAATTTTTTTCGAGTGTTAAATAAAACTCGTCACATTGCTCTGGTGCTTTAGACCAACACAGCATCTCTCGCTCTCCTGAGTACCTCCTGCACCAAAATATCTTCAACTTCCTAACACACAATACCTTGATTTTTTTGTTTGATTGGCTTAAAAATATTTTTTTTCTATAATTATGTGTGGCATCTTTATGGCTGATTAAATGCATACCGGTTCTCCCAGATTAGTGGAAGCTCTTAATTAAGTGCCATCTGTAAATTTCGTGAATTTTTTTACCTCCTTCTATTGGATGGCTAATTAAGAGATAAATTAAACCTGGACTGAGCAGTGAATGCAGCGGCAAGTGGGCCGTCTGTGCCCTGGGCAGGAGGTCACTGCCAGCGTCTGTGTGGACAGCCTGGCTTGATGCGGTCCCACTTGGTGACGTGGGACCCTCCGGGTCGCTGTGGGAGCGCTTGCGTCTTCCCGCATACGGCGTGGCCGCTTCTACCACGGGTCATCTACGCGTGCCTGCGGTCCCTTGCCGTCTAGCGGGATCAAGAAACCAAGCTGTCGCATTGGTATCACGTAGATGGCTCAACGCTTGTTTGAATCATCCATTGCCAGTCCTCTCTCTTCGACACCTGTCCTGATATTTTACTCATCCCAAATACTGACCAAGTACCCAGTAAGTTCAGCACATTCTGCCTGATGGAGGAACCACGAAGGGTAACACCTGCTCGGAGGCAGAAATTGGGAGCACTGGCGTTCAAGCCCATTCAAGGCGTACACGGGAGACCCCTTCCCGACCCCTAGCCGGGCACGGCGGCACGTGAACATCATTCCAGACAGACAGAAAGCTCAGGTCGGGGGGATCACCGTTCCAGGCTGGGCTGGGGAGACGAGCTCATGAGTCTCCGGTCAACCAGGGAAGACCGGCGTGGAGACACACTCACGGCCCTAGCTGCTACAGGAAGCCTAAAGCAGGATGGACTGCAACCAGGCCTGCACTCGGGCAAAGAGCAAGAGCCTATCTCAAAATAACTAGTGCAAGAAACAAAAGCCCAAGGGAGGCTTGCTACAGAGCACCTGCCAACCCAAATCACATAGACTCGCCAGCAAGGGCTTCAGAAAATCTTAAGTGCTTGCAAGAAGGACTGAATCTAAATTGGAAGCAAGGAAAGAACACACTCAGCCGGCCACGTGAGGCCCCGGGGTGATAAACTCTGAAACCCACAGTAGCTTTCTTAGGTTTGCATTTCTTAGAAATCCAATGAAGCTTCACGAGTGCAATTAATGTGTCCTTTTCCAGGGAGGCCTTTGGACACAATTTTTGATTTTTAAAGTAAGCAAATCACTAATGATAATCACATCCCAAGCTTCTCAGAAACTTGTCAAAAATGACAGTTTATGAGCCAAATCTATAGTACATTTCAAATATATTTATTTATTCAATAAGCATTATCATACTCATGTGTATGAGACACTATTTGCAACTAGCAATACAAAAATAAAAAAGCATGTAATTTACTTTCTAGATTTGTATTTGAAGGACAAAATGAAAGGAATTGATTAATAATGAATTTTTACTAGTTATATATAAACATATATGTATATATATATATATATATATATATTAAACAACGTATGCAAAAACATCCTAAAATACTTCTCGTGTGCCACAAGACTGAACTACTGAAAGGGAAAACAGAAAATTAAAATCTAGATCACAGCAACAAAGCTAGGAAAGACAAAAAATGAGTAGTGGAAAATTTAGAGTACAACAGTAGAAATAGAGATAAATATGTCACAACTCAAATCACCATTAGTGGGTGGAAACCCTCCAGGAAATAACACTTTTTGAGAGACTGACTTAAATAATTCCCACTATATCCAGTATATATGATATACTTAACAAAGAATATTGAAACTACAAAATTAAAACATATTTAAAATATACATCAAGAAAGAAACCAAAGTTATTATCATTTTATTAATATTAAACAAGCTAGATGGTAAAGTCAAAACATTAACTTTCCTAGATACTGTAGTTCACAATGCAGACAAAAGTATTTATATATTCAGCTAGGAGTAACATTGCTTTAAAAATTCACCAAGAAAATTTGTTGGCACTAATGGGAAAGAGTTTTAAATATACTGTCTAATATATTGTATCAGGGAAAAAACACCTTTGACATAACAAGTATCTATATATTCAAAAATATTAAGTTAGCTCTAGAGAACAAATGTTATATAAATAGCCACTACCTGGAGACTTGGTATGATTTTCAATGGTAAACCAAACTTTTAGGAACGTTAGCCATATTAATTTATTGATTCTGATTACAGAGGAATATCCTTAATGAAAATAATAGAAAGCACCTTTAAAATAGTCAAATGTGAAGAATCTTATTTTAATCAAAGAGTAAGACAAATATTCCAGGTAATGTCTTTTGTAGTCAATTTTCTGTTAGAAATCCTTACCTTTATGATGAGGCAAGAAAAGTAAATTTAAAGCATAGGAAAAAAGTGAACGAGGTCAGCAGTAGCTGTTCTTACATGACATTAATGACCGCAAAGGATACTCAAGCAACACTAGAATGACATTTTGAATTGATAAGATTATTTTGTACAGTTGTTGTACAAAACAGACGAATGGAACTACAGCAGAGAAACGGCACAGGGCGGAGGACGAAGCTCACAGGTCAGTGATAAAGCCCTGGCCTACCTAGAGTGTGCAGATGACCTGCAGTGCCCATTCCCAGGACTGAAAAACACAAAACACAACGCCACAAAGCGAATTGCGTTTCTGTCCGTGAGCCGAGTCCCAAATACACACTTCCCAAAGAAATTCCATTACTACTTCAACAACAGAAAATTTAAAATATCCTAAAAATAGATCAGACGGTCATGATTCCGTTTCGAACGGGATGCTATTGAAAGGCTCCCAATTGACTGGACTCAGAGGTATACAATTACGTAGATAAGATGTAAACAAAGCGAATCGTTATCTACATAAAGAAAGCGACACGTGGCCAAGCCCGTCTCTGCCTCCGTACGTGCACGGGGGAGGAGGGGGGGAGCGGAAGGGGGGTCCTCTGGCCTCCTACCTCCTCGTTGTACGGCCCGTGGGACCCCACCACCCAGCCTGGCACAGGAGAGGAGAGCACCAGTACCCTGGGAAGGAGGAGGCTATCCGAGGAGGCACCTAGAGAAAGATTCACGTCGGGGGGGACTTCCGGACGGGCCGCCACAGTGTAGGCTCAGTGTAGGAGAGCCATGCTGGGGTGGATCCGATTCCCCGGGGCGGGGCAGGCCTGCCCCCCTAGGACAAGCTCCGGGTGGAGAGGGAGGACAACTTCCCTTCTCGCTGCGTCTCGCGTCTTACGTTACAGTGCGCTAAGCCAACACTCCCGTTGCTATGTGTTTGCTTCCTGCACACATTTACAGCTGACAATAAAAGAAAGGTGTAACCCGGGGTCGGGCTGTTTTAAAGGTCACAGGGCCGTCGTCCAATTGAGGTGCGTTTTCCCAGCTTCAGTTTCCACGGCTGATCTTTTATGGCTCCCCTCCCCCCCATCGTCCCTCCCGCTGCCCGTGGATTCTCCCTCTAAATGAGATGTCGATGGAATGCCGCTTTAACCAAGGTACCTGCCTGTATGTTTCATGGAACTCAAGCACTTGCTTCCAGCCTTCCAATAGGAAGAAGTATCAGAGACGCCAGGGCAAGGCCTCCACGGAAGCCCGGGGGAAACCTGCATACCGGCGATCAGTCCAGACCCCTGCGAACCGGGCCCCTGGCTTTGCATCCCGCCGTCCCTCCTAGGAAAGGGGAACCGATTTTCAGCCTTCTGTGCTAGATGGAAGAATTAACCAGACTACAAAAGCAACCTTAAACCATGAGACAGCCGTGCAAAAGAAGCCAGGATAACCTGGTCTCCATGAAGGCAAATAGCCTCCCATGTGTACAGTACCTTCATGTGTGGAAGCCCCTAGAACACTGGACGACGAAACAGGGACGCTCGTGAGTTCCCAGGGGGACTTGGGCAAGTCGGCAAAGGGAGAAGAAGGCGTTGCGGGTGCCCGGAGCACGTCCTGTGTGTGTACGGAAGGGCCATGGTGCAGCCTTGTCGGGTGTCCCGTCGTGGATGTCAGAGAGCGAGAGGGAAGGGTAGATCTGAGGACGGGGAGGAGCCGAGAGGGGGCAAAGTCACGTTTGCATCGCCTCCCGCTCCTTCCAGCTACAGGCAGAGACCGGGGGGAGACAGAGCTCTGGACGGCAGGAGAAACAGAAGAGAGGGCTTTGCGCGGGGCCTGGCGGGGGGCCTGGCGGGGTCGTGGTGGGGGGGCCTGGTTGGGGTGGGTGGTGGCGGGGGCCTTGCAGGGCTGGGTGACCACTTGGCACCGCTGGAGCGCAAGCTCAGAAAGCGTGGTAGAGGGGGAGCTCCAGGCGCGTGGGGGGGCTGGGGGAGCTCCCCTGGGGCCGAGAGACGGGACGTGGTCCCTGTTTCTGACCTGGGCTACTGGGCAAAACCTACACAAGGCAGGAGGAAGGGCAAGCCTTGGTCAGGAAGATCAGGACGTGAACGTCCCATGGCGGACCAGACCAGAAGGCAGGGACCGGGAAGCCGCGTGCTACTCTTTCCTAATGTTTCCTCTCCGACTACCTTGTGTCCACAAACATACAGTCTAGATTTTGCATCCGCGGCTTCAGCTTCTTTTTAAAAAGCGGATGGCAAGCGTTCTCCCTGTGTGGACTCTGCCGTCGGGGCCGGAGGTCCTGCCTGGGATCTCCCCTCTCGGGGCAGAGCCAGGCCGGGGCAGCTTCGTCTTTGCACAGCTCCGTCTTGAGGCTGCCCTCCCGGCGCCTGGGAAGCCTCTAACGCTGCGGCTTTGGTCCTGGGCGACCCAGCTGAAGTCTCGGCCTCACCCCTCCCTTCCCCTCCCCTCCCCTCCCCTCCCCTCCCCTCCTCGGCGGGCTCACCCGCTTGGGAAGACGGAACTGGCTTTCAGTGAGTCCAGCGACAGCCGCACTGGTTCCCAGCACAGGGCGCGCCTGCTTCCTTGGGAGCAGGGGGCCCCCCTCATCTCGCCCACCCCTCGTGGACGGCCCACTGAGGGCTTGGGACTGCCACCCGGCCGGGCCACTCCTCAGAGGAGGCCCCAGCGGTGCCAAGACACAAGGCGGGATGAGACATCAGCTCAACCGAGGGCTGCCTCTCCCAGCAACCCCCCTACCACCACCTCTCCTGGGGCTTCTGCGTGGGATCTTACTGCTTGGATCTGTTGAGGACTTTGAAAAAAAAATGAAAGGAAGAAAGAAGGGAATTGAGGGCAGGGAGGGAGGGAGGGAGGGAGGGAGGGAGGGAGGGAGGGAGGGAGGGAGGAAGGGAGGAGACAAGGATCTATGGAATGGAATGATCTGACTTACAGGAAGGAATTGCCCTCCCTACACAGGTGCAGAATCTGGAGGGCATTTGGGGGGACCCAGCACGGAGCCTCGGCAGGAGGCCCACCGCGAACCTCCAGCATGGAAGTCCCCGGTGTTGTGAGGTTTCTTGCTTGCTGAGCGGGCCCTCTGTCACTAGAGACCTCCCACCCAGCCCAGCCTTTTGCTGAGTGTTTTGGCAGTGGCGTCTGGAAAAGGTTTTCCTCCCGGGCTGGCCTTGAACGTTGATGGTCCTGATCTTCGGCCCCTGAGTAGCTCGGCTTAGAGGAGTGAGCCTCCCGCACCAGGCCTTTCAAAGGCCCTGGAGCCTGGGGGGTGTGGGACTCGCGGGCTGCCCGGTCTCATTAGGGCACGAGTCCAGCAGGGGCAGCTTGCAGACCCTGCCCTGGGCAGACAGGGAGAGCCGGCGGCACTCTCGTCCCGGAGCCTGGAACGTCCAAGACGCCGTCCAACTTCAGCCCGACTCCCTCCCGAACGCCCCGGAACACACGCCCTGGCGCACGATAGCGTCCCCATCCGGCCCACGGGACAAACCTCTGGAGGGACCAAGGGACGCGCACCGGGGAGTGAACCCAACAGCCCGCAGCTTGCTGGCAGAGACGCCTTCCAGACAAGAGACAGCGGCCGCTGGCTTTCCTTTTGGCGTTGGGGGATCTCCGGGGAGGAAATACAAATACCCAGCACAGGGAAGGACACTCAGCGGGCCCTGAGGGCCCCAGACCCGGACAAAAGACATAGGAGCCCTGAGCCGGGGCCTGGGCATGGAAGGCCGGGCACAGCGTTTCTTAGACCAGCAGCAGTGCTGGGGTCCCAGGTGAGGGGGGCTGACTCGCCTCTGTGGTCGGAGCTCCTCAGCAAGTCTGCAGTAAGCTCCGTGTGCAAATCTGTACCAAAGACCCAGCGATTGGTGTTTCCCAGCAAACCTGCACCCATCCTCTCCAGAGCAGCCCGGCGCGTGCCTGCGGAACCACGGGCGGCAAAGCAGCCCACAGAAGGACATACGCCGCGTGTGTGCAGGGATATGTGTGCACATGCGTGTGGGCGCGTGTTCACGTGTGCGGGACGCCATGCTGCCTTCTGCCATTCCCTGTGCTGTTCCTTTGAACTCTGCACGGGGCCGGGACCGTGGGGCTCATCTGAGAATCGGCATGCTGGGCGAGGCAGAAGACCCCCGCTGCGTTCAACATGTCTTCCCGAGCCCCCCCACGTGAGCGTCCCGCAGGACACGTTGGGTGGAAAGGCTTCCTTACACTCGAGCGGTAGAAGAACACGTGGACGAAGCGTGTGAATATCCATGGTCTCCGTCGTCCAGAACATTCGCCACGTGGGAACGGCTGCTCTGGGGGAAATGCCGCGAGTGGGGAGCCGCATGAGGAAGCCGGACTCGGTCCCCAGCCCCTCGGTGCCGCGACACCACCGTGGCCCTCTGCAGAGCCCCACAGCGTGGTCCACGTCCCAGGCCTCACAGCGGCCAGGAGGAGAGCTTGCCCCTGCTCTGGGCACCGGGAGCACCCCACTCAGAGCACAGCGCCTGTTCTTCTCACCGGTCCTTACTTTGCAAATCTACCTCACTCATCCAACGTGTATTCTCGCGCCAGGCACCGAGACCACCCTCGTCCCTTGGCTTCCTTCCTCCCCCTTCACAGTCCTGTGCTGCTTTTTAATTAAAAGAAAAGTTTAAGATTGTAATTCAATGTGTCAGAGGGGGGAAGAAAGGAGAATGGGTCCGTGACATGGGAAAAGAAAGTCACCTATTTGCAGATTTTTAATGAAGAGGTTTTTAAGGTATTTTCTTACATACACAAAGTTAATGCTTCGGTAGGTGAGTTGTAAATGCTCCTTTTCGTTCCATAATTATAAGTGAAATGTTCTTTAATGTGCGATAGTAATGTTCAAGCTGTGCTATTTTACAGCTAATAATTATACACACCAGCGTGGGGCGTGCTGGCTAACGGAAAGTTCCCCTTCCTAATGTATCTCTCACATCTCCTCTCTCCCCGCTACCTGCCTGATTTGCGGTGACTGTGCTTTTTAATCTCCCTTTCTTCTCAGAATAGAAGCTCCAGTTAGTCACTTTCTTAAGGCGAGGATGTGAGGTAAGAGTGCTGACTGGATAAAATCGCTCCCACACAAAGCCGAGTCTCTAATAGGCTGGCTGGGAACGGAAAGACACACACACGCGCACACACACACACGCACACACACACACAGCTAAGCTGAAAGGGTGCTGGCTGCAATCCGCAGCCTTCCAAGGTCACGAGGTTGCTTGTGCGGCGTTAGCACCACGTTTCTGCTAAGAGACCAGAGGCGGGCGATCGAGGCGGAGACCGGCGCCCCGGCGCCCGGTGCAATCTTGCTCCATCCATCGTGGGACCCTCGCTCTTGTTCGGAGGGTGCCATTTCCAAAATGCCCTGGGCGGAGCCAGCTGTGTAACCGGGTCCGCTCGTTTCTCACACGGTGCCACCGTGAGATTGCGGACTATACTGTGCCGTCTCCTTCGCCTACAAAGTGAAAGGAGGCTGCCATAGGTGTTAAGAAGAGCCGGGGCAAGCGAGCTCAGATCTGGTTGGGGACGGCTGAAACGGCCAGCGTAAACCGCCAGGGGACTCTTCTGAGTAGTAGTGAAAGCACT
The DNA here is from genome assembly GCF_023159225.1 of Perognathus longimembris pacificus. NCBI lineage: Eukaryota > Metazoa > Chordata > Mammalia > Rodentia > Heteromyidae > Perognathus > Perognathus longimembris. The sequence goes on from NC_063175.1 coordinate 57,453,201, forward strand.
AACGGCGGCATCACTTTGAGGAACCCTGAGGGGCCTGTTCCCCCCCGGCTGCCGCAGTGGACCCCGCAGAAGCCAGGGTCTCGGTCTCCAGGCGCCCGTGCTTGTCTGGACCGCAGCGGGGCTCCCGGGGTTAACTCACCTCTGACCTCTGTGCCAGCGGCTCCAACGCCACTTCCCCCCGGTGCCGCTCACCACCCCGACTGTGCGTGCCGAGACCCGGGCAGCCCCTTCTTTGCCTAGCTACGACCGAGCGATTTAAAAAAATGCCCCGGCATCCAGGAGCCATTCAGACCCCCAGTCGAATACTGGGGGGGGGGGGGGGGGAGGGAAGGGGGGAGTGGGGAGGGGGATGCCTTTCGTCCTGAGGGCAGTCAGGAAGGGCGGTGAGCAGCCAGACAGCCACAGTGCCCAGATCGGGAAGGGATCCTTCCCCCAGGAAGCCGCACGCGTGTGCCGCGCCCCATGGCAAAGCGAGACGCCACACCCCCGTCTTCTCGGCACACGCGTGTGCCCCGCGTGGCTCCTGACGCTGATAGCGCAGCTGTGGCTACGGAGCAGAACGGGTCGCTAGGGAGCAGGTGGTCCCTGCCTCGGCTCCCGGCGGCCTGCGCAGGTGAGGGTGGCGTGGTACCCACCGCTCGCCCCGGGGGCTCCCTCGAGGGCAGCACGGATCATCTGAATATTCTTCCGGCAGCACCGAGAGCCGCATCACACGTGGTGGCGAGGGGGGGGGGGGTGTCGCCCGCCAAGCGTAATCTGAAAACCCCAGAGAAGAGAAAAAAAACAGCGCTCTCGTAGTCTCGTATTCTGGTGTTTCTGCTCCCTCGCTGTTCTTTCCGCTCGCTTGCTGTGTGTGGATTCCTTCTTTAACATTTACTTTCTGCCCAGAGAACTTTACTTAGCATCCTTGTAGAGGACGCATCCTTGTGATGAACACCTGGCTCTCCCTTCCAGCCTGTGAACCGCAGGCCTCTGGTCTGCATGGCTTCTCACAGACGTCTGCTGTCAAGGAAATGGTGGCTCCTACCAGGCTGCCATCGCTCCCTTGCCAACCCATTCTCCTCTGGTTTTCAGAAGCGACTCTGCGCTCTGTCCTGCCGTCTATCAACACTTCCAAGTATGTCCTGTTCCGGGTTCACTCAACGGCTCAACCCTGCAGTCCTCTGGTTTTTGCCATGTTGGGAATAGCTATCCATCATTTCTTCAAATACAGTTCTGGTCCACGCCCTCTGTCCCCTCCCCCTGGAACGCTGGTGACACTGACATTAGGGCTTCCGTGCCGGCCCCTCCTGCCCCTCACGTTTCCTGCATTTCAGGTCGGGATGCACCCGTCCCACTCAAGATCTCCGGTTCCTTCTTCTATTCTCTCCATTCTGCTCCCACATCCGCCCTCGGGGTTATCCCGGTAATCAGGTCCTCCAGGTCCAAGCGTCTGCAAAGACCGCCTTTGCCCGGGAGGACGCTTTCCGTCTCCCCCGTGGCCCGGACGCCCCGTGTCTTCCTCTGCACCGGGCACGGCCGTCTCCACTCGATGGCCCCGGTTCCCTGGTCGCCGGCGGGCTGTCCTGCCGGCACCCGCGTCCCCGGTCACCGCCGGGCTCCTCTCGCCCAGCGTGAGGCTGCCAGGGCTCCTGACGGGATGAGCGACTCCTCCTCGCCACCGGCACGCGGAGAGCCCTGTGCCAGGAGACGCGGTCCCTGGATGCTCGCCGTCAGCAGGTGACTGTCTGTCCAGCCCAGGCCGGGGAAAGGGCAGGCTTCCTGTCACTCCCCGGGGGGACGGGAGGGGATGCGCGGAGGAGGGTCCGGGCCGGCGGGTGCGGTCGGAACCGTCCTGTGGATCGCCACTCCTCGCGCCATCCGGACCCGAGCGGGGCCAGGCCTCGCCACAACCTGGACAGAGCTGGGGTCCAGGCTGCCCCGTGCCGCCTCCGTCGGGGGGGTCATGGACCGCGCGGCCGTGTTCCGCTGCTGTGTGCAGAGCGCAGCACTCGTCTTCCCCACTCCCCCTCTGCCCTTCCCACTGCCCCCCCTTCCCGGGCTGCCCGCTCCCCCTCTGCCCTTCCCACTGCCCCCCCTTCCTGGGCTGCCCGCTCCCCCTCTGCCCTTCCCACTGCCCCCCCTTCCTGGGCTGCCCGCTCCCCCTCCGCCCTTCCCACTGCGCCCCCTTCCCGGGCTGCCCGCTCCCCCTCCGCCCTTCCCACTGCCCCCCCTCCCCGGGCTGCCCGCTCCCCCTCTGCCCTTCCCACTGCCCCCCCCAGGCTGCCCGCTCCCCCTCTGCCCTTCCCACTGCCCCCCCTCCCCGGGCTGCCCGCTCCCCCTCTGCCCTTCCCACTGCCCCCCCTCCCCGGGCTGCCCGCTCCCCCTCTGCCCTTCCCACTGCCCCCCCTCCCCGGGCTGCCCGCTCCCCCTCTGCCCTTCCCACTGCCCCCCCTCCCCGGGCTGCCCGCTCCCCCTCTGCTCTTCCCACTGCCCCCCTCCACCGACCCCCTCCGTGCTGCCGGCCGCTCTGCCCTTCTGCCTGTGCAATCTGCGGGCTCCGGTCTGTGGGTCCCCACGGGAGGTCCCCCCCCCCCCGGCACCCAGCCCGGGTGCCCCATCCCCCACCCCGAGTCGAGCCTCCAGAGCAGCCGCGGACCTCCAGGCTCCTGGCCGCGCGGTTCTCCACACCGCACTTCCTGTTGACTCCGTGGAGGGAGGGGGAGCTCCTGTCCTTTGAGGGGGTCGGCAGAAGTTGTACCTGCTACTTTTTCCTGGACGTGAAACGTTATCCGACCGTGCTTGGTCCGGCGCAGCACGACGCCCCGCACGGTGTGGCCCACGGCCCACAGATCGCCGCTTCTCCCGGCCTGCGTGGGGGGCCTCGGGGTGAGGCGCGGGGCGGGGCGTCTGTGCGGTGGGGGCGGAGGGCTCCCCGCGCACCCTCCCCGAGCCCGCCCAGGGCGGAGGGCTAGGGAGACCCCCGGGCTCTTCCCGGGAGGACCAGGGTCTCCTTCACGAGAAGCCCCGTCCCCCTCACCCGAGCTGTGGCGACGCGCCCGGGGCCGGCAGCGTTCCTCCACGCAGAGCTTGCTCTTCCGGGTTCCGCCGCGTCCACGCGCCCCGCGTTCGAGTCTAACACTGGATCCTAACCTCCAGCAAAACCCCAGCGCACCGCCGTGACTCCCGACCTCCCGCAACGAGGTGGAGAACGCGCGCACTCCGGGCATGCGGACCGGCCTCCACCTCCCCGGGAAGAATCCCCACCATCGCCGTTCTGCCCACCGCGCCAACGTCCGGGAGGCGTAGACGGCGGCTCTCGTGGAACCGCGCGCCTCGGCGCTGCAACTCGACGCAGGGCGCAGCTGCTGCGTGCAACCCCAGAGCACCCGGGGAATGCCGCGCTGCCTTCCTACGAGTACCAGCTCTTCTTTCTTCGGTTGCGTTCTGCTCTACATTTCGTGAGGGAAATCCACTTAACTCCTGACTTTGACTTGTTTGATTAAAATCAATGTAAGTATTAATCTTACAATAATAATGTGACTTTTTTTTAAATAATAAGAAGTAAGATGGTCTGATTTATTTGCTAAAAGCAGAGTTGGAGAACACTGAGAGCACATCTCCCGTTCTTGAGTGCGACGGTAAACGAGCCTGTAAAGGATGAGCCCCGTGGAGCTTACACAAGACCCTCCCCTCGCCCAGCCCAGGGGGAAGGTGGCCGTCGGAGGGAAGGGCAAGGCTTTGTAGTGGGGGGCGGCTGGTGGGGGGGTGGGAGGGGTCAGGCAAACGAGACAGGGGATGGACGCCCCCGCAGAGCACAGAGCACCCCGTCGTCAGGGAACCTGAGGTGACTGCTAGGAAGAAACCGTCCCCCGTTTGCTGCCCTTGATGCGCCCCCGCCTCGACGTGCCCTCTCCACGGGGGCACAGGGGGACAGCACAGCGCGCGGGCGAGCCGGGCTCCGAAGGCCCCGCCCGCCGACGCGGCTCCCGCGGCGCTGATCCTCTGATCACGCCAAGTGTTCCCACAAACCGAAGAGCAATATCTTCATCGTCTTAGAGCCTTCGGAGCTCAGCTCAGCTCACGTTGGAGGAGCACAGAGTCCCCCGCTTCAGAACAGCGGTGCCGAGTGGCCCCGCCCCCTCGCGCAGCCCCCACAAAGGCAGCCTTAATATTTCAGATGGCTCCGGCTGAAAGGCTACTCCTCCAACACCCTTCGCGCGCCCCAATATCCTGCAGGGAAATTAAAAGGAGGTTAGACGTAGCCGAACTGGGGCCGAATGAAACAACTTGAAAAGAGCTCGAGAAAACTATGACAGACACTACGCAGCCGAGCAGTTAAAACAATAACGCAGCTCATGATACAATGAAAGGGCTGGAAAATGAAACTCTTACAAAAAGGTTTTATGGCAGGACCTTCGTGATTAAAGAAGTCATTTGATCCCCTGCTCATGACTTGGAGTAATCCCAGCTCGATTTTTGAAACTGGAAACTCAGATTTAGACTCATTGGTACTGTCAAGAAGAGTCAACCCCAAGCAGGTGCGCGCGGGGGGCGGGGGGGGGGGGGGGACGGGACGGGGGGGGGGGGGGGAAGGGGGGTCCCCGGCGTTCACCGGCGGCAGCGAGGCAGCTCGCGGGTGAAGGCTTTACACTGAAATAACTCGAGGGGAGGAAGCTTAGGGCTTAATCTTCCTTTTGATGTAAATGTTATTTTACAGAATCGCCTCGGGAGTCGCACAGGAACTCCGCACATCCGCCGGCCCGACTCGCAGGCAGCGGATACTCGCATGCACTTCCATGTGTGCATATTTCTGATTAATAGAAATGCTGAGAGCAAATTACAGGCGCTTGGCTTCTTGCCTTTAAACACACGGATGCACATTTCCTAAGAACAAAGGTTTTTTTCGTTTTTCCCCCCTCATAAAAATACAACACGATTACCAAATTCAGCCTTAGCAATGTCGATAGGATGCTAAAACATGGTACCCCCACCGCCCGCGGTTAGACGTCTGGCCCGGCCCCGTCCACACCTTTGAAGGTCATCCCGTCCCCCCTGCCCGGAGTCCAGTTCAGGGTCGTGGATGGTTCCTCCTCGTGTCTCGAAGCTGGAAGGAGGCCTCTGCCTTTGTGCGGACCTGGGCGTTGTTCTGTGTGGAGTCTCACGGCGGGGATGCCTGGTGCTGGAGATGCCAAGGCCCCGTTATCCGCAGGAAGCGTCTGGCGGAGTCCCGGCGGCCTCCCGGCGTGCACGGGACCCGGGGCCTCCGCGCTCCCGCTCCGCGTCCGGGGCTCACCGGACGGACATCTGTTATCAGTCTCCATGTGGACTCCCGGAGCCATTTGCGGGAAGCAGCTCGTGGCGGGCGTGGTGATCTCTCCGCAGATTCTCACACTCCCGTGTGAACGTTCTCTGTCTGGCTTTTTCTTCCCTCCGCGTGTGTGAGCTGGCATTCCGCTGCAGAAGGCGTCCGGCTTCCTCTTGGACTTAGGTATTCAGGACTGAGCGGTGACATGGAAGTGGAGACGGAGATGTGGGTCGTGTGTGTGTCAGGACAGACTCAGGAAACTTACTTCACTCACTGAGCTCTAACCCATTATTTGCCTTGGCGTACGGGCTGACTCAGCCAGAGGAGTCCCGCCACGCTCACTTTGCTGGTTTGTTACTAGGCGTGTATATGCACACCCAATTCATTCTCAAGGATTCTCCCTGGCATGAGCTGGCTCAGACTCATTTGTCTTCCTCGGTTTCAGTCCTGAAATTCCACTCAAGTACCGCTGATTTCTTAGGGTGGGGAGCGATCTTCCGGGATGAAGGTACGCGCGTGGGGGCATCACTGCATCCAGGCCTTCCCAATGACACGCCTAGGAAATACACACTGGTGCGGGCGTGCAAACACAGAGCTACGCGGGAGCTACGTCCGCACGCACGCATGCACACACAGAGATTTCTACATCTCCCCACCCCGTGGGTTTATCCCTACGCCCCCCCCCCCAGCTGCCAGTGCCTTCGGGACCGTGCTAACTCGGGCTCACAGGGATGCCACGTGGCCCTGGGGAAGTGGTTCTGAATCATCAGAGCCACAGACCCCACAGCTCGACTTACGGTGTGATTCACACACGCACACGCACACGCACACGCATGGTATGGTTCAATAGTCTCAACGAATTAATGCTGCCGCTGAACCCAACAGCCACCCGCACACGCGTTGCCGAGGGCCCCGCCCCACACGGCCGCCCTCCCTCCCCCCCCCCCCCGCGTGGATTCTGCCCGCTGCCGGAGTTCCCAGCGCCCCCCTCTCCCACGCAGCGTGTTCTGAGCCATCCCGGACACGTGTGATCAGCTATACGCGCCTCTCAGCTGCTCCGCGGCGTTCCGGGGCTGGGCTTATCCGTTCTCACTGGGGGTGCTGCGCATCCTCCTCTGGTGGCAGGTGGGCTCAGGGTCTCCGGGCACCCCCGCTTTTGACAACGGCGGGCATTTCCCAGCACGATTGACACCCGCCCCACCCTGACCGCCATGGCGGGCAAGTGTTCTGTCTGCGCCACCGCACCAACAGCTGAGGTTGCCGGTTCGGTCTTCCACGTAGTGTTTCAACGGCCGATGATCCGGTCTAATCGCAGGGGAATTTGCATTTCTCTGGTGACTAACACTAAAGGAGCTGACATGTCCGTATTTGTAGTTTTACTACAAATTGATGTTGAAATACTCGCTCATATTCCACACTGAAATTCCTTATAACATTGGTATCTAATAGGCTCTCTGGGTCTTTACTTTCCAGTTTTAATTATGTATTTTCGTGTGTAATTTTTTCCTAAAGTCAGAATTATCAATTATTTGTGCTTCGTACTGTTGCACTTATTGGGTTAGCCAAGAAGTATTTTCTTAGATTCGGGTCATGAACGTATTCTCACACGTTTTCCTCTAGAAGCCTTGGAATTTCAGATTTTTATCTCAAAAGGTTTATTCTCTACCCTGAGTTAATTTGTGTGTATGTATGAGACCGGAATCAGTACTCCTACTTGCACTCCTAGGTATCCATCCAGTTGTTCTAGCACCACTAATGGACTTTCACGTTCCAAAAACATAAAACCTTTTTCTTTTTTGGTGGAACCAATAACATGAACCAGGTTCTCCCGTCGGTTCGGTGCCGTTGGTGTCTTCTGTGCCCCGGGTTTCCACCAGGCGGCTCCGAGCAGTCTGCTGACGATTTGATCCTCACAAGCTTGGCAGATTTGGTGGACAGACAGCCCCACCACACAGGCGGTAGTGCTGGGCTGAGTCCTTCGTCTGTCCACACACCTCTGTCATCCACCGCAATGGCCCTATGAGCCCTTACCGCAACTCCTGAAGCTGGACGGGCAGTGTAAGTCTTCAGCGCTGATCTTGATTTTTCCAGGTGACTTTTTCTATTGTAAGCCACGGCATTCTAACACAGATGCTAAGTTGACTTGTCAGAGTTGATGTTTTAATTGACGTTGTACCAAATGTACCAACGGATTGGGGGCTCAGAAGCCTCAGCCACATGGACGGATCCAGTCCCAGCATACTATGCACTTACCCGTGTCTTTAGATCTTCGATTCCTCAAGTTGATTCAGGATGGCCTTCCATGTTGAGGTCTTTCCTCAGTGTCAGGTGCCCTAGACGCTACCGCGCCAGCGCGCTAATGCGTTTTCAAGACGGGCTTAGCAGCTGCGAGGACGCAGAGTGCCGTTGGTTTCTGCGCATGGAGTGTCATCCGGCGGCGTCCGACGATCCCGCCCTACTCTCTCCACGCTCGGTCAGATCATCCGACACGGCCGGCTCTCCTTGCCCTGCAGGTGTGCACTGCGGGTCTTTTTCCAGTCTTGCTGCCCAGGCAGGACCCGAGGCACAGGGAGGAGGCGTGAACAGAGGTCCTCCCCTGATCTCCGCCCTCGTCCTCACCCGGGGGGTGGGGCTGGTTATTCTGCACAGGGAATGAGGCGAGGTCCAGGTATAATGGCGCCTGTCATTGAACTGAGGAAGCGCTTTCTAGTTCTGGTCTTCCGAACACATTCGTTTCGGAAGTCGGTGCTGGTTTTTAAGAGTTAAGCTAGAATGGAATCTCTGGGTCAAGCCCACGTGGGCCTAATATGTAACCCCCTATTAGTTAATGGCGGGTTATTGCTCGAATCCGCTTGATAGTACCTTGTCAGATATTTTGCCTGTCTATTCATACAGGAAGTTGAGTTTCCTGCCTTTTACCTTGTCATTCTGCCTCCTAGTTATGCTTGCCTAATAAAACAGTCTGAAAAGTGCTTCCTTCTCTGTTCTCTGAAAGAGTGTGGATAATACTCGTATTATTTCTTCCTACAATATTTCATTCATCTTGTCTCCCATGTAGTCTGACGTTCGCTATAGGTGTGTCATTTAGAGCCTTTATAATATTGAGGTACAGTCCTTTCTCTTACTAGTTTCTTCATGGCTTTTTATCAATAAAGGATGCTGGATCTTTATCACGGGGGTGGTCATAACACACCGTCTCTGGGAGTTGGACACAGTAGCCCAGTTTTCCGGGACTGACCACCTCTGCAACTCTCAACCCCAAGAAAACTCCCGGGGACTCCAGCACCGCACTTCTTCTCGCACCCCCTTCCTGTCCGGAGGACACATTTTCATTCTTTGGATTTGCTTTGCCTTATAAACCTGACCCTTCTCCAGTCTCTTCCGCATCCATCCTGCAATTTCTTCTCTGACAAGACCAAGAATGTTTGGCCCCCAGACCCTGTGCTTGAGTCTGGCACCGGTATCGTCTTTCTGGTGAGCATTCCACAGGCTCTGGAAAACGCCCAGGCCCGCAGCTAAGGGAGTGGGGATCGTACTGAAGCAGCGTCAATCAAGTCGATTTGGCTGACAATATTTGTCACATGTTCAACGTCCTCTCTAATTTTTTGTCTATTGTTCTTCCAATAACTCGCATAAGATTTCTAAAAATCCTTAAAACTGTCATTCTTAGAGTTTTAACATGTTAATGCAATAAATGCCTGCCTGTTGGGCAAATAATGTGTCTTTGTGTGTCAGATATCAACATTAAGCGTTTGAGGAAAAGATGATCAAATATATTATACCTTGAAAATAGAAAGCAGAAAACACTTCGACATTATCAAGAGTTGAGTAAACCAGTAGACCAGTGCTTCACATTAGCTTTAAATGAGATCAAGTCTCCAGCTCCAGGTAAACACTTCAAAAGAATGAAAAGTCATGAGACCTATGAGCTGCAAAATTTATTTCATGAGAAATAGAAAATTCTGTCAGGAACCGATGGAGGTTCAAACAGAGGGACAAGGCAAAGCACATAAGCTAAATAATAGATTGGGATCGAAAGTTGCTCATATGTGCTGTAGTTTGGGGGAAACACACGATCCCTACAATAACTGGAGAGACAGGCTCGCTCTTCAAGACCAATCAGGAGAAATTAACTTCCAGTTCGGATGTTTAAACCCAGAGCGACTCACTGCAAAGGTACAGTGGCCTCAATGTCTACGAAGCCTCCTTGGACCGTGATTTATGATAAACCTTAGGTAAAGAACTTAGAGTAAATGAAACCATAATTTTATGGTTTCACTGACTTAGCCAGAGGGAGAGAAAGGAAAAGATTTCCTGGTCGACCTCCCAAGACCTTTGGGCCACACTTCACCTTTGGCATGCACGCTTCCAACTTGAATCTGCTCAATAAAAATCAAGACGAGGATCTGCCTCAGACATTTGGCCCGGTCCGACGTTAGTACGTGTGTTTGCTTTAATTTAAGTTGGGTGGCCCGGGGTTTGAACTCAGAGCCTTGTGCTTACTAGAAAGGCGTTCTGCCACTTGAGCCACTTTCCTCCGCCCTCTTTTTTTTTTTTGCTTTTAGCTCCCTTTTGGATAGGGACTCCTGACGTTGCACAAGGCTTTGGAGCAAGGTCTTGCGCGCTGTTCCTCCCTGTAGCTAGGAAGACAGATGCATACCACCAAGCCAGCCTCCTCGGTGAGCTAGGATCTCACGATCTGCTGGCCTGGCCTGGCCTGGCCTGGAGTCCCAATCCTTCACCCTCCACCCAGGCACCCCTGTCCTGGATCCGCCTGTCCTTTCTGAATAGCGTCCTATCCTTAAGTAGTTCTACAAAGGAGTTGCTGTTCCACAACGCGGTTCGGGAACGCAGTCCATGGGGGTCAGCTTCGCCCCTTTCAGCATTCTCTCCCATCCGTCCTCACCCACCCCCCCTTTCCCCACTTTAAAAACAAATTTAGGATCACATTGGAGATTTTTTTTCACCATTTAACAAAGCAAGTTATGTATACAATGCATCTTGAGCCGCCTCAACCCTGTAACACCTTCACCCCCTTTCGACCCACCCCTCCCTCCCCTTTATTTTTCTCAATTCTGTGGTACATATGATCCATTGGAAGAATACAGGCTAAAAATAGAATTGTAAGGACAACCAAACAGGTACTTATTTTGCAACTTTTTAGTGGGCTGGTGAATGAAACTTGTTTTTTTTTTAAATGAGAGAAATTTAGACAACAACAAAACCCTCTACATAAAAGGGCAGCGTCTTCTCATCATGAACTGAGCCCAAACTGCACATGAACCTGTTAGTTATGACAACGGCCGAGGGAAAGAGCTCCAGGAAGCTCCCGGAAACCTCCACCCTGCTTACTGCCGCTGCACTTAGATGATGGCATTTAATTCTGCGGCGGTCTTACTTGATTTATTTCACTGACTGCAAGAGTGCGCCAGGATGGGAACAAGAAGGTAGAAAAGGTTTGGAGGAATTCTCCAAGAAGACACTTGAAGAAATAAGTATTCATTCTGAGGGAGAGAGAGAGGCAGAGGGATTAATGGTGCCGCTGCAGGTATTTAGAAGACTTTCTTCTAGAAAAATGAGTGGACTTCTGTATTACTCGCGAAGTTTTCAAGTTAATCTTTTTTCCTCTTTACCAACTATTTGGAGAGACAATTTGCTTTGCATGACAGGGCAAAATCTATCACCACTACCCCACCAGCATAAGAAGTCTCTAAGGACAGAGCTGGTTGTAGCAGTCTTCAGAAAACAGGCCTGGTGGCCATTGACAGGGATGCGGCGGGGGAAGTTGGTGGCCGGTGCCATTCGCTTTGACAGCCCGGGTCGCCACTTCCGGTGCCAAGATCCTCGAGCTCACCTCTGAGGCAGTAGACAGCCACGACGCTGGTTCTGGAAGGACCGAGGAGATGGCTTTGGCCACCGTCTCGATCAGAGGAGGGCATGGGGAGGCCCTGTCCTAAGGTCAGGACCTAGTGGTAATTTAGCATTTTCTGTTCCTGTCCATTTTCTTCCCCCATGACTGAGAATAAGAGTTGAGTTCAGAATTCCGAGGCGACCTGAAAGGCTTTGCAGTTCGTTCATTTTGCATTAATTACTGGCCTAATGATAACCACACGCAACAGTGCCTCCTGGTGTGTGACAATCTTTTTAATTAAGGTCTATCTGTCTACCTAACTAGCTAGCTAGCAGGCTCCATATTATCCATTCTGCATACAATACTGCAATCATGCGTACATGAACACACACACACACACACACACACACACACACACATACACACCTCTGTTCTTCTGGAAAGCCCAAGCAAATACACACAGGATTTTCACTGAACTCCTGGAAGAACTTAAAACTCTGGTCACAGTACTATCGTAGTTTACACTCCAAATTTTATTATTTCGAATCTGGATATTTTATTCCATGTCACGACAGAAATCTATACACAATGATGAGTCTGAGTACAGTCTTATTTTTCTTACATGCCTGATAGGGTGGGAAGCTTACCTCTACCTGTTTAAAAACATGGCATCTCTTTCAAAGCAGGAAAGATTAGTCTGCAGTAACGAACTGCATCAGCGAAGGATTCAGTGTGTGTGTGTGCGTGTGTGCGTGTGTGTGTGTGTGTGTTACTTGTCCAGAGCCAGTTGGTGGTGAGTCTGCTCTCTCATCTTCACTCTGGGGCAGGGGCAGGCAGGCAGGCTTCCCTGAACAGCTGTACTTGCCTGGTAGAAGGAAAGAACAAATGGCCAAGTCCCCACCAAGGCCGAAAGCCGCCACCGGGAAGTCACGGGACCACACACGTCGCCCTGGCCACCGCCAGGCCTCCCGACCCACACTGCCCCTCCAGTCTCTTCTCTCCTAGGAGCTCAGGTTACCTACAGCTTTAGAGATTTCCTGGACTCGGGGATATTTGAAAGCACTGATGTAGCTCTTTGCCTGTTGCCAGGAGAGATTGTTGAGATATGCCAGGAGTGAAGTGGAGATAGAATGGTGTTGAAAACAGAGTTTTAAATTGTACAAGGAGTTTATATACATGGGTTCCTAATATGGTATGCAGTATGGAGGATGATAGAAGAAAATTAGATAACCTGATGGTAGGTAGGTAGGTAGACAGATGATAGATAGATAGATAGATAGATAGATAGATAGATAGATAGATAGACAGCACCCTCCATGTTGATGCATAAAGTTAACCGGATAGGTGATAGATAGATAGATAGATAGATAGATAGATAGATAGATAGACAGATAGATGGACAGGTAGGTAGACAGGTAGATAGATGATAGATAGATAGATAAATAGGTAGATAGACAGATGATAGATAGACAGGTAGGTAGGTAGATAGATAGATACACAGATGATAGATAGATAGATAGATAGATAGATAGATAGATAGATAGATAGATAGCACCCTCCATGTCGATGCATAAAGCTAAGCTAGGTCCCAGGGAGCCCAGCCACTGGAGATCTAGGAGCACAGTCTGCACATGGGTGGGAGGGAAATACAGAGTGTAAAGAGGGAAATGCTTCTCTCTGTCTTCTCCTTTAAAGGGGTGAGGGGTGGAACAGACTCCATAGATTTCTTTCCCCCAGGGTAAGAGCAGGAACTCGCAAGCATCCGCGAGGAAGGCTGGGAGGCAGCAGGACTGGGGAGACCAGCGCGGCCCCCGGGGAGGCTCCTGTTCCCCCGGGGAGGCTCCTGTTCCCCCCGGGAGGCTCCTGTTCCCCCGGGGAGGCTCCTGTTCCCCCCGGGGAGGCTCCTGTTCAGCGGAACCCTGGTGCTGGCCAGTGCGTGGGGTCCTCCCCTCGGGGAGGAGCCAGTCGTCCCCCATGCTCTGGCTTTCCACCACACAGATGGAAGCCCCCCTCCCCCACGAGGCCGGGAGGGCCTCTCCCAGCTCCCTAGGGACCAGGCCTGTGCGTGCGTGCACACGTGTGCGTGTGGGCGCTCGCCGGCACACGCCAGCAGAGCCAGGGCAAGGCCACCCGAGGGACAGCAGGAACATCCCTGACACCGCCCTTGCCACCTCACCAGGCGGGAGGCCTGCCCGGGAAGCAGCATTTCCAGGCCCTGGGGGAGGGGCTCACCTCCTCACCCACCCCTCCAGGGAGAGCGGGGAGGGAAGGGTGGGACACCTGCACCCAGGTGAGTGGCCCCACCCCTTAAAGGGACCGCGCACGGGGCGCCCACCACCTAACCAGCTGAACTCAAGGTCGGGCACGCTCCAGCTGGCGCAGTGCACGTCTTTAAAGAAGGATGTGTCCTCATCTTCAAGGTCAATGGCTGAATGCAGTGTCCTCTAAATATTTGAAGATCCCTGGGTTGGCAGTGTTTTCAGGCATGGCCACTAAATGAATAATCACTCCCATTTCATTCTTCACTGATTAATTTGGAGGGCACAGGAAGAAGGATCGGGGCCTAGTCCGCTTTGATAACCTAAACTTTTATCTCTAGAAGCTCAAAATGGAATGAAAAAGTTACTGAAGAGAGGAGAGAAATCACTGTTGACAACACATTTTATCCACCAGTCCAGCATTCTTTATCAGCCTAATAAAATGTGCCAATACTTACTTCTACTCTAAAATATGCACTCATAATAAGTAGAGATATAGGACGTAATATGGTCTCTCGTGAAATACGAATTTATAGCTCCTGGGGGAGCAAAATGATGAAACCCATAATGCAAGACAAAGCTGGCCATGGAGGGTAGAGCTTCACACTTTTGATAAGCAACAGATGAAGATAGCACTGACTTTATTCTTTAGCTAGAAAATATCTATCCATATGTTGTATGGTCAAGAAACAGAAGCACAGGGCTGAGTCTGGTGGTGTACATCTCTAGTCCTCACTGCTTGGGGCCAGGAGGGGGGGGGGTGGAAAGAGGAGGGTGGTGGTCTAAGGCTAGCCCAGGCAGAACTGCCAGCTCCTGTCTGGCAAACACGAGAAGCAAAAAGCACTAGGGACCGGATTTAACTAGAACACTTTGGTGAGGCCTTGAGTTCCAGCCTCGGTTAGAAAGGATAAGAAGGAGCATCCAGAAATCTTCAAGAGATCACGTCCATGTTCCTGGATACACATGTGCATGCGTCCTGTTGCTAATCAAGATGAATGACTCTGCACGGAAGAGCGCTGCTGCTACTTCTCCCTGCAGAAAGCAAAGGAAATGCGTCATGGAGGCTTCTATGGCAGCCTCGGTGCCATGCAGATTCTCTGCATTTTCCTTGACCGAATTTTCCCTTTATCACAACTTATCACGTACGGAGGAGAGAGGAACCCCTTCCGTTCTCGATGGCAAATTTGAGCCCTGTATGCTGTAAATATATGCCTTCAACACATTGCCTTTCATAGAAGCATTCAAATTGGATGTTCATTTCGTTTACAGTCTCCATGGAAACTTAATATGCATTATATCATCCTGTTGTCTTAATAATCATTGAGTCAATTTTGGATTTTTTAAAATTCTGCAGCCATGACTTTTTTCTTTGTTTCTGTTTGCTTTTTTAAAATTTAATTTTATTGTCCAGGGGATGTACAGAGGGGTGACAGTTAAATTCATAAGGTAGTGAGTGCATTTCTTGTCAAACTTGTTACCCCACCCTCATTTTTCTCCCACTTTCCCTCCTCCCCAATTCCCTTCCACCCCGAGTTGTACAGTATTCTAAGTATTGCTGCTGCATTTGATTTGCCTTTTATCCTTTTTCCTACCATTTTGATGTTCCCTTTGCCTTCCCTAATTCAGATAAACATGTATACAATACTCAGGGTACCAAAGTTAAATACAGTGACAACAGGGGCTACACAATATGGGGAAAATGCAAAAAAAAAAAAAAAAGAAAGAATTCCACATAGTACATTAAAAATAATGACAATAAAAAACCACTTGTTTCCATATCTTGGGGTTCATTTTGCTTAGTATCATCTTATATGACCATATGTACATAGTCATTGAGCTATTGTGATCCGCTGCTAGGACTACCCTAACTACTAAGGATAAATATAGAACCAACTCAGATGCCCCTCAGGAGACGAATGGATCAAGAAAATGGGGTACGTGTGCACAATGGAATTCTACGCCTCTATCAGAAAGAACAACATTGCTCCATTCGTAAGGAAATGGAAAGACTTGGAAAAAATCATACTAAGTGAAGTGAGCCAGACCCAAAGAAACATGGACTCGATGGTCATTGGTAATGACTTTTCTTCTAAGCCACATAAGCAATAACATCATTTTGCATGTCATGTTCTGGTTGCTTTTCTGTTCCAGATGGGTTAACGTGTGTGGGGCCACTGAACTTTGACTTGCTGGGTTTCCCATTGATGGTGTGAACACTGTTTCGGAATTGGTTATTTCTCTTAGGTCCTTTCACCCAGATGCGTTGTAAAATGCCAAACTGATAGATAAATTCATCAGTCCACTTGGGTAGCTTCAGTATTCAGATTCACAATCAATCATCAATCAATCAATTGTTCCAGAATTACAAGCATCCTGGGCTGATGTAACTCCGCTCTGGTGGGACCGGGGCCTGGGAAGCGAAGGAGCGAGTGGTGTGGAAATCAGGGCGTCCCCCTCACTCTCTGCCTGCCTGGGGGCCCCACCCGTCCTCCACACGGCCATTACCGTGCGCGGGCTGGGGGCTCCCCAGCGGGACCCCCGGACGACAGGGCTTTCACCGGCAACGACGAGCAGCGAAGCGCGTGGGGACACCCCGTCCCTCGGCGGACACCCCGTCCCTCGCCTCCCCCTCCCCCTCCGGAGGCCTGGGTGCCGCGTCTCCCTCCGCAGGGCAGACCTGC
This sequence comes from Perognathus longimembris pacificus, assembly GCF_023159225.1. Classification (NCBI taxonomy): domain Eukaryota; kingdom Metazoa; phylum Chordata; class Mammalia; order Rodentia; family Heteromyidae; genus Perognathus; species Perognathus longimembris. The sequence goes on from NC_063175.1 coordinate 57,469,278, forward strand.
TCACCCCGCCAGGCCTCTCCGTGGGCTCGGGGCGGCGGAGCGTGGGTTTCCAGCCGTGTGAGAGACGGGCTGGGCGCCCGCCACTGTCTGGGGAGTTGGCCACAACCAGCAGCCCCCCGTGCTTCGCCACCGCGTCCGTGGGGTCGCACCCCACGGACGCCGCCCGCCTCCCTGTGCCAGCCGGAAGCAGGCTCCTATTTTTTAAGCCACTACTGTTTTACTCTATCACGTTGACTTTTTTTTTTAAATCAACAACTTAAAAGGCGATTTTTAATATAAAAATTAAGGTGATTCCTAGGGCTATGACGGAGGTGCCAGTTTAAGGAGTGGGGGAAGATTAGAGAATAATAACTACAGCTGTATGCCTTATCACTCCAGGTAAAAATACCTTATGAATAATATAATCATTGTCCCTGGTTATTGGGTATGAAAGAGATAAGTGTGCCATGCAGAGAAAGGGAGAAATATTAGCCTGGTACAGACCCACCGTGAGCTGAGCATCATCGGGTCATCTCAGGGAGGGGGATTATTCGTTCATAGGCCCCTGGGTCAATTTAAATTATTAAGTTTATCTCAGTGACCGCGGGGCCGAGACATTGTGTACTGGCTCTTTATCTCTTAGTCCTGTAGTTCAGGCTTAGCAAGAGAAGGTGGAAGATGACAGCAGGGGGAAAAAGAAACCTAAAATAACATAAATCAGAAAAAGATCGGATTTCCGCCTGGGCTCTCGGACGGCTGAAGACCGAGGAGCCGGAGTCAGCCCGGGGTCTGCACAGACTTGCCCGCTCTTCTTACTTCTTTCGATGCCGTCGTCGGCCCCGCAGTGGTGTCTTTGGGCTTGGGCGCACCCGAAGGGAGAGGGTGGGAGAGCCTTCGCCCAGGGGATCTTCTCCACCTCCTCGGTGAAGGTTAGCACACCCCGCGTCCTGGGGACACGGGCCTTGGCTACTCCTGTGCTGTGTCCCTCGACTAGCGGCCTTCCCATTATTTAACATCCAAGCCCCTGCAGGGCTCGGTCTCTCTGGCCTTGCCTGCTCTCCGGCCTCCTCTCAGCCCCTTCCGCTGCCCCACGAAGCTAGGATCACACCGCCTTCTCCCGTCCCCAGACCCGGCCCGCTCCTCCTTGCCCCACTCAAGGCTTTGCTTGTTTCAGCCTTGGGGAGACACTGGGCCCCCCTCTCTCATCCGATCCGCCGCCAAGCTCTTCACGCCTTCAGGAAGCCCACGGAGATGTCGATGCCTCTGCACACGTCGCTGCTCCCCCTGAGCTGTGCTTCCTCTAGCCACGCACCGCGGCCAGCCGCCCGCCTCCGTCCTTCCCCGCAGGGACGCCGCGCTCGCTCTGTCCACTCCGCGGCGCACGCCCCGCGGTGGGTGGCAGGGCCTTCGTCCCGGCACGCCCGCCACCCACCGCGGGCCCAGCCAGCGCGGGGGACTTTTGAGTGGATTCAGATTAGAAACGTGGGTGAGGGCATCGTGGCTCAAGTCGCAGAACTTGTGCTCAGCAAGCACGAGACCCCCAGATTCAAACTGCACCCGAAAACGACGCCAAAAACGTAAGCCTGCCCCTTGATTTGATCCTTTGTTCCCTTCATAACCTGTCATCCATCCATGCTTCCGCAGAAGTCCAGAGAGAAGGAGAGAGGAGGAAGCCGGGTGAAATACCACACACACGCACGCACACACACGCACATGCACGCACACACACACATGCGCATGCACACGCACACGCACACACACGCACACACACACATGCACAGACACTGCTCTTCCCCACGCTCAGTGGCTGGCTTGGGGTAACGCTGTTTGGAGCATCGTAAGCCTCGGGTCAGTTCCAGAGCTCTGCTCCGGGCGGGAAGATGACGGTGACAATGACACCACATCGTCACTGCGTGTGTGGCGATTGTGATTCGTGGAATTCTCATTCCACCCTGCTGAAAGTCGCTCTCCCCGAGGGTGGCGGCAGGCTGAAGCAGGGTCGGCGGGACATTTCCAGGGCATGAGCAGAGAGAAATGGACTCTTGACCCGACTTAGGTAGCGGTCACGCCTCTGTCTATCACCCTTGTAATAACAACCTTAAAATGCAGGAAAAAAATCAAATCACATTAAAGAACAAAAAGAAAAGCTGAGATCGGTGTTCTAAAAACCTCCGTGAGGAACTGCCGGTGGTTGACTGTTTTCTTTTTAGGGGGAGGTGCTGGTTGTTGTGCGCTCATTGATTCATTTGTATCTGGGGGTTTCATCTCCTAAGTGGAAAGGAACAGAAGGTTCCATCGGCTCTCCCCGCTCCTTCCCTAGAGCCGCAGGTGCTTGGGATCAACTCCATAAATAATAACACAAAGGCCTTCCCGCCGCAGACACGCACTCTACCCCTTGCCAAGTCACGAGGCCATCCTAAACCCCTCGGAAGCCATCGTAACGCCTCGGTAAACGATCAGCCCCCACGATCCCGGTTATATCCCCCCCCCCCCATGAACAATCCGTCCCTACGAGCACAGCCAAAGTCTGGCTCCTGAGTCAGGCACCCCAGGAAAAATGGCCCCCCTGGAAGACATTGTCTGAGCTACAGTTTGATTCGCATGTGGCTCTGCCACGCGCAGTAGAGGCTTGCGGGGCTCTCTTCCTATCCATCTTCTGGAAGGCGGGTGACTGAGCCTGGGTCGTTTGGCATGCTCAAAATGTGTCCGATACAATGAACCTTAAGATACGTTTCGCCTCAGACATTCTTAAGGCCGTTTCCGTTTCCCCTCAGCTCTGGAATTCCAAGGTCTCTAGCCACCTTGCCCAAGTCCCACCAGTGCCTGCCTTCCTCCTCCCCCCCCCCCCCCGCCCCCGTGGGCACGGAGCCGAATCCACAGCCCCGACCCCTGCCTCCCTCCTCACACCTCATTTCCCATCCGATCCAACTCAGCGGCTGGAGCAGCTGGCCAGGCAGCCCTTCCTTCCCCTGGAGTTGAGAAGTCCCCTCCTACCATATATATAGTTAGTCTTAATAAATAAATGACTTGGACCATGCATTATATATCACTCAAATCCACAAGGACACAAATTATGTATAATACATCGGCTGTGTAATTTATTTATTAAGCAAAACGTGAATTTCCCATGCTTGTGTGTGGAGCACAGTTTGTCACCCACAGCTAAATGATGTATTCTTATTAGTCCCACTCAATTACCGAGTCATCCCTCTGCGTGCGGTGTATTTGTTAATGATAGTGCCACAACACTGCGTCTACAATACCTGCGACTTTAGTGATTCATAACTGCTCCCTAAAACTGTGAACATGATAAATCGACCGCTGTTGATGAAAGGCCGCCAACAGTATGTTGCGTATGTGTGTGTCACAGTTAGGAGTTAAAGAAACAGCATTGCTCAAGATCATTTAAATATCTAATTAAGCCAAGCCCTCGCCGGATAGCAAGCGCGCATCCGAAGACAAAAATGAAAGAAAATAAATAAAGAGGAGGGAAGCCGAGGGAAGGAAACGCCGTCTGCAGACATGGCCTCCTTGCCTGCAAAGGAGGGATGGGGATAACAGCGGGCAGGGGACCTGCGGGCATCGGGCCGGGACCAGAGTGCACTGCGGTCCCATCCCAGGAAGGGTGCCAGGCGATGGCCTGGGAAGTGGAGCCCTGTCCCCCGGGCCGGGGAGGGGCCACACAGCCGGCCAGGGGCGGGGCCTTCCCAGGCGAATCGCCCTCCCCCCACCCCACTTCACCCCGGCCCAAACCGCCCAAGAAAGGCTTCCTAATGCCTCCCCGTGACAAATGGCAGCGGAAAGGAAAATATCATTTCAAACAAAGATTAATTATCTTTATGGCTCCGGCTAATTTTTTTTCTCCCCTTAGCTGAGGTCTTAGAGCTCACATTCAAAGCAGCCGAGAACAGAGCCAGCCGACCAAGCCCGTGCGTGGCTGCTGAGGTACCTACAGCATCGGGAAGGACACACACCCCGAAGACAGGCACCGGGCAGAGCGGGGGCCGGTCCCCGCCAGCCAGGAAACATCTATTTCCTCCTTTTGCAATCTCGAAGCCAAAATGTGAGTAAAGTTAGGTGGTCTGCCCTGGAAATCAATCCTTCTAAATCAGACTCCACCTCCAGCACTCGACAACAGAATAATAACCAGACCCAGAGAAAATGTGGACCGTTGGCTCTGAATTTCAAAACTGGCATTCCTAAAACCATTCTTTTTGGCTTTGTAGTTCCTAGAGTATTTTTTAATCTCCCTTTCGAAAGACAAGGCTTTGGGCGACTTCCATCTGGTGGCTTTGCCTATAAGCATTGTTTCAAGATGAAGGTGAAATATTGATTATTAGAAGCACAGCTCTGTCGTTGACCGTGATGAAAAAGAAAACGTTTTAATATTGTCTCTTTGAGAAAGCCAATGGCACTCTTGAAACTTAAAAGCCCACAGAAGACATGATGCAGAAATCTTAGCCCTTAAGGCCCGTCGGTCACAGCCACGGTGCAAATATTCATAGGCGAAGCACAGGCCGTTTTCACAGGCCCGGGCGGGGCTCGGGGGCCCGCACGTAGGCGTCGATTTAATTCTGCTTACTTTGGAAAGCTGGGTGGTTTCCTTTTTGGTCAGAAATCCCTGGTGTGCCTCTAACGACGTGTAAATGTCTGGCTCTCCCATCTGCGCGCGGTTCAGCGCTGTCCTGCCGGCCCCGGGTCCGGAGCCCCGGCGGGCGGGCGCTGGGGCCGAGGGAAACGCCTCAGCCGCCGCCCGAGCCTCCTCCGCTCACCCGGGCAGGAGGCCCGGCATCTGCCTGCGCACCTGCCGCGTCCATCGCAAATAAAGCAGGATCGCGAGGCCGCCCGCCCTCTGAGCGAAGACCCCACACACCTACGGGATCGTGCCGCGCTAGCAGGCTCCGTCCTGGGGGCTGGCGTCGGGGGGCACCGGCGTGGGGCTGGCGTCGGGGGGCACTGGCGTGGGGCTGGCGTCGGGGGGCACCGGCGTGGGGCTGGCGTTGGGGGGCACCGGCGTGGGGCTGGCGTCGGGGGGCACTGGCGTGGGGGCTGGCGTCGGAGGGCACTGGCGTGGGGCTGGCGTCGGGGGGCACTGGCGTGGGACTGGCATCCTGGGGGCTGGCATCCTGGGGGCTGGCGTCGGGGGGCACCGGCGTGGGGGCTGGCGTCGGGGGGCACTGATGTGGGGCTGGCGTCGGGGGGCACTGGCGTGGGGCTGGCATCCTGGGGGCTGGCATCCTGGGGGCTGGCGTCGGGGGGCACTGGCGTGGGGCTGGCATCCTGGGGGCTGGCATCCTGGGGGCTGGTGTCGGGGGGCACTGGCGTGGGGCTGGCGTCAGGGGGCACTGGCGTGGGGCTGGCGTCGGGGGGCACTGGCGTGGGGCTGGCATCCTGGGGGCTGGCATCCTGGGGGCTGGCGTCGGGGGGCACCGGCATGGGGCTGGCGTCGGGGGGCACTGGCATGGGGCTGGCGTCGGGGGGCACTGGCGTGGGGCTGGCGTCGGGGGGCACTGGCGTGGGGCTGGCGTCGGGGGGCACCAGCATGGGGCTGGCACTGGCACCAGCACGCCCTGTGTGGGCACACTGGGCACGCTCACTCGGCAGCCAGTGAAACTTGGCTGGGGAAGGAAGCCCTTCCCGGGAGCCCCCGAGTCTCGCCCTGCCGGGTCACAGCGGAGCCATTGCTCGCTCCGGGACGCCGCCTCCGCATCTGCGTCCCTCCCCACCCGGCGAATGGGCGCAACCGGGCCGCGCTGCCCATCTGGGGGGCGGTATCTGGGGAGCCTTCTTCGGCCTCCCCTCCTCCACCGCAGCCCGCCAGCATTCACTGCGAAGTCCTCACGGCCGTGGGGAAATCAGACGCTGCACGCTGACTTCATCAACACCGAGGTAATTGCTCCCAGCCCGTTACACCATGCCCTCGCCACTTAGGCATGTTCTAGAAAATTCGTCTTCAATAGCAATGTCATGGACCGGTTTCCTTCCCAGGCCTCCTCCTTTGTTTTTCCCAAACTGGTAGAAAACTTTTAAATGCAAAGTAGTGTCAGGGAGGCGGGGGGGAAAACCCCCTGAATTCTATTAAATAAAAATCCTAAAAGCTCAAATTGATGACAAACAGGAGTGTCATCGTTTTCCCACAAATGAAGCTGTTAGTCGATCTCCTGTGAGACGATTTGCACAGCGAAATGGAAATGGAAAAATTCTTAAAGAGATTATTTGGCTGCAAAGAGTAAACCTGGGGTGGGGGTGGGGGGTGGGGGTGGGGGTGGGGGGTGGGGGTAGGTGGGAGGCTTTACCCCAGGAGCAGCAGCTGCACAATTAGAAGGTGGATGTTTTACCTTACAACGGTGCAGAGCAACTGACAGGAAAATAGCCGCGTTCCTGGAATGACAGGTCGGTCGTGTGGGGACCGTGGTGCGAGTCCTTTGGAACAGCCATTCTCTGGCGGGCACTGAGCCTTCTGAGAAAGAAGAGGATGCTTCGGGGGCGACGTCCGATGAGGACAGCCAGTGGCCACCCGGTCCCCGGGTCTCACACTACGGGGAGACCAAAGCTTAGCCTCTGGCATGCCTGGCAGAAGTCCCCCCACCTCGTGGGTGCTGTCTGGCCACCTGCAGGGAAAACCTGGGGCGGGGGGAGGGGGTGGACTGCTAAAGGAGAGAGGCCTCCACCCCAAACCCATCCGCCGCCACAACCTGACATTAAGTGATGCTTGTGCGTTTCTGTGTTTTCAAATGGGGTCTCGGGGGATTTTATCCAGCATTCTCCATCATATATACCTTAATATGGTTTGCTTTACAACATCCACCCTAATAAGCAGCTATGATCTTCACCCTTCTAGGTGCAAACATTCTTCTTTGAAAATAGAAGGGACAGAAAAATTAAGGAGAGACGATAATTTTGGGGCGTAGGCTCACCCTGGAAAGGTAAGAGTCGCTCAAGGACCACTAACTCAACTCCACGTACCCTGCAGGTGCTTTCCACTTACTGCCCACAAAGAGGCACGCGTCACCAGCTCACAATATTTTAAAAATAATAATAATAATAAAATCACCAGGAGAGAAAGCAATTAACTCAACGCAGTCAGAGGTAGAGATGACAGCAGATACCAGTTCTTACAAGCTGAAGGCCATACTTCGTTTACAATAGGTTGAAACTCTGTGACCATATAATTGCCTGGATGTTTTATCACTGATACCTGTTAGGAAAATGGAGGAGGGCGGAAAAGGAAAAGGAATAGGCCCAGCTCGATCATCAGCAGGCTAGGACTGTTTATTGAGGAGCAGCGAGGACCACAGAACTTGGAGGGATTGGAGGTGGTGGGAGGGGGTAAGTTTGAGACCAGGCTTCTAAAGGGTCTGAGCAAGGGGGCAGGGGTAAAGTACCACTAGGTCTGGGAAGTTGGGCCCACAGTGGATTGTTTACAGCTGGGCCTAGGTGAATTGCCCTGCCTGCATAACAAAGCAGGTTCCCCTATACCTGAGGTTTTGCCTGGTGTGTGTATGAGGTTGGGGCACTGGGATGGGTGTCAAGCCTTCAATACCCAGTGTCAGATTTTCCCAATTGCCTTCCAACACTATGTTTGTAACCGTGGGCAGGATATGCACGATTCGCACTTACGTAACAGTAAGAATCAAACTAGAGCGACAGGAGCAAAGAGCGAGCACGGCAAGCCCTTGGAAGTTTCTCCACAGTGCTGCTTGTAAGAAACGTACTCACCCATCCTAGCTCGAAGGAAGGACTCGGAGACAAGAAGCGCAGCAAAAGTGGGAGCCGCGTGACGGACTTGCGAGATGAGGTCTCTTGGGGGTAGACCTGCTCTGCGGAATTACCACAGCAATCTTATACCTCGTGCATCCAGGCTCCTCTCTCTGCATCCTCATTGGTTCAAGACATGTGGGGTTCACATTCTCTCCCAGACATCGATTGCCACTTGTTACTGAATAATCCGTGGCCATGGACCCCCTTGAGGTTGGCTGGATCTTGGAAGTGGCCTTCGGTTACTTTGCTCCCCTGTAGCCTCATCTTATTTCCATCCGTTCTTCCCTTTGCTAATCAGCCCAGCCTCCTTCTACTCCCTCTGGTTTATCTGCGGGTTTCCCAATGCATGAGCTCTGTCACAGGCACGAGTCACTAGACCTCCAGTGACTTTATTTCCAACACGCCTGAAGCCCTCCTGGAAGGCTCTCCCCGTTATCGCCAGAGGTAGTAATGCCGGACCGCGCATCCTAAACGCAGGGAAGAAAGGAAAAGCAAAAGGGGCTACGCGGATGGGACAGAGCCGCTCCCCTTTTCAGTAAGCACAGCCAGGGAGCAAGACGCTGCACGCTTCGTTGTGATTTATCTTTGAAAATACAGTGATCCTGGGGCCCTCGACGCAGATCAACCCTAGTGTGAGGGCAACGGTTCTCCAAGGAGGTCGTGAGTACCATCAGCCCAGCGAAACGCAAAGCTCGAAGGGACTCTGGGAGGGTGGGAAAATCATGTCACCAGCGCCATCCCAAGAGGGTGCCACTGAAAACTGACTGAGTGGCAGGTGACAAGACCACAGAAACCATTCGAATTCTTACCAAGGGAAATAAGAGGCTTCTTGAAATTCTAAGGGAAAGGTGAAAGGCGAGTGAGAAGGAGGAAGAGGAGGAAGAGACGAGAGCAAAGGAGACCACGTAACAGGCTGCTCTTGCCTTCAGGCAGATTGAAGACTGTTTGGAATGGCGGGGGGGGGGGGGGGAGGGAGGGAGGGCAGCACCCAGAAAGAGCGATGCAGTCCTGACCCTGGAGACGAGGAGACAGCCTTGGGCCTGAGGCGCCCAAGCAGGAAGCCCTGAGGAACTCCCGGAAGCGCCAGGAAGCCTGGGTTGGGGGGCGATGGGCAGACCCCGCTCTGTCCTCCCTGCCCCTGGGACCCGAGGAAGGTGACCCCGGACGGCAGTGGACTGGTGAGGACTCAGAACTGGTCACTGGAGCTGCTCCGTCGGGCGGCTGCCCAGTGGCGGTAGGACTGGCGTGGAAGGGCCTAACGTTCAAGGTTCACACCTAACCACGGGGCGCACACCGAGAGACCTCGTGCGCACTCCAGCCTGCTCTTTGCCTGCAGGTGGCTTCTGATGTTCCCTCCCCCTTCCCTCCCCTTGCGTGCCGGCCACTCCCTCACACCCTCCTGGATCTGGTGTGGCCTCTCTCGTGCACACCCTCCTGGATCTGGTGTGGCCTCTCCTGCACATACCCTCCTGGACCTGGTGTGGTCTCTCTCCTGCACACCCTCCTGGATCTGGTGTGGCCTCTCTCCTGCACACCCTCCTGGATCTGGTGTGGCCACTCCCTCACACCCTCCTGGATCTGGTGTGGCCTCTCTTGTGCACATCCTCCTGGACCTGGTGTGGTCTCTCTCGTGCACACCCTCCTGGATCTGGTGTGGCCACTCCCTCACACCCTCCTGGATCTGGTGTGGTCTCTCTCGTGCACACCCTCCTGGATCTGGTGTGGCCTCTCCTGCACACCCTCCTGGACCTGGTGTGGCCTCTCTTGTGCACACCCTCCTGGATCTGCTGTGGCCTCTCTCCTGCACACCCTCCTGGACCTGGTGTGGCCTCTCTCGCGCGCACACCCTCCTGGATCTGGTGTGGCCTCTCTCCTGCACACCCTCCTGGATCTGGTGTGACCTCTCCTACGCACACCCTCCTGGATCTGGTGTGGCCTCTCCAGCGCACACCCTCCTGGATCTGGTGTGGCCTCTCTCCTGCACACCCTCCTGGATCTGGTGTGGCCTCTCTCCTGCACACCCTCCTGGACTTGGTGTGGCCTCTCTTGTGCACACCCTCCTGGATCTGGTGTGGCCTCTCTCCTGCACACCCTCCTGGATCTGGTGTGGCCTCTCTTGTGCACACCCTCCTGGATCTGGTGTGGCCTCTCTCCTGCACACCCTCCTGGATCTGGTGTGGCCTCTCTCGCGCACACCCTCCTGGATCTGGTGTGGCCTCTCTCGCGCACACCCTCCTGGATCTGGTGTGGCCTCTCTCCTGCACACCCTCCTGGATCTGGTGTGGCCTCTTTTGTGCACACCCTCCCGGATCTGGTGTGGCCTCTCTCCTGCACACCCTCCTGGATCTGGTGTGGCCTCTCTTGTGCACACCCTCCTGGATCTGGTGTGGCTTCTCCAGCGCACACCCTCCTGGATCTGGTGTGGCCTCTCCAGCGCACACCCTCCTGGATCTGGTGTGGCCTCTCTTGTGCACACCCTCCTGGATCTGCTGTGGCCTCTCTCCTGCACACCCTCCTGGATCTGGTGTGGCCTCTCTTGTGCACACCCTCCTGGATCTGGTGTGGCTTCTCCAGCGCACACCCTCCTGGATCTGGTGTGGCCTCTCTTGTGCACACTCTCCTGGACCTGGTGTGGCCTCTCTTGTGCACACCCTCCTGGACCTGGTGTGGCCTCTCTCGTGCACACCCTCCTGGACCTGGTGTGGCCTCTCTTGTGCACACCCTCCTGGACCTGATGTGGCCTCTCCGAGCACACCCTCCTGGACCTGGTGTGGCCTCTCTCGCGCACACCCTCCTGGATCTGGTGTGGCCTCTCTCCTGCACACCCTCCTGGATCTGGTGTGGCCTCTCTTGTGCACACCCTCCTGGATCTGGTGTGGCCTCTCTTGTGCACACCCTCCTGGACCTGGTGTGGCCTCTCTTGTGCACACCCTCCTGGACCTGGTGTGGCCTCTCTTGTGCACACCCTCCTGGACCTGGTGTGGCCTCTCCTGCACACCCTCCTGGACCTGATGTGGCCTCTCCCGAGCACACCCTCCTGGACCTGGTGTGGCCTCTCTTGTGCACACCCTCCTGGATCTGGTGTGGCCTCTCTTGTGCACACCCTCCTGGACCTGGTGTGGCCTCTCCCGAGCACACCCTCCTGGACCTGGTGTGGCGACGGTCACAGCACCCGCCGCTGGAGCAATGAACGGCTCGACAACGTCAATCAAAATGGGCTCTGCCTGCGGACGGGCCTGGCTCACCTCCCAGGGTCACCCACCCCCACCCCCCAACCACCAGTGTCCATCTCCACGGGGCAGCACACCATTCCATTTGCAAATAAAAAACCAACTTGTAAAATGGTATCTTTTTCTGTTTCCTTTTGTTGTTGTTTTGGAGTTTGTTTTTTGTGTGTGTTTTTTTTTGTAAAATGGCACACCATAACTCATACACCCCGAAGGTCTCATGAAGCGCTGTGGGGGATGGGAAGGAGTGCCTGCCCCCCTCCAGTGCCCACCCCCGGGTTCTCAGCCCCACCCCCCTGGAGGAGCCCTGGGAAACCAGAAACGAGCGGGCGGGGGGCGGGGGGTTGCAGGCCTGGCCCTCCATGCGGTCCAAGCTGCTCAATGCAGCCGTGCAGCACTTTCCTGATGCTTTTCCTTCTCAGGCTGGATTTGCCTCCCAAGAAAAGACTCCCAGGGAAGGAGGAAGAGGAGGAGGAGCGGGGGAGGGGGCCTAGCGCAGCGGGCTCCGCGGGCAGAGGTGGCGGTCCCCGCGTCCCTGTGTCCTTCCCCTCCCCAGTCACACATCAGTCATCTTGTCACATTGAACTCCGGATGCTCCTGCCCCAGAGAATGCTTTGACTCCGGCAATTTTTCTTCATTCTCACTAACAATTTGGTAATGAAATATTGATTTTTAGTTAGATTCATATTGATGCTATTAGGTTTGCATTGATAAATCATGCCGGCCTCCTGTCTGGGAGCTGGAGACTGCTACCCAGAGCCCTGGAGATTACAATCAACTCATTGATGTGTTAATTTGATGGATTTTTTTTCCGTTCTCTTAGAAGGAGTGGGAGGGTAGAGGAAGATTTTCCAGTGAGGTTGTTGTAAAGTTTTCTCAGTGAAATCAGAGACAGTAATTGCAGGCTTCACGGGGCACATTTGCCTCCGAAGAAGCCAGTGGCTAGGACATTAAAAGCGGAAAGCGTGGAGGGCTGGGGGCTGCGGGGTGGGCAGGGCTGGGGTGGAGAGGGCTGGGGACTGAGGGGTGACAGGGGCTCCAGAAGATGAGAGATGTCTTGCAAAGCCTGCTCCGGAGCCCCTGGGGCCGTCCACCTTAGCCCCTTAGAGGCCCCCAAGGAAGAAGCGGCCCCCTCTCGACCTCGCCTCTGGGAAGTTGCCCGGGCACGTGGAGGTGGTGTCGGGGAGACAGAGACCTCAGTCCCCCCTCCCCCCGTGGCTGCAGGGCGGGGCAGAGCCTCTCACCCCAGGCTTCTGCCCGCAAAGCACCACTTAGCAAGCTCTGTCCTCCCATCTGCAGGCCGTGGAGAACAGCCGCGCGGTTGATTTACGTCCCGTGCAAATGCAATGCCTGTCAGGACGGGAGGATGCGGGGCATGTTGTGATTTCCTTCGGAGACTCCGCATCTGTGGCGCCCGCAGCAGGGGTGAAGGGGGCAGGAAACCCACTTCGCATCCAAGCGGGGGGTCCTCACCTCTGAGAGCTCACCAGCCTCCACTTCCTCCTCACACAGCCCAATCCGCGTGTGTGTGCGCGTATGTGTGTGTAAAACAGACACCAGTCTTGCTTTCTGAAATAAGTATATGCTCACATGCGCACACGCGCGCACATACACACGCACACTCACATTGGTGACGGGAGAGCAGGAGCTCTGGGGGTGGCTGGTAGGAATGGGGATGGAGGTGCGTATCAGCGTCCTCCTCCCCACACCTTAGCGCACACCCCCCCCCCCAGGTGCCCCTGCCTGTGGCCTTGCAGGAAACCATGGGCTCTACTCCCCCTCCCATGGTCCCTCCTTCTCCTGCAGTCGCCCTGAGCAAGGCAGCGCTGGCCGTCCTCAAAGCTAAACTATCCGTGTGTGTGTGTGTGTGTGTGTGTGTGTGTGTGTGTGTGTGTCCCTGTCTGTCTGTCTGGATGGATGGATGGATGGATGGATGGATGGACGGACTCAGGAGCTCTTTCTGGTGGAGTCAGTGAGGCCAGCACACAAGAACCCGGCCTGGCACACAGCCCACGGCCACCGTCGGTCCCCCCGCTTCCGCTGTGCTCTCCCGAGCGCTTCCTCCCGGCGGCTCAGCCCGTGTCGCTGGCGGGAGGAACCGCACCGGGACAGAGCCAGCTCCAGGCTGTCTAGAGGGAACCAAAGTCACGCGGGGAACAAGCATTTGACCAGTGAACACATCTTGAGGCAGTTGGAGGCCAATTAATCACCAGCAATCCCCGTGCCGCGGGAGTGGACGGAGCCTTCTGCCGCGCCAGACACTCCCCCCCATCTTCATAGACTCCATCTTCCCTGCATTCAACAAGCCTGGCAATGAGCAGCGGAGGGACTGTCCTGCCGACAGGTCACCCTCTCTGCTCTTACTGTGGCTCTCTTCAGGATCTAGAAGCATCTATCCGCCCCTGAAGTAGCTGGACGAGGGCTTCTCCTCATGCCACCAAGGCTAGGAGGTTGGTCACTGCCCTAGCTAAGCTTTGTCATCTTGTAGAGAAACAACTTCTTACAGGGAGACTCTTCGCCTTCGGGCACAGTGACTTTGAAGCCACAATCAACCCCCCACCCCACTGTGCAATGTGGGTGTCAGGGAAGGTCACAGGCGTGACCGTGGGACTTACTGGCTCAGCGTGCACCAGGAAGGGGACAGCCGGGGGCCTCTGCCGTGACTCCACTGGGCTCACAGAGGGCCAGGGGGGCTCTGTGAGGGCGCCAGCCTCACCCGGAACCCACCACGCCCAGAGCCACCACCTCGCTGCGCCCCAGCCGCCTGGCCCTGCTCCCGGGCGCTGACCGTGGTGACCAAGGCCAGGGCGGCAGCGCGGGCCACCGACTTCAAGCGGCGCACTGAGTTTTGTTTGATCTTTGATTCTGAGTCTGTAGGCAATGTCCCCAACCTGGTGGCTTTCTCGTCTCTGTCACTTCTTGACTTCCCTGAGGGGTCTGTACCCTGAGCCAGGCCCCTGAGGGGAAATCCCACACGAGTCCCTACTGTGCCATCGCACGCCAGCTCCTCGCCCTCTCTGTGCTCGCCTTACCGACAGCACAAGGGTCAGCCAGGCCCGTGGCACGCTGCAGTGCGCATTCAATGAGCCGCCTCTTTCCGACTCGGCTGCCCCAGCCCCCTACCGCGCCGCCCGCGTCTCCAGAGCAGCCCTGCCCAGCAGGCGTGGCGGGGGGACTCGGCCTGGAAAGAGCTCACCATCTATTGGGCTGCAATCCAGCGAACTAAGGAGTGGACCTTGAACCAGAGAGTATTCTGTGGCACCGACGGGGCGGAGGCAGGCGAGGGAGCAGGCAGAGTCCTTCCAGGAAAGAGGTGGATGAGAGTGGCGAAGTCTCCAGAAGACGAGCACGCGCAGGATGCAGAGGTGGAAGGGGGCCAGCCCATCAGAGATCTGGGGATCGAGAACGAAGGTGCGGCACCCAGAGGAGAAAGCGTGGGCGCCACCGAGCTGACCGGCAAGGCCCCCGGCTCAGGCGGGAGACGCGAGCCAGCGAGTCGCCAAGGAGGAGGTCAGCCGCGTCCTGAGCACCGAGCACAGGGCAGGGACGCCTGCTCCCACCCGCTGTGACCCCCCTCCCAGGTAAGCCGGCTGAGAGGGACGGCCACAGGAGGCCACCCCCCCCCACAGGCTGCCCACGGCCCACCCGGGACTGGACGCACAAAGATCTGCAGAAGATGAATCCGGACGTGGTGGCAGATTGTACTCAGCGGTGTGGGCCGTCCCCAGGCCTGGCACACCCATTCCTTCCGGAGAAGAAGCCACACAGGTGGACGTGCTCCGGCTGCGTCCAGCCAGGGACATCAAAGCTAAATGCAAACTGCCACGCGGGGGCCACCAACCTAACGGGCCTTGTGGACGGAACGGGGCGCCTCCAATGCCCAGGCACCGCCAGCTGTTTTGCCTCCGGTGGGAAGTGTGTATTGCTGACTTTCTGCTTTTCTCCTCGCCGCAAGAGGTTTTCAAGTGTGTGAAGGGTAAGGCATATCCAATAAAACTTTTGAAGGCGGAAGATCACCCCGAAGCCGCTTTCTTCTGAGACAGGCGGGCTGAGCGGCTTGGATCTCCCGCGCCGCTTCGGTGGCGGCTCCTGCAGCCTGGCTGTCAGGGGCAGGTCAAAGACGGACAACGGGGGGCGGACTTCAAGGACCAGCGCACAATTCCCCTCCTGACAGAAATAGCTTCTTTCATGGGGGAACTGGAGAATCCGAGCGTCGGGGAGCGTACCGTCTCCGTGGGGGCCCCCACAAAGCCAGAACTCACACACGCACACACACACACACACACACACACAGAGGCACTTTCTTATCAGAGCCACAGACCTTCAGAAGCACCTTTGCACGGGCCCGTCACCCCCTCAACCCCTCAACTCTGATCCCTGAGCCCCCACAATCAAAGGAACACTCCTTACCTTCCGTGTGCTGAGCACCCCCTCCCCTCCGCTGTCAGGATGCTGGCGACAGTGCCAGGGACGTGGGAGGGGCTTCCTGTGTGACCCCACCTGGGGCCGCAGGGGAGTGCCCTTCCCCCACCTCCCACCACCCCTGCCACCATCCCCCGGGGCATCTCTGCGTGAAGCAGAGGCTGGGATATGACCCCTTCCCTCGGACCCTGACCCCACGCCACCGTCGTGAGCTTCCAATGTCCAAGAAGCCACGGTGGAACAGGAAGCTCCCGTGGGGAGCCGGACAGACGGCAGCGGCTCTCCAGCGCCTTGTCTTCGTGGCGGTGGGTAACCCCCCGCCTCACACGCGCCTTCGCCTCCGTGAGTGCAGTGCTAGGGGTGCGCTCCGTCCTCCGAGGAGTTCCACAGTGGAAGCGTGGACATCCGAGCGGCAGCTGGGGACACAACCGGTCCAAGAGGAGAGAAGGAAGCGCAGGGCCGCAGCCCCTCCGAGGAGCCCGCGCCCTTCCCCGGGCCGGCTGTGCGCGCGGACGGACCCCGCGAGCAGCCCTCCTGTCCCTGGGCTCCCGGTCGGCACGGTCACCTCCCTCCTTCTCCTCTTCCCCCTTTCGCCATCTCAGCTGACACACCAGGCACTCCCCGATCGAGGCCTCGAGATTGGCCGCCCCTGCCATGCCTCTTGCCTGCCCCCCGCCAGTAACGCCCCCCCAGTACACACATCCCACCAGATCCTGGGGCCACGCTCCACCAGCACGAGTCCCAGGCCCACGCCTCACCGTCACGCAGCGCGATGCCTTTCGACGCACGTTAAGCATCTTTCCTCGGGGCGCTCACGCGCGGCTGATCCCTCCACCTGAAGGAAGGAGCCGGCACCCGCAAACACAGCCCGGGCACCAGGAGAGAGATGGCACAACAGGGAGGCTTCAGGGACCCCCTCAAGTGCTTCCCCCTCTCGTGCGGCCATTGGTTCCCCTCCACCGTCAGTCTGTGAGGACGTGGCTTCGAACCGTGTTCTCCAGGCCCCTGGCTGGGTCAGAGCAGGCAGTCACTGTGATCATCCAACGCATGCACCCACAACCCTCTGCGTCTCTCTTCGGTCCTGCCCCCTCCCTCATCCACCATCTTGGGGGCTTCATCCCCCTGAAGCCTCCCGCGTGTGGTTCGCTGACTCTCCAGCACCCCCTGCTTGGCGGAAATGGGGTCACAGCCTCCAGTGCCCCCACGCACTGGTGAGCAGAGATGGAGAGCCGCACCCCCAGGCCGCCCGTGGCTTCCATGACACCTGTCCCCCACCTCACCGACGGGCCCACCCACCCTACCCACAATGCTGCTGGAAGCCCCCGCTTCCTGCGTGCTTACGGGCGGGCTTTCCACTCCCGCAGCCAGGGTCTCTTCCGTGGCTCTCACCTGGGACCCAGTGGCTCCAAGTTGGGCGCCCCTTCTCCGCACGTCTCCCATCTCTGCGGATGTCAAGCGAGGCGAGGCAGAAATGGCTGAGTCCCGTGCGTGCTCTTAAGATAGAGGATCTCCGCTTCGGGGGAGTACGCCATGAGCTTTCCCGGAGGGAAGGGCATTTCTCGAGAATCTTTGCAAAGCCAGAAAGGAGGAGGGGAGTTACTCCAAGGGGAAAAGGACCAGGGCCCAGAGTAGCAGGGAGAACCAGCTGACCACTGCAGAGTGGACAAACCCCACCATGGCTTGGGCAGAAGGCAGGCCACGTGACAGCTTTGCACATCCGCAGCAGAGCCTTTGCTGATGGGTGAGGGGTCACTGGAGCATTTAGAGTCATTATTCCAATGGGCCTGAGAATTCATCTCCAGCACCAGAATTGCTGTAGACACTGCATACGTATAATTGGATCAACGATCCCATACTTAATTAGATCTGAAATTCCTCACTTTCTTTTCCCCCTAGAATGAAAGTCTATTTTTAGTCTTAAACGCAATGGCCCCTTTCATGCAACTTGAAGGTTTCTCTTGAAATGCTTTGGGAAGACGTGCTGACAATTTCGTCGTCTGATCATCCAACTCTCTGAGACACTGCCCTCGAGTGGTGAAAACCACCCACGCGCACAGGCTGGGCCTGGCATCTGGATGCCATGAGGAATGGAACCACGGCCCGGGACACACAGCTTCCAGCCGCCCACCCGTCCAAAGAACCCTGGCACCCCAGCAGCTCTGACTCAGCGCCGCAAGACAAAGCCACCGCTGGGTTGGTGATCTTGCACAGACGGGCGAAGGACGGCAGAATGTGAGCTTGGCTGCCTCAAGTGGGCCTTTCAACCCCTGTACGCCAGCGACTGGCCACGGGGTTGTATATCTATAGAACCTACAACCAACTAGTGGCTCAGAGTATTTTTTCCAAAGCACTACAAGGTCTGATAAAAGCTCCTGAGAGGGGCCGACATGGCATTATTCAACACATCACAAACAGTCAAATTAAGGACATTTCTCAGAATCTCAAGTGACGCTGCACCTGTGTGGCTGCAGACATCTGCAGTCCACACACCCGCAACCTGAGGTCAGTCCAGCTCACACTCCGCACAGGTCAGCGGAAGAACATCCATGAGCAAGGAAGAATGGCACTCAAGCACGCAGCCACAGAGAAGGAGGAGGGCCTGAGCGCTCCACGTTCTCAGCCCCGTCACTGTAGGAGGACACAAGGACAGAGCCCCATTGTGCTCAAGAGCAAGCCCCCCACCCATCCATCCATGCGTGCAGCCGTCTGTCCCCTGGCTGCAGCTGGGGTGCCTGTGCGGCGGCTCCCTGTGGGCCCCGGCAGCTCTCCAATGGCCACCAGGAGGGCCTCCTCTTCTCTGCCATCACTGGGCCATGGTGCCACGGCAGGCACCGTGAGGAATGCTTGTCACTTGATCTCAGCAGCACTAGGACCACAGCACCTCCAGAGCTCGGTGTATGTGTGTAGGTGGGGGTGGGGGGGGCAACATGATGCCCTAGTGTCACATGATGACTGATGAACCCTGGAAGCCATGTTCCATAAGATGGGGAGACTACCCTGCCCTCATGGCAGCCTGAGTACCAAGAAATCCCTCCCTTGAGCAGACTTCTCACTCTTCCTCCCTCTCGCATGTCAGTCATCCTTTAGTGTTTGGTGAAAGGAATCGACCTCAACTCCAAACGCCAGAGCAAGTGCTTGAAAGACAGCTGACAGACGCGTGGCAGACACCCCGGCCTCCGAAGACAGCAATCAAATGCCTGTGCCTGCCCACCCTGCGGCCTGCTATAATCCCGGCTGGAAGCAGCTTGGTCTCCGTCCAGGGAAATTTCCATTTCCTGAGTCTTGGGTCTGCTTCTTACATGCTACACTCCCTCTACCTGGGCCAAAGCTGGACGTGTCAAAGCCAGCTCCAAAGACTCTTAGATCATGTGCAAAGTTAAAGGGAAGATCATTACATCACCCAGGCAGGGTAATTGCTCAGCATCAGTGGAGACGACCCAGGAACAAAGAGAAATGCAGCCAGCTCCTGCACAGAGCCCTACAACGAGTCTTCAGTATCAAAACAATGGCGGTGTCCTGCATGAACGCCATGACACCCAACTGCTCAGGGCAAGGGCTGAGACCCAGCTGACCCAGCACCGCTAATCTTGTGCTCGGCCCACTAGGCACGGTGGGGTTCTGGTAGCCACTCCCCACGCCCTCTGGCAGCATGGGGGACCCACCCCACATGCTCACCATGGAAGTTGGTCTTCTGTCATTTCTGCCCTCTAAACTGAATTGGACCTTCATGTACCACTTCAATCAGTATTTTAACGTGTGGTTTGCTGGAAGTACTGGAGCTTGAACTCAGGACCTCACACTTGGTAGGCAGGAGCTCCACTACTTCCGGCACAACCACAGCTCTCTTTATTGGCAGGATCTTCTGGTTTTGCCTAGGGCTAACCTCAGTCTATAATCCTCTTGTGCATGCCACCATGCCCAGCTTTTGGTTGGCCCGGTGGCCACAGTGCCTGGCCATGGCTGCAATTCCTATCCTTTGCCTTCTGTGCAGTGAGAACTTCACAGACGCCCATGCATGTAAGTAGCAGTGGGGGAGTACAGACGGCAGGAAGTGACCTTGTTCTTTCAGGGCCAGCACAAGGTCTTGGGCCTTAGGGACAGGCAGATGTGAGTTTACTTTGTCTAGGAACAACACAGCCTCTTTCTTTCCGTGGAAGAGGGTGGCTGTCACACACACACAACACATGGGGTGGGTGAGATTACGTGAGATGCTATGCCATGTGCTGAGACAAAGCTAACATGTATCGCCCGACCAAAATCAAAAGACACAGACCTTGAAATGAATATTTGAGGGTGAATTGGGGAGCTGTGAGGAGAAGCAGCGTGGTGCACCCTGCCTGCCGCACGCCAGGTAGAGCGCAGGTAGAGGGCACTGTTCACACCACTGCTGCCCCTGCTGCTCACACCACTGCTCCCACCACTGTTCACACCACTGCTGCCACCGCTGCTCGCACCACTCTTCACACCACTCTTCACACCACTCTTCACACCACTGTTCACACCACTGCTCACACCACTGTTCACACCACTGCTCCCACGACTCTTCACACCACTGCTCCTACCCTGTTCCCACCACTGTTCACACCACTGTTCCCACCACTGTTCCCACCACTGTTCCCACCACTGTTTACACCACTGCTCACACCACTGTTCACACCACTGCTCACACCACTGCTCACACCACTGCTCCCACCACTGTTCACACCACTGCACCTACCCTGTTCCCACCACTGTTCCCACCACTGTTCCCACTGCTGTTCCCAACACGGACCTCACTGGCCTCCATGTGAGAGGGAATAGAAGAAGCCATTGCTGGAAAATGACCAGAGAGAAAACCAACACCAGATTTGCTTTCTGTCTGTCTGTCTGTCTGTCTGGAGGGAGGGAGGGAGGGAGGGAGGGGCTAAGGTGCTAGGGCTGCATTTTCTACTTTATCCCGTAGATTTGTGTGATACTGGTACCTCCAAGAGGTCCATTCACGCGCCCAGGTAGGGAACATCTGTAACAGCAGACAGGCCAGCATCGGGGTGGCCCTGCGGCGTGGAAGGAAGCGGGCAGCAGCATTGGGGTGGAGCTGGCGTCTGGGCTGTGGACCGGCCTGTGGGCAGAGGGGGAAAGGGAGCCCGGCGTCCATGACTCTCCACGTCTTCATCTTGTCTCCTTGGGAGAGGAAAGAAGGGACTTCTGAGGCCACGTGGAGCTCGCGTGACCCAGGAAGCTGGTGAGCGCGTGAGACGTGTTCTGCTGCTGGTTGTGGCCCCGTGACTGTGCCAGAGGCTCGCGCCGTCTTTGTTCTGCCGCTTGGCCTCACATTCCCTGTGTACCATTTGACTGTAGCCAGACGGGATCTGAGGCGGGACAAGGGAGTGGCCGGCTCTCTCGTGGAGAAGCGGGGGACACAGCCACCTCACTCAGGAGAACAGCGGGACTTTCCCAGCTGCTCTCTTCATGATCTGTAAGGACAGTTGGGGAAGCAGCGGGGGGGGGGGGGGGGGTCCTGCCTCAGCACATGTGGGTTCCACCCAGGAAAGAAGGAGAGCCCCTTTCCCTCTGCCTGCCCCTTGCCCTTGCCTGTTGTGACGGCTAAGGAGCTCCGGCTCACCCTGGATGAGCAAGGTCCATTTCCTTCACCCCGCCGCCCGAACCGCTCGCTCCCAAACCAGCAGCAGGCGTCTCGGAGACTAGACCGACTTCATTATGATTCAAGAACAAAAGCTATGAATTTCAAACCTTTGCTTCTCCAATAACTTCACTCAGCCAATAAGCATCACGTAAAATTGATTCCTAATAAGGAAATGAATAAATACTACTTAATGGCTTTGGTAAGCGAATAGACGTGGAGGAATTATGGCCTAATAAAACCACGTCTCTGCCTTCCCCTCGGTAATCACGGTGGCAGAGAACGCCGCCTGGCCTGGAGTCTCGGGGCTGCATGCACCCCAGCTCAGGTTATGGTCCACTCAGCCCCCCCCACGCACTGGGCACCCCTAGAGGCCACCATTACAGGGCCTGCAGTGTGGGGGGGGGGGCTCACGCCCCGCGGGGCGCTGACACTGACACCACTGCTGCAGTCTTGAGGGCTGAGGCCTGACCCGGCGGCGAAGGGCAGCGGAACTGTTCTCCTTACCCCATTCTTTGCTTCTCTCCTGCCGCCCCAGCTCTGCCCTTCAGGACAAACATGATTTCATCCTTCTTTGCATTCTCGCTATGGCTACCGAGAGGCATTCCGTCCATAAATCCTTATGGCATTGCATTGGCGCTAGATTTTTAACCAACTCTAGAGACGCTTGTTTTAAACCATATATCATTGTTTTTTCTCCCAAGAGACTCACCCACTCTCAAATGGCTTGACAGGTACCACCGTCATTTCGGGTAAGTTCTTCTGTAGAAAATCACCAAAGACATCCTACCAGAAGAGTGAGCCCCCATCTTCGGGGTCACTTGACATTCGGCGAGAACATTTTGGTTTCCACACGATGGAACTCATAAAGAAAGCTGATGGGTGATGGTGACTCGTGCTGAGCATGGAGAATCAGCAGCTACGGGCCTCTCGGCGTTCAGACGCAGAAGGAGATCCAGGAGTCCCCAAAACCAAGGTGCTGAGAACGGATAAACTGGGAAGAGGAAGGAGAAGGAGAGGGAATTCCCTTGTTTGTGGAGACAATGCCTAAAGCACGAATTCAAGCTTGTCAGCAGGGGAGGAGGAGGGGTATGCATGGGATAAAGACCTCCAGCCCAGCCCAGCGACCAGGGAGGGCTCTGAACCTCAGCAGCAATCCCAGAAGCAATGACGTCACCCATGGGAAGGCAACCCTGCACCTCCGCCTTCTGGGGACAGGTATTTCATTTTCCATGTAAGGCCCCAGCATTTCCCCTAGACTTTTCCATGGAACAAGAGCTGTTTATTAGTGGGATTTCTCAGATAAGGTTTACAATGTTCAGAAGGTCAAGGTGTCCACTTTGTGCCTCAAACATACATGGTCAGTTCCTTCACAACCTGGGCTTTCAGCAGGCACCTGGACATCAATGATCTAACAGTTACAGCATGCCATTTGCTTTATTGTCGACATCTGTTGATTAGGAAGGACCCCCACCATGCCTGGCTGAGGAAAAGGGGGTTGTAGTCTAACACAGGGCTGTGCTGGAAAGTCCCGTGCTTTGTTTGAGAAGCTACAAGAAGCTGTGAAGGCACAGTTTTGAACCGTTTCCAAGTCCCGAGCTCAGAGTTAAAGCGCACCATAGACAGAGCAGCATGAAGCGCTGGCTTCGTAAGTTAGGAAAGGTAAGTGTGCCGTATTTTACCTATAGTCTGCCCTAGTCCACTGACGTTTGTTTCATAGTTCCACACATACACTCATGGGAAAGCCTTTTTTTTTTTTAACTGAGATTCAGGCAAGGTAGAGATATTTGTTTTAATTCTGCAGGAAATTCAGTGGAAGGGGTATTTGGGTTGTCTGGGGTTTCAAATTCCATTGTAGTATAACTTGTTTTCTAATAGGAATAAATTCAGCTACATTGAGATATTACACGAGTTCCAAAGGAAGCAGCTAAGCTTCTATAAAAGTAAAAAATTTTGAAAGAACAGATCCTGTGATGTCTTATTGAGTGTATTTCAATACAGTGCACATCTTTGGCACTAAATGTAGGCCCACAGTCTTTCAGAGACTAGGCCTGCATTTCCTTGGTGTGACCTGGTGTTAGGAAAACTGTGAATCTGCAGTTTCACGCCCCTGAAATCTGATCGTGCCATCAGGAGACCTCAGGAGGGCAGGTGCCCGGGGATGGGCCCAAGCCACAGAACAAATGCTGCCATGTGAACAGCACCCAAGGGCAGCCCGTGGTGCCCGCCATATCTGCCAAGGTCAGTTCTAAGCAGAGGCCATAAACACCCAGAATGCGAGCAGACAAGGGCAGGGAACAGAAGCCCCGAGAGGCCGTGGTGCAGGTTTTAAGGGGGCGACTCCTCCGGCGCTTCCTCCCTCCTGGACATTATCGGGCTCCACTCCCTGATCCGTCACTCGGCAAGGGTGTCCAGCTGGTCCCCGCCACCCATGCATCTTCCTTCCTTGGAGTTTCCACGGTGCTCCCTCTCCGCAGAGCAACTGGGTCCCCAGACACACAGCTGCCTACCGCGCTGCAGCCGGCAACAGGAGCAGCGGGAAAGCTGGGCCTCTCCTCCTTTTATAAATTTCTAGGTAAGGAGTGAGTTCTAGAGAAGTCGTAACCAAGAAGAAGTACAGTGGTAAATGGCATCTTCACTTGGCCAATGACCACGAAGAAGCATTCATTTATACAGAACATCATGCTCGTCAGCACTCTGTGGAAATGACCCAACGAAACCATTTGGGTAAATAAACACGTTAGTGTATTCCAGACCCTACAGAATCTCAGGGGTCTGAATCTGGTCGTCTTCTCCAACTGCAAGGCATAGATGTAAACTATGCTGAAACGCTAGAACTATTCTGGAATTCGCTGTGTCACTGCCCAGATTTCATTGACAATCATTTCTTCAACTTGTCTACCTGTCACAGTTAACCAATCTACGTGAGTGATTAAGAGCATGGGCTTAGAAACCACGCAGATCGGGGCCTGTTCTTCTGTGATTGAGTCACTGCGCGCGGACTGCGGGCCCCACCTGCCCCTACGCTACCACCCACCGTGGCTGGGGCATCTCTTGGACCAGGCATCCAGCGGGTTGTGACAAGCATGCAAGAAAGAGATGGGGGGGGGTGCTTGCGTGGCACAGGTCCACACTCAGCGAGTGACAGCTGTGGCCGCAGTGTTTCTAATGTGCACTTCATAAAGAGCACACATTCTGCATTCCTGCTGGCCCACACGTGACCCGCCGCCTCCTTCCCCAGCCCTGCACGCCAGCGGCTAGAACCAAATGATCCAGCATCTTCCCCAGTCCAGGCCACAGGACAGACCGGACAGTTTTACCTCTGCGGCCTGGGATGTGTGTTCCACACGTTCGTGGACGCGCACGTGGCCTCCCCGTGCCATCCCTGGGGAGGGAGAGGGCAAAGGGAGGAATGTCCGCGGTGGCCAGAGTCGTTGCTTCCATGACCCCAGTGGATGACGATGGGAATCCCAGACGCAGCGAGCGTGATCGTCGGATCACCAGGAGGGGAAGCGAGGCCACGAAAGAGCAGCGCAAAATAATTTCATCTTCCCCTCTTAACCCGGCGTACACGCAGGAAGATGGAACCTTATAGGCTAAGTGAATTGGCTACAGTGTTGTTGAAAGCGCTGACAGGAAGCTGGAAGCCTGTGCGGGCTGGGCTGTGCGTCTCTCGGCCCGCGCTCCTCTGTGCAGCGTTACACTCCACACAGCAAGCCCGCCGACAGGGAGAGCCACGTGGGCTGGGCTGAAGGTCGGCAGAGGACCTGGGGGCCATCTGCCCAGCCCCCGGGCTATGCCAGACCTTATTCACGCCAGAATCGCCATCAGCCGCCATTCGCGTTTACTGTCCCTGGGGGCAAGCCCGGTCTCACCCACGGTACCAAATACTTGCTTCCTCCGCAAATCCTTAGCAGGTGATACTCTTCGCCCTCATCACGGATGAGCCGAGTGGACAGGGACACGCCGTCTCCCTTGCACAGCTGGGCTGGGCACTGGCAGACAGGCATGGAACTTGCTCTGCGATGACCGTGCTAAGCAAGTACTAGAGCATCTCCCTTGCATCCCGGCGGAGCTCGCTGATGAACCCGTGCTCTGCGTCCCCTGGGTGTGCGCGTGGGAATGGCCCCTGTCCTCTGAGGGGCCTCAGGCCAGCCCGCTCCTGGGAACGGTGCCCTCCTGGGCCTCTCCCCACAGCCCAGGCCTCTCCCCACAGCCCAGGCCTCTCCCCCACAGCCCAGACCTCTCCCCCCCCAGCCCAGGCCTCTCCTCCCCAGCCCAGGCCTCTCCCCCACAGCCCAGGCCTCCCCTCCCCAGCCCAGGCCTCTCCCCCCCAGCCCAGGCCTCTCCTCCCCAGCCCAGGCCTCTCCCCCACAGCCCAGGCCTCTCCCCCCAGCCCAGGCCTCTCCTCCCCAGCCCAGGCCTCTCCCCCCAGCCCAGGCCTCTCCTCCCCAGCCCAGGACTCTCCCCCGCAGCCCAGGACTCTCCCCCTGAGCCCAGGCCTCTCCTCCCCCTGAGCCCAGGCCTCTCCCCCACAGCCCAGGCCTCTCCTCCCCAGCCCAGGCCTCTCCTCCCAGCCCAGGCCTCTCCTCCCAGCCCAGGCCTCTCCCCCACAGCCCAGGCCTCTCCTCCCAGCCCAGGCCTCTCCCCACCAGCCCAGGCCTCTCCCCCACAGCCCAGGCCTCTCCTCCCC
Source organism: Perognathus longimembris pacificus (assembly GCF_023159225.1). NCBI lineage: Eukaryota > Metazoa > Chordata > Mammalia > Rodentia > Heteromyidae > Perognathus > Perognathus longimembris. The sequence continues at coordinate 57,494,980 of NC_063175.1, forward strand.
AGCCCAGGCCTCTCCTCCCAGCCCAGGCCTCTCCTCCCAGCCCAGGCCTCTCCCCCACAGCCAAGGCCTCTCCTCCCAGCCCAGGCCTCTCCCCACCAGCCCAGGCCTCTCCCCCACAGCCCAGGACTCTCCCCCGCAGCCCAGGCCTCTCCCCCACAGCCCAGACCTCTCCCCCCCAGCCCAGGCCTCTCCTCCCCAGCCCAGGCCTCTCCCCCACAGCCCAGGCCTCCCCTCCCCAGCCCAGGCCTCTCCCCCCAGCCCAGGCCTCTCCTCCCCAGCCCAGGCCTCTCCCCCACAGCCCAGGCCTCTCCCCCCAGCCCAGGCCTCTCCTCCCCAGCCCAGGCCTCTCCCCCCAGCCCAGGCCTCTCCTCCCCAGCCCAGGACTCTCCCCCGCAGCCCAGGACTCTCCCCCTGAGCCCAGGCCTCTCCTCCCCCTAAGCCCAGGCCTCTCCCCCACAGCCCAGGCCTCTCCTCCCCAGCCCAGGCCTCTCCTCCCAGCCCAGGCCTCTCCTCCCCAGCCCAGGCCTCTCCTCCCAGCCCAGGCCTCTCCCCCACAGCCCAGGCCTCTCCTCCCAGCCCAGGCCTCTCCCCACCAGCCCAGGCCTCTCCCCCACAGCCCAGGCCTCTCCTCCCCAGCCCAGGCCTCTCCTCCCAGCCCAGGCCTCTCCTCCCAGCCCAGGCCTCTCCCCCACAGCCCAGGCCTCTCCTCCCAGCCCAGGCCTCTCCCCACCAGCCCAGGCCTCTCCCCCCCAGCCCAGGACTCTCCCCCGCAGCCCAGGACTCTCCTCCCAGCCCAGGCCTCTCCCCCCCAGCCCAGGCCTCTCCCCCCCAGCCCAGGACTCTCCCCCTGAGCCCAGGCCTCTCCTCCCCTGAGCCCAGGCCTCTCCTCCCCAGCCCAGGCCTCTCCTCCCCAGCCCAGGCCTCTCCTCCCCAGCCCAGGCCTCTCCTCCCCAGCCCAGGCCTCTCCCCCACAGCCCAGGCCTCTCCCCCCAGCCCAGGACTCTCCCCACCAGCCCAGGCCTCTCCCCCACAGCCCAGGCCTCTCCTCCCCAGCCCAGGCCTCTCCCCCCCCAGCCCAGGCCTCTCCTCCCCAGCCCAGGGCTCTCCCCCACAGCCCAGGCCTCTCCCCCACAGCCCAGGCCTCTCCTCCCAGCCCAGGCCTCTCCCCCCCAGCCCAGGCCTCTCCCCCATAGCCCAGGCCTCTCCCCCTGAGCCCAGGCCTCTCCTCCCAGCCCAGGCCTCTCCCCCTGAGCCCAGGCCTCTCCCCCCCAGCCCAGGCCTCTCCTCCCCAGCCCAGGCCTCTCCCCCACAGCCCAGGCCTCTCCTCCCAGCCCAGGCCTCTCCCCTTGAGCCTAGGCCTCTCCCCCTGAGCCCAGGCCTCTCCCCCACAGCCCAGGCCTCTCCTCCCCAGCCCAGGCCTCTCCCCCCAAGCCCAGGCCTCTCCTCCCCAGCCCAGGCCTCTCTTCCAGAGCCCCAGGCCTCTTCCCAAGCCCCAGGCCGGCTTGCAGGACCGGCCCAGCCAGCGCTTTCCAGCACTGTCTTCCCAACCCCTTGAGCTCCACAAACAGACCGCCTTGCCCAGTTTCCGTCACCTCCAGGACTGGCTACACACACATCCTTCCGAAGGAGGCGGCCAGCCCTGGGACGCTGCAGCCAGCCCTGGGACCTGACAGACGCTAACTGCTACCCTGATAGGAGCCATGAGTTCGCTTCCTGGGCAGAGGAGCTCTCTGTAGCTACTAGAATCAGTGTGACTTCAGGTATTTGGGTTTGTACTTAAATCTACAGCCTAACTCCTTTCACATCATGGCTTTTTCCAAAGATCGTGATGAGCGTGTACGAGTTCATGTGTGTGCGTGTGTATATGCACGCGTGGGTGGAGCGTTTGCCTGCGTGCGTGTTCATATGTGTGAACACATGTGCTTGTGTGTAAGACTAGGCATCATCTCCAGGAAAGGAAAGAGAAATGCTAGCCTATGCCAACCCCATATTAAATACACACAGAGCTTTTCCACCCCGCGCAAGGCCTAGCTTAGAATAGAGGGCAAAAACGCGAAGGAACAGATCCGTGACTCAAGTAAGAGTAATGTCCACTCTCCCTCGAAGCTTCTCAACATCTCTGTTTCTCAAATTAGGTTTCTTCCTGGTATTTAATGTGGCTACGACAAGAGAGCCAGCTTCACATTCACGCAGTCACTAGAAATCTTCCAAATTTATTGACATTTCCATTGGAGTTACATTTTTATTAATATTTTTTTCCAAAATTGGTATGACCAAGGAGCCAGTTCCCACAAGATCTATGCGTGTATGTACACCTCCACATTTATATTTCCAGAAATTTATTTAACAAGTATTGACCGTGCAGTGTACCACGAGGCCTACCAGAGATTTAGAGAAGCTCCGGTGGTAGAAATAAGGCGTACCAAGAGGAAGGCCTTTGGAGTCTGTCACCGTCAAGCCATTTATAAACATAACGGAAGCATAAAGCATGGGGGCGGCGGGTGTGTGCGCAGGTGGCGGGCAAGCGCAGAGCCGGGAGAAGCAGGCTCCTGGGCGGGCGCCGCTCCGGACGGAGCTGTGCTCAGGAGCCCAGCGGCCAGGGGGGAGGACAGACCCCGGCTCGCCCCGCGCGGAGCATCGGGACCTGAGCGGGTCCTCCCGAGGATTCGCCTTCAGCGGGGAAACCTGAAGGGCGGGGCACGAGAGCCACAGCCCGGTGACGAGACCCGCACCCATGGCTGGCGGTCGGACGTAGCCGTTCTGAGGAGTCGGGGCCTCCTCCCTCAACCACCAGGGAGCGCCCCGTGACCGCGCCGGGCCGCGGCTCGCGCAGGAGGCCAGGCCGGAGCGGCCTCCCGCAAGGCGGTGCAGCCCCGGTGCTCCCCGCGCCCCCGGGACCGGCGCAGCACCTGCCGGGGGTCTCGACCTGACACCGATCCTCGTCCCAGGGTCTTGGTCTGCTCTGTAATGTTCTGGAGGGATAAGGGGGCAGAGCAGAGCCCAGGATGGACAAGAGGCTGCGAGGACGGCGACAGCCAAGCCCAAGGCCGCACGGTGAGCACCCGGCGTCTCCGTGGCAACCCTGGACCCGCAGCCGAGGCCAGCGGCCCTCCAACTCCCACTCCAAGGCTCCTTCTGTGTTTCCCACACGCACACCGGCCGTGCGGGGAGACCCCCACGTGTACACACCCCAAGCGTTCATGCGGAGTATTTCTAGTCACGCCTACGGTTCGCTCTGATCGGGTTTCCGATCCTCAAACACTGTGAGAGGCTGACGGAGAGCCCAGTGGACCTCCTTCTCGAAACCTCTCCCTCCCCAGCCCGGGCCACCTGCAGAGAGCTCCCAGCCCTGTCCTGCTCAGACCGACGTCGCCACCCTGGCACCCTGCACGCACAGACAGACGTCGCATCCCTGGTTCCGTGCACACACGCGCCCCATCGAGGGCAGGAGCGGAAACGACCGTCCCGGTTCCCCCACGCACAGACGTGCCATCTTTCATGGAGCGCTTGGGACTTCTGGAGCATCCGTGATGATGTTTTACTCACTGTTTAATTCATTTGAGTTATTTCTTTTTCTCTTGGTTGGCCTAGCTAAAGGTTTATTGGCTGTCTATCTTTTCAAAAGCAATTCTGAGTTTCAGTGATTTTTTTTTTTTAACAAACTTTCTAGCCTTCATTTTATTTGTGTCTGCTGCAATCTTTATGGCCTGCAGTCTGCTAACTTTGCATTTCGTTTCTTCTGGTTCTTTTGATCTGAAAGGTGAAGTTTTTATTTAAGGACTTTCCTTTTCTTACCACAAGCATTTACTGGTATAAAATTCCTACTTAGAGCTGCTATTGTTGCACCTTGTAAGTTCTGTTTATTATATCTCTATTGTCACTTGGCCCAACAGAACTTTTCACTTCCCTTCTCATTTCTTATCTGACCTATTGGAAGCACATTGCTTCATTTCCACACATACCGCATTTTCCAGGGGTTTTTTTTCCCCCTGAAACTGACTTTTACTTTCATAACATTAGTTCAGAAAGGATTCTCTTTGTTATGCTCCTGGGGTTTGAACCCAGAGCCTCGCTCTTTCTAGGTAGCACTCTCTAATTAAGCCAACCACTAGCCCTCTGTGCTTTAGTCATTGTCCATAGAAGGTCTTGAATTTATGTCCAGGACTAGCTTCAGAGGATGGTCCTTCTAATCTCTGTATCCTAGGTAGCTGGGATTATTATAGGCCCGACAAAAATGCTTGTTTGTATGCTGTAGATCTCCGTTAATTTGTTCTGCGGCAAGCGCACACTCTATCGTGGAGAACAGTCCATGCACACTTTACAAAAGACATTATATCCGGCTCCTTCCTGCACTGGCTGCTGTAAGACAATCACTTACAGCCTCATGCATGTTGCCTCGTATGCACCAGTTCTCCTTCCCTTACAACTTTCAAACTTCTCCGTCTTTGACCTTTAACAATTTGATTACGGTCAGTCTCAGGATAATCTTCAGATTAACCTCGCTTGGGATTCTTAAAGCATCATGAACTGGGATGTCTATCTGCTTTCTATTATGTGGGACGCTCGCTCTGCCCCTCTCTGGACTCAGATACTGTTTCATTGGGATTTCATGTTGTCACCGGCACTGTTGACCAAATGACCGGGAAGCAGCCCCCCTGAACCAAGCCTGAGGCCGTGGCTGGGCTCCCTGTGGACTCCTGTTCCCCTAGAGACCCTGCAGGACCTGCGCAGGTCGGTGCCCCAAGGCCGGGCCCCGGCAGGAGGGGACCCCAGGAGGCCGTGCCCCGGGAGGCCAGCCAGGTAGCTCTGACCTAACTGTGGACCCTGAAATGTACAGGGAGTCTGGCTCAGCCATGCTACAGTGAACACCGTAGCATGATGTGACATTTTTCTTGAATCTCCATGTCCAGATACAAGGAGACCAGCCAGCAGCTTCTGACACGGGGGGTTAGAACACGAAGTGCCCTCCGTCGAGCAATCCTAAAGTCTCTGGAAATCTCTGAAAGGGAACTCCTAATGAATTGAACATGTACACGTCAGAGTTTTGCCTGTGCCGCCCATGGAGCCAGCATGGAAATTTTCCTTAAAATTTCCTAAAATAACCAAGCTGGCAGGCAAGGTCCCAGAACCCAAGGCGCGCCTGCCCGCAGGCCCCGCTAACATGCTGTTTCTTCCGGCCCTTTGCCGCCGCAGAGGCCGGGGCCCACGTGGAACTTCCTGCCTTCACCCGGGGCTTCCGGGGTGTTCTGAGTGGGATGCACACATTGCAACTCCTTATCTAGGAAATGACTTGACTCGCCCGAAGCCTACTTTCAGGAAAAAAAAAAAAAAAGGAAAATTTAAGAAACAGACAGGGAACAGGATGCCAAGTGCGGAGAAAGTAGAGAACAAATGAGTGCTCGCACCTGCTGGGTACCCCAGAACCTGCCCCCCCCCCCAACACACACACACACAGACTCTGAATCCACATAGCCTGCGAGCTCCAGTCACCGTGTCAGCGCCCCGACCGCGCCAGTGTGGAACGTGACCTTCTGCTCCCCCATCGTGTCTTACATCGGGCTACTTGGCAGAGCTGTCAGTCTTCTGACGCCGTGAGAATTATAACCGCCAGCACGTGTCCTCCGTATGGGGCTCCAGACCTGGCACGCGTTTATTTCCTACAATGTGCACTTGCGCCCTACAGCATTCCGCAGGCTGGACTTGTGGGACTTGTTGTGTGCCGGGCAATGGCTTCCCGAAGTCTAAATGCTCCTTAATTCTGATCCCAGGAAGCACAGAAATGCGGAGAGAACTACGTTTAGATATGATCGAGCGAATCTGGGTTTGTATGTTTGCGTCTGCATCCTTTCAAATTAAAAAAGTATGGCTAAGGGTTTGTTCTGCCCAAGCTTTGAAACGCATTCAGAAACAGAAAGAAGGATGGGTGTTAAGGAGATGAGAGAGAGAGAGAGAGAGAGAGAAGACGGGGAAGACGGGGAGAGGTGGGAACGTGTGCTTGTAAAGTGAGGGAGGAAAGCAAGAGGACACTTGCTCTCCTGCCATGTGTTCTGGCCTCCTGTGTTCAACACCACCACAAGAGGTTCTCACACATCAAACGGAGGGACACAAAGCTCTCCAATTCAAGACACTCTCCAGGCAAAACTAGGGCACTTCCAGTTTAGCAAGTGACTTTCCAGTCCGTCCTTTTTCCTGGGGTCACCTCTGCGTCGTGACTTGAACCCTGGGCCATGTTACCGGGGGCAGAAGGCATGTGTCTCCAAGGCCGTCCCCACACACCGGTGCGTTTCTCTGCCGGACACTGTGCCTGTCTGTAGTCCTGGCCGCTTTCTCTCTCTCTCTCGCCAATACTGCTGTTAACAGTATTCTGATGCTGAGGCGTTCCGTGATCCTAGTTACAGCTAAGGTCTTATTTGATCTAACTTCAGGAAGGGACTTCCGGAAGAATTAACTGCCGGAGTTACGAGGCAGGAGCAGCGACCGTGACGCGCTCAGGTGGAACCTGTGCCAGCCGGCGCTGGCTGTGGGCTCCCCCGTGGGCATCGTCATGCCGACCCGTGCCCTGCCCCATGAGGGTCGGCGAAAGAGAAGGCGTGACCCCCGCGTATACTCGATGGCAGGAGGATTACACGCACCCCTGAGCACGCGTGAGCGTTTCTGAGCCCCTCTGTCCCGACGGCATCCGTGTCCCCGGGGGGTAGGCCAGCCAGCGCGGCTGACGCCAGCACGCCGAGCCCCGGGCGGGTCTCTGGCTTCACTGGCTCCTCGGCTCAGCCACGCGCCATGCGGTCTGGAGTGGTGACCTCCACGCTCTCCTGGTGCTGCCGCAGACTTTGCCACCCCCCCCCCCCCCACCGACCCGGGAGCAGCGGCTCGAGGTCCTTCACGTGTCCAGCCTTGCGCAGCCTGTGCCACCGTGTGGAATGCCCAGGTCCACGGCACTGACGGGCAACCCCGCCGCCTCGCCTTCCTCTCCACCCACCCAGCCACGTAGCCCTCTGGACGTTCTCTTCTCTTTCCTTCTCTCACTCCCTGCCAGGTCTGAGGCTCTCGCCCCCCCAGGACACCGTACAGGGTGACAAAGGGGGAGGGGGGGACCTGCTGACCCAGTCACCAAGCCTGGGAGCCCCGCGTCCCCACAGGCTGAAGACTCAGCTCCTGCCTGCAAGCACCACAAAAACCTAGCACCCTGCTGTTCCTCATGGATGCGCACAAAACCTTACCCACAGCAGAATAGAAGGTTTGTACTTGTTGTGTCTTCAAGCACCCATGGAAGAATGGCCAGAAAAATGAAAGCTCGTAGCTTGATAAGCGGGGCCATAAAATAAATCTTAATAAATGGAGTCATAAAAGTATCTCTCCTGAATATATAGACTCATTTGTGACTTAAACAAGGACAACAATGGAACTTCCTTCATCCTCACTGGGTGCCATACTGAATGGTGTGAATCTCAGTGACATGTTCCTTTCAACAAGAATAAGGTAAAGATTCTCTCTCTCTCTCTCTCTCTCTCTCTCTCTCTCTCTGTTATGACTCTCACTCAACATGCACTGAACATCCTAGTGATTGCAGTGTGACAAGGACACGAAATAAAGTATGTATATTAGAAAAGATGAACCATAAACAGGAATCACAAGATGTCTGTATTCACAGATTACATAAATCTCCTCAAAGGCAACCCTAAAGAATCTATCTACAAGAAAGCCCCTGGACCCAAAAGGTAAGTTTTCAGGATTTAAGACGATCACAAAAATGTCAACCATATACTGAAATACGGATAATGATCATAGGGAAATCAAAATTTAAAACACAGTCAATCCAAAGAAAATGAAATACCTAGTTATAACAGGCATTTCCCTGAGAACTTTAAAATACACATGGAAGGAATAAAAGACCTTATCATAACACTGAAAGATCCAATATAAGAAGATTTCAACTGTCCCTACACTGATCTTTAATCGCAGTTCCTGACAAAATCCCAATAAGGTTTCCTCTGGACACAGAGAAGTTCCTTCTAAAAACTACGTGGGAAAGTGCCGATCCATTCCTGGAGAAAAACATAAAAGGTAGGGGTGATTATTCTAATACCAAGGATTTCTGGGTGAGAAATGATAGATAGATATAGATATAGATATAGATAGATATAGATATAGATATAGATCAATCAAACAAAATGAAGAGCCTATAAGTAGATGCACATAAAAAGTACTGTGCATTTATCATTCATTCACTCATTCATTCAATGAAGTGAGTGTAGTAAAATCTAGGGTCTTTCACATACAAAGCAAGTACTCAACACTGAATTATAACCCCAACCCAGGCCCAGGAATTCTTTTTTTAAGGTGTGAAATATCTCATTGAAAGGCTAGCCTTTCAACAAAGTATTGCAATTGAACAGATATAGGCCAAAAAGAAAAAAAAAAACCCACACCCTATCCATTCTAAACCTATAAACAAAACCAAACTATCTCAAAACGAGTCATAGTCTTAAAGGTGAGTCAGAAAACTGTCATTCTTTCAGGGAAGAAGAAAAGGAAAGGTACAAAATTTTACAATTTAAAGCCAGGCAAAGAATTCTTAGATTTAACCTCTGAAACACTATGTGTTAAAGAGAAAATTAACAAACTTCGCTTCACCCAAATGCTCTGGGAAGACAGTCTATGGGCTCGGAGCTAGAAAATGGCCCAGCCTGGCGCTCAGACGTTGCAACCACGAGAACACATGGTGCCCCTAGAAAGATGCCCGACCACTGAGATTGCACAGAAGGCAACTTCAAGCGACCCTGAGCAGTGCCCTGTTTTCAGCACAGCCGAACTACAGAGAACTAAAAGAAAAACAAGTCTGGAATCCAAGTTCCCCAAATTGCTGGGTGAAGATGCACAGAAACCCACTGCTGATAGGAACGTAAAATGGTACAGAGAGCCTGGAACTCAGTTTGGCCGTTTCTAATGAAACGAAACAGACGATTACCGCATGACCCGGCGATGGTACCGTGGGGCTTTTGTCCCGGGGACATGGAAAGTCGTTCACACAAAGAAGCCTCTGCAGAACGGACACAGCCGCTTGGTGCCTCAGAGCCACCGCCCTTCGGGAGGGGGTGGCTGCGCAAGGTGGGGTACCTGGGCCAGGAAATCCCACGCAGCTGCCGACACAGCACGGATCACGGACGCATCCCGACCCTCTGCGTGGACCTTCAGGAGCGCGCGCTGAGCCCAGAAGCCAGTGCCCAACGGCAGGGCTGCACCCCTCCGGGCCCCGGTGCTCCTGAGGTGAGGGACTGGAGGAGGGACGGGGCGGGGGGCGGGGGGTGCGGGGGGGGTGGATCTCACCACGGCCGCCCCTCCCGGCCGCCGCAGACTAGAGGAGATGAGCCCGCCAAGAGACGGGAAGGCGCCGGCGGTGGGCGGGGGGGGGGGGGGGGGGCGGGCGGAGAGCCTGAGGGGCAGAGAGGAAGTGAGAGGGACCTGGCTGGGTGTAGCCACGGCTCAGAGGGAGCCCGGGGCCGTCCAGCCCAGCCACGGGCCGCGACGGCGGCCGCTGCCACCCCTAGGGCCGCCCCGCGCGTGGGCGACGGAACCACGCGGCCCTCCGGCGGCCGGCGGCGCTGGGAGCCCGGCGCCCGTCCTCGCATGCGCTACCACCCTGCAGGCGCTTGAACCCAGTCGCCGGCCCCGACCCCCCCACCCCCATTCCTTCCACTTGGGGGCTCACGCGCACCTCCGGTAAAGACCTGCCCGTTCCGGAGCAGCTGGGATCTGCCGTCGTCCACGGCAGAGAGCAATGGCGACTCGCCCCTCACCACGAGGCCCTGAGGACGGCGGCTCCCGCAGACCCCACACCCGCCTCCGGGAGCCCCGACCCCGTCCTAGAGCGCCGCGGGGCTCCTGCTGCTCCCCAGCCCCCGCGCCCCTCCCCCACGCCCCCCCCCCCGTCTCTGGGCTCCCTGACTACAGGTCCCCTGTGGCCCAGGCCCCTGGCAGACACCACCCTCCCCCACAGCCTCCCCCACCAGCGCCCTGGCCTCCCCGTCCGCGCGGGGCGACAGGTCCTCCTCCGGGCGGGACGCCCCGGGGGGCTGCCACCGCGCTCGGGGCTTTCAACTCCTCCCGAGAAGCCACCTGCGGACAGCCAGCCCCTGAGGACAGGAACGGCGGGGCGGCGGGCCTTCTCCTGGGCCTCGTCCTGAGCCTGGCACGTGGGGGGACTCAGCGTGGGATGGGGGAGGGGGGGAAGGAGGGGGACGCCACCCCACCCTGCACAAGAAGAGGAGGGGGCTGGAGAGGCAGACTTGGCAGTCATCACAGGCTGACCCGTGGCTTCCACACTCACGCCCGCCCGGGGGACGTGTTACAAAAGAGAGAGCCAGGGAGGAGGGAGAGGGGACGGGCAGGGAAGTGGAGGCCGGCAAGCGGGAAGAGGGGAAAGGAGGGGAGGAGGAAGAAAAGGGTCCAAGGACAGAAGGACGGACAGCGGGGCGGGTGGGCGGGCGGGCGGCAGGGCGGAGGCCCAAGGCCTCCCCCAGACCGTGGCGGCCGGGCGTGGGTGCAGGGGGGGCCCCCGTGGCTCGGAGCCGCGGGAGGAGGCGGCAGAGGGACGGGGCTCCTCGGGGCTCCCCTCCTTCCGCGCTGGAAGCGCCTCCGGGCTGGGGGCGTCCGCAAGCCCCGCCCGGCCCCGACCTGCCCCTGGGCGTGGCCGGCCCCACCGAGCCGTCCTTCCGGCCACGCTGCCGGTCTACTCACCAAGTGCACGGGCTGTCCCCGCCCCACATGGCTTCCCAAATCCGCGTTCCCCGCCGTCCGGACCAGAGCCACCCGTGCCGGGGGGGCGGGCAGACTCGGCCAAGTCCCCGGGCTCGCTCGCGTCCTCATCCATCATCGTCCTGAGCGGCGTCCAGAGCGTTTCTTCCGGAGCACAACGTCTGGCACGCAGAGGCATCGTCGGGAGGCAGAGAGATGAACCGGCGCGACACCGAGACCCAAACACGCGCTTTGTTAGGAAGGAAAATGGAAATGCGAGGCCGGGGGAGAAGGGGCTCCGTCTCCACAGGGTCACCCGCCCCTTTCCCAACGCGAGGGATAAATTCACCCTCAAGAAAAGGAAGAAAAATGAACCTGACAGATGCATTCTTTCTCGTCTCGAGGCTTCTCCTCTGAGCCCGTGCATCAAGGGCCGGGCTGAACACGCCGGGCCACGCGGGCCGGGAAGATAGCCCGCGCCGCATTGTTCCGGGCGCGGGTGCTCCGTGCCAGCCGGGGCTTGTAGCTCAGCCGTGATTAAGTGGCTTGTCCCGGCGATGAAAAAAAGTCCCCGCTTCCAGCCCAAACACAAATAGATTCTATGCACCACGCGCACGCACGGTGGCCCTCCCAACCGTCAACACCAGCCCCGGTCGTCAAGAGGGACACAGTCGCCTCCCGCGGCTCACCGACCGCGCGCCCTTGTCTTCTCCCCCGCGGGACAGGGAAGGCGCGCGTCGCACCCCACGGAACTGCGGCCGCGGGAGGGGGTCCTGCGCGCCGCCCGGCGTGCTCCGAGAGCCCAGATGGTTGCGGGCCAGGAAAGGAAAGGAGACCCTATCGAGACCCCACGTCGGCTATGGACGTGCACATCTGTGATCCCATCGCTTGGGTGGGTGAGACAGGAGGGTAGAAAGCTCAAGGCCAGCTTGGCCTCCATTTAAAGTCCCTATCTCAGAACACAAAGGTAGAATCGTGATTGTCAGACATAAAGGGAATCTTGACAACTTTGCTAAAGGTGGTGATAGAGTTTGTCAATGTTTTACATAACTATCACACAATCACTGAACCAAATTTTTAAATGCTAAGTCTGAAACGTTAGACTTATCTGATTTATGAACTAATTCATATAAATATTCATCATTTCATTATAAAATGGGGGAAGTACTTTACCGGGAAAAAAAAAAAATTTTAAATTACTGGAAGTCAAGAATCCTCTCAGGAAGCCCAAAATAACTCTACATAAGACCCAAAGATCCAGTCAGAATTCAAGCAATGTGACTCCACAGTACTCATCTGAGCAACACGGATGTTCAAATCAGAGGCGTGAGCCCATGCTTCTCACTTGAGTAACAAACGTTTCCAAAGGAACCGGATTCGAACAACGGCAAAACCCTCCCATTAGAAGTCTGTGTATGACCAGTGCAAACAGGTACTTGGGTGGTGTAAGATAAGTATGTGTACCTCCTGCAGTGGGCGGGTCTTCCGGGTCCCGCGGTGGGCGGGTCTTCCGGGTCCCGCGGTGGGCGGGCCTTCCGGGCCCTGCGGTGGGCGGGTCTCTTACACTGGGAGCAAAGGAAGCTCTGGATCTGATGCCGCGCCCCTCGTTGTTCCTTCGCGCCTGTGGACCTGTTTCCCAGGGTTTAACTTGTGAGGAAATCTGCCACCCACAATTAAGCGTGAGGCCCACTGTGGAGACCGAGACAGAGCCACATAAAAGCCACTGACACCTAAGCACTTTTTACACAGACGCCTAGCCCAGGGAACACCGGTTGATAGGAGATGTCCCGGCGCGTCTAAAGAAATAACGAAAATGGAGCCTCCTTCTTTCCTGGAAAGCATGCCGTCGGCGAAGGGCCGCTGGCCTCGACGGGGAGGAGAGGGCTGAGGGGACCCGACGACGCGGATGCTTTGCACCGGCAGGTGGCTTTTGGAAGAGCCGGGCTTCGCCCAGCCTCGCCTGTTGCTAATGTCTGGTGGACGCAGCACTGAGTGACTTCGCCTCGCTCGCGGGGCCCGGCCTCCCCCGACGGACAGGGAGAAACCCGCGAGCACAAGGAAACGACGCCGCTTCCAGCGCCCGTGAGGTCGCGGTGTCCTGCACTTCCCGTTTACTGTCGGGGGGCGGGGGGGGGGGACACATCCTTTGTGGCGGATCTCGGTGCAGGCACGGCGGTGGCGTCGAAAGCTAGGCGCTCCCCAAATAGCTGCAGAAAAGGCGCTGGTGCGGACCGGCCGGGCTGAGGGATGGAACTCACCACGTCCGTGCACCCCAGCGCCCCCGAGCGGCTGGGCGCCTTCCAGGAGGAGCCACCCGGACGCCACGCCACGCCGGCGAGCGCTGACGTGTGTTTTCAATCCTTATTAGAAACAGATTAGCCTAAAACCCCACGGGGACTCTCCGGAGGGCCCCTCTTTACGTCCCTCCTCCTTGTTTTGAATTTTCCCTCCCTCCCCGGCCTGCCCCCACGGTCAGTCCCCCCCCCCCACCCCTTTTTAATTTAACTAGAGAAAATGACATGTTAATTCCAGCTCCGCCTCTGCCGGGTCGTCCTCAGGTCAGCAGATTAGAGACATTAGCGGGAGGGAGAGGACGGAGCACGCCCACGGCGGGGCAGGCTGACCCGCCATCCATCAGGCCGACGCGCGCTTGAGCAATGACAGTCATCTGTCAGGAAGCAGGAGGGGGCGTCTCATTAACACCCCGCTCACCTGCCCTGAGCTACACCTCGCTTATAATAATATCCATCATTCACCTCCAAGGTGTAGCTTCTTTCTGTTCCATGAAATAACAGGCACTCCATTTCCTTCTTTCCTCTCTTTGGAGTTCACACCGGCCAAGTTGCCTGGAGAGAGAAAAGACAGAGAGAGAGAGAGAGAGAGAGAGAGAGAGGCCGGGCTGGGTTGGGCCTAGGGCTTGAAGAACACAGCCTGGACAGGGAGGGGCAGTGTAGCCTCCCAATCTAGTCACCACCACAGAAATCCAGGCACAGCCATGGCCGGGGCGGGGTGGGGGGGGGGCTGGATGTGGACGTGGCCCAGCCCCGGGTGGGACCCATGGGCTTTGCAGCAGGAGCCTCCCGCTCAAACTCACCCTGAGATCAGAGAGTCCCTTTGCCCTTTGCCTTGTGCATCCAGACACAACAAAAACAAGACAACCCAAATCACTCCTGGCTCCCGGGGCGCCGGCTCCTGTCACCCTGCGCCCGTATGGGGCACGGGGCGTCTCTGCTGCAGCGGTTGATCGGGGCGGCCCGAGGGGGCCCGCCGCAGAGAGGCCCTCCGCCGGGGGCGGGCGCGTGCTCCCACCGGGACGCGGCGTGTCCCCGGAGCGGCTCTCCTCGCCCGGGCCTCCCGGCTCTGGGCTGTGTGCACGCGTGTCTTCCAGGGGCCGTAAATAGGCCCTTCATAACGTTGTAATGGTGGCCCGGGGGGGAAGCCAGGCCAGCAACCAGAGCAGCTCATAAACCAGAACACACTGCAGCTCTTCCACTGTTGAATAACTGGAGACGTGGAGTCACGGAAAACATCCGTGTGCGCACACACACACACGGAAGAACTGAAGACACCGTGTGTGCACGGACATACATGCACATACATGCGGCCGGCCCCGTGGTAATTCTTGGAAAAGGAATACAGTGAAGCCTCTCTATCGGGTTGAGAAAGTACCCCAGGACCCCAGGGGCTCCGAGAAGCCTCGGGGATCATCAACTGGGGGGAGCGGTACGGTGGTCTTTCCTGGGCCCCTCAAAGCAGAAGACAGCAGGTCCTTGGCCCCTGAGCTCCTGCTGGAGGAATTGCAGCTATACCTCAGAAAGAGATTGCCAGGAGTGGAGGGAGATCATGAAATGGCCGAGCCAAAAGAGAAAAGGAAAACAGATAGGCGCTGCACGGTCCCCACTGGGGTGTCCCTCGGTTCCCGAAGTTCCTTCCTTGCGGAATTAAACATGAAGACCACAGTTCGGGGCCCTTCTGCCAGTAGCCCTGTGCGCATACCAACTCCGACCCCCCTTCCGACAGCACCGCCCACCGCCCGTTCCCTCGAAGCAAGTCCCAGACTCCTGTTCAGAGCCAAGAAATGAGAAGGATATCAGCTTCACCAAATATCCAAGCCTCCTTCTCTGGCTTGCAAAAGTCATTATCACATTTGCTCTAAGGGGGTGAAATAAAATGCCAGCCTTACCCAATTCTAATTCCAGAGAATTTAATCTACATCATGCAGGATTAAAATATTGATTTTCCAGTAGGCTCCTGGAAGATAAGAGGTGGTTTTGCTACAATAGTCGTGTGTAGAAGCAAACCAAATTTCACTTCTCATGACTGTCGGTTAGCGCTGCTTGCTGACACTTACCCTGTCCTCCGTGCATCGCAGAAATGATGATCAGAACTTCCTAGTTGCCACCACCTACCTGGGTGGGTGGCTCTGACCATCTCCAATCAAAGAGGTAATGACCCTTTCCCAAACACAGTGGAGGGTCATTATGAATCTTTATCTTCTCTTTATTTATTTAAGCCACTGAATATACACCTGCATTTTATTCTTTCTTTTAACTAACTTTCTCTTCTTCTTCTTCTTCTTCCTCTCTCTCTCTCTCTCTCTCTCTCTCTCTCTCTCTTTAATTGCCCAGCCTTTACAAACCCATGCCTGCGAAAGAAACACCCGTCTATTGCCCTGTCAAACAATGCCTGGCTGGGAAAGCTATTGGGTTTATAGAAGAGACAAACATTTCAGGCATGCCATTCTGGGGTAATGAAGCATAGCAACGAAATATACCTGTGCAACATTTGATAAAGATGAGCTGACACGCCAGTCCAAATAGGTTCTTTTGTGTGTCTGCACGCGTCTACCATCATCGCTTTCATCTTAAAACAGGAGGGTAGCAAGAACAGCAGCAGCTGGCAGGGACCGGCAGCAGAAGAGCAGCTCGCACAATTAAACGTCGTTTACCTCTGGCCTTTACTTCACTCCCACTACCCTTAATTTATTATATGTTTTCTCCTTTTCTATGCAAAAGGGGAGAAAAAAGTAGTTCCATTTTTCTTTCTTTCTTTTGCTATCTAATTTTTTTTTACAGGGTATTGGAGAAGACAATAGGCAAAATCCCTGGGTGTTTAGCCCTGGATCTTAAATGAAAATGCCCCTTAGTGGGGTTTTTATGGCTTTTATTGTTGTTTGATTAATGCCAAGCAAAATTAAACGCTACAGTTACACAGTGTACATCAGCCAGAAAGAAGAGCGGCTGAACTTCCTACCTCGCTGTACAGAAAATGTCTTTTGTTGCGTGATCCTTAGACAGAAAGAGGAACCGAGAGAGAGAGAGAGAGTGGGAGAGGAAGACAGAGAAATCAGATGTGGGGGAGACAGAGACCCAGGGCCCGGGTGCGGAGCCAGAGCGGGAGACAGGCAGCATCCAGAGGCCCTTTCCAGAGCCACAGAGTTAGCTCTGATGCTCGTCTGCTGCCCAAAGGCCTTTGTTCCTGGGTGCTTTTCTCTTGGTGCTCCTGGGCCGGCCCCCGGGAGAGGCGATGGGCCTCCCCGTTTTGTCACCCATGGCTGGCGGGGCACAGGGTACGGAGGCAATGGTATGTGACGCCGCGGGAGGGACCCCTCCCCTCCTCCCGCCTCCCCTGCCCACAGGGGGAGCGTCAGTGTCCCCCGAGGGGGCCCCGAGGCCGGCTCGCTCCTGGACACTGCGACCTGAGGCTCGGCTCTCTGCCCATGCACCACCTGATCTCCGGGTCTTCCTCCACCACCGGGACGCACCCACACTCCGCTTCTGAGCTCACTTAGGACGGATACCGCAGCTGCACACGGGCCCCCGGGGAAGCCCAAGGTCGCGGTGCCCTTGGGCAGTAGGCTGCACTGGCGGAAGCCTGGGGGCGGGGGGGGGGGGCGGGATGTAAGGGATGACAAGCCTGGTGGGTGTTCTGGAGGTTCCCGCTCCGCCAGGATCAGAGGATGTTAACCCCGGTGGCAGGACACTCGGAGAGCAGGGAATGCGCCACGACTGCAAATGAAAACACTTGGCAAATGGCGAGCGCTGGGCTTCCTCTGCTTCTTTTTCACTCTTTCAGAAGCAGCGCATAGAAATGAAAGTAAATTCCGGAGATAATAGCAGAATCGTTGCTGTGAAAGCCCAAAAACTCCACTTTTGAGTATTTGCCCAAAAGAAGTGAAAATGTATGCATACACAAAGATCTGTTTTGAAATGATTAGTAATTTGAATCATAATCACAAAAAGAGCTGTAAAGCCAGGCACCAGTGGCTCGTGCCTGTAATCTTGGCTGCTGGGAGACTGAGCGCTGAGGACCACCGTTCAAAGGCGGCAGAGTCTGCGAGACTCCTTGCCTCTAATTAACTACCAGAAAAGCCGGAAGTGAAGATGTGGTTCAAACCATCGTATCCGCCTTGTACACAAGCGCTCGGAGACAGCGCCCATGTCCTGAGTTCAAGCCTCAGGACCAGCACACACACCAAAAACCAGCTGTAAATCTAATGATAGCGGATATACCCATAGTAGGACATTCATACCATGTGATACGTCTCAGCTATATTAAAGAACTACTGATACAAGCATATGTGTCTAGTACGTGTGCACATGCATGTGCTTTATACAAGCACATGTATACAAGCACATGTGTTTATACATACGTATAAATACATATATGTATATGTATAAATACATATATGCATACGGTGAAGAGCTAGATGCAAAAGTCAAAAGTCTTGGATGAGGGCACTGACTCAGTAGATCAGAAGGGAACATTTCTGCGTTCGGGACATGTTCTGTACCAATACTTATCAATAATGATATCGCTTTGTCAAAACTTACCAATCTGTATATCGTGAAAGGGTGAATTGAACTCTGTGTAAATTATACCTCAATAAGCCTGAATGTTTAAAAAGGCATCCAAGTGTGAGCTATAGAAGACATTGGCATTGTTAAAAAGAAAGAAAGAAAGAACAAAGAACAGAAAAAGCCTCAAAACCTCGATGATAGAACAGGAAAACAAGCCACGCGATGGCGACTTAGGCCTGTCATTGTCAAAGATTGCAAGGACTACAGTTCCAAGCCAACTTCAGGCAAAAAGAACAACAACAAAGTGTTCATGAGACTCTGTCTCCAAACGAACCAGCAAAAGTCTAGGAAGGCCGGAGGCATGGCTCAAAGCAGCAGCGAAGCAAGCACTCAGCTGGCTGAGTACAAGGAAGGCCCCGAGTTCAAACCCCAGTGCCAGGAGAAAATAAAGACCACATTCGGCCCGCAAACTGCAGTGCCTCCGGCCTTCCAGAGTCTTTGCTTGATAGAGCCCGGGGTTATTTGAGGCTTCAGTCTTGTCAAAGCCATTACAGCTACTTCGTTCTTTGAATCCACAAAGTGACGCTGAGAATTTCCCAGGAGCTCGGCCGGGCCGAGAAGCACCTAGTGAAAATCATTCCACACGCCCACCGCCGTGCGTGAGCAAGGCGGGGCCCGCTGCTGAAGGGAAGACACAAGGGAGGAGAGAAACTGTACAAGCGTGTCACACACGCGGCCTGTGCCCCACCCGCACAAAAACTGTGTCACCCACAAAAATCCCCAGACAAGCCCGGAGGCTCCGTTATTTCCTCGTAGGAGATTTTCCAAGGCGTCGTCTGGCAACTGCCGGTGCTGCGGATGCAGACGGGCCCGGGCGGGCAGACTGAGAGCACTTCCCTCACCTGCCTTCACACCCCTCGGCAATCTCCCACTCCACCTCACACACACGCACGCGTACGTGTGCACTCCGGGGTGCATTCTGCGTGTCCGCAGCTCATTCTCTCCATTTGCCAGTCGTAGTGACTATGTGTGCATTTCCCAGCTGCAGCCAATGGGGGCTTGAGTGCTTCCACACCTGCACAACCAGGACTGACCTGTGAGCGCACACACACTTCACACCTGTGGGGAACGGCCACTCCTCCAGAGCTGATCCCCCCCCCCCCCGAGACTCACAAGCTACAGGTCTCTGAGCGGCTGTGTGTTTTCCTGCTTGTACAGGAACGCCAAGGAGTGAGACCCGGGGCCCTAGGAAAGCGGCCTGTTTTCCTCCAGAAGAACTCGCTGGGCTGTGCCCCGAGGTGACGCCCTTTGCACGGTCCACGGGGAGTGGCGGGGAGGTGCTGGTGCTTGGTTATTGTCCTGTTGACAGCTGTCACCGCTGTGTTCTGAGAGTTCAGTGTGCGCGACGGATGTTCCTGTTCCTTTTCCTTAGTGGCGGTGCTGGGATTTGAACTCCGGGCCTCGGTGCTTGCTAGGCAGGCACACGTCCGCGGAGCGACGGCCCCAGCCCTGCGTCCCCACGGTTCCTTCTGGGACGGCCTCGCTTCCCCCCGTCAGAGCGTGAAGACCGGCATGGGCCCTCCAGCGCAGCTGCCCGGCCCAGAGGGAGTCGGTCGCGTGAACGCTTCGGCCCAGACTGGCCCGATCTCGTCCCCCCCGTGTGGCCGCCGTGACGCGTGCACGTGGCCACACCCAGCTCGGGGTGGACAGGTCGCTTCCCACGTAGGCCGGGGCTGGCCTCCGACCTCCATCCTCCCCATTCCAGCCTCCCAAGTAGCCGGCACGGCAGAAGCCAGCCTCCCGGGGGGGCCGGGCCCGGCTCCCCGTGGGGACGGACGCACGGCGAGGAGCAGCCCCCCTCGCGGGTCCTTCGCCTGCGGGGCTCGCCGCCGTGTTTCTCCAGCAGTCCACGCATCCGTCCGTCGTCGGGTGACACCGGCTTCGGAGTCGCTTCCCCCCACGGTGGCTCGCGTGGCCCCGCTCAGACCGCGTCCTCTGAGAGCGGGGCTGCTCGCTGTCCGGAACACTGTCCTGTCCGTGTTGCTGTTGTGTTTACGGGGAGGTTTTAGAGCTTGAATTCATTGGGCTCATTGACTAATTGGAGCATTAAACTGAAAAATGAACGGTGGAGTCTCAGCAGCAGCGTGGCCGTCTCCTTACGGGCACAGGAAACTCAAGCGTGGCCCGTTTGAGGACTGAGCCCCGACTGGGCTCCCACTGGGCCCCGACAGGCCGAGGGCTGAGACCCCGGTGCTGCTACTGAGTCAAGTACTCAGAACGTGGTGAACGAAGGCCTGAACGGGCTGTACGGGGTCTCGGCTCTCCCTCCCCCTCCCTCCCCCGGCCCTGACCGTGCTCCCGCGATTGTCCTCGTCCACCTTCCCCGACGGCAGCTAAGCTCCCGACCCGCGGAGGGCATCGCCGGAGCCCGGGCGCGGGCTTCCCCGGCTCCCCGTGTTCGGGACGCGGCACGTGCTCGCCTGGCCCAGCCGTTCCGAGCGCGGGGCGACCGCTGCGTCCCGTGAGCGCCCCCGGGGCCTCTCGCGCACCCGGGTCCGCATCTGCGGTGCTTCGTGGAGAGCCGTGGCGAGGCCAGCTTCCCCCTGGGGCCCCGGGGTCCTGAGCGGGACGGCTGTGGGTGGATTTGAACTTCCCGCAGCACCTGGCGGTGGAGAATGACCGCGGCCTAGAGGAGCGGCTGAGTCCCGAGACCAGATCGCGCAGCAACGGGCGTGTAAGCCGTGCCAACCCGCAGAGCCCGGGCCCCGACCCGGGCTCACAGTGCGGAGAGGCCGCCACGCCCGCGGGGAACGCGGTGGCGGCGCGGCCTGAGGGGC